>NC_052502.1:16723284-17057980 GCF_016617805.1 Bactrocera tryoni
AAGATTTTTTTTCCGATCGTTCAATTTGTATGGCAGCTATATGCTATAGTTAACCGACCTGAACAATTTCTTCGGAGATTACGTTGTTGCCTTAGCAAATAACTTATACTAAATTTCGTGAATATATCTTGTCAAACGTGAAAGTTTTCCATACAAGCCCTCGATTCCGATCGTTACGTTTGTATGGCAGCTATATGTTATAGTGGTCCGATATCGGCAGTTCCGACAAATGAGCAGCTTCTTGAAGAGAAAATGACATTTGCAAAATTTCAAAACGATATCTTAAAAACTGAGGGACTAGTTCGTATATATACAGACAGACAGACGGACATGGCTAAATCGACTCAGCTCAATATACTGATCATTTATATATATACTTTATAGGGTCTCCGACGCTTCCTTTTGGATGTTACAAACTTCGTGACAAACTTAATATACCCTGTTCAGGGTATAAATATTGCATTGCAGCTGTTTTTAGAAAAATGAACATTCAAATGAAATTTTTTTACGAAAGTAAAGTATATTTAATTAAAAACTTTTTAACATAAACTTCAGTTTTTAATCTCTGGTGGCTATAGCAGATATAAAGTAACAATTCATGTGAACAATATTTGAAGTTTGAAGTGATAAAGTGGCGATTGAAGTTCAATAACTAATAGCTACTTTAAAACGGTCAATCATAGAAATAATTAGATTATCTAAAATTTCTGGAGAAAAGCTGTTCGAAGCTCGTTCAACTTGTGTCCAGAGTTTATCTATGGTTTTTGGTGTTTCTCTTTGAGCAATTAGCAGTTTCTTTAACAATTGCTCAAAAATTTTCAATAGGATTCATATCAGGTGACTGAGCTGGCCACTCCATCACCCGAGTTCCGTTATTTTCCAACCAAGCTTTTATAATTCGGGTGGTATCTTGCATGTATAACAAATCACTGGGTTCACATTCAAAAATATCGAAGCTAGGGAAAAGTGAATCCTCTAGAATGCTAATATAGTTCGTAGCTCTCATTACTCCGTCAATTTGACGAAGTTTCCCCACCTTTCCGCCACATTAATAAAACCAAACCATAAGGGTACCAACTCCAAATTTAAGTGTGCGCAGTATGTATTCCTATCCGTGGGACCGCATCGCTTGTCATACCATGTTGGACATGTGTCCATCTGAATTAATACGATTAATTTTCGTTTCGTCAGATCAAATTACTAGTTTCAACTGTTCGCTTGTCCAGTTTTGGTACTCTTTTGCTAATTTCAACTAGCCGCTTTGTGTTTCGCTGACATGTACGATTTTTTAATTATTGGTCATGAACGAATATTGGAACTTTTCAGCGAATTTCGAATGATCAATGTAAAGCAGAAAAATCTTGTTCACCACCAGGCACTTTTCTTCGGAGCTTTTCCTGGACATCGCCTACGGCATCAAAGGAACCCAAAAATTTTAACATTGATTTGCTGATTACATTACATTCTGTGAATGTCGAGTAATTATATACAGCAAATTAAAAAAAATATTTTCACCAAAAAAAAAAATTATTGTGACTTGAGTGTATTTCCTTAAGTCACTAAAAATTTTCAAAAATATAAGTCATATACATACATATACATTCGAAAAATTTCAACAAAAATGTTAACAGCCTCTATTAAGTTGCTATACAGGAACACTAAGTAATAATAATTCAAATTTGCAGTAACCATTCTTTGACAGCTAAATATTGGCACATGCTAACTGTTTTTTTTTTGTTTTTTTTTTTACATATATAACAATAAACCCAGCTAACTACACGTTTGTATGTGCATATATCGCCAAGCAGTGATTTACAGAAAAATCCGCCAGTGCGTATGAGTCACATTATCCGATATAGAGCTAAGCGTCTAAGACACAAATTTTCATTTCAAATTTCCCTTGAAAGTAAATAAACCCCGAAATATACTGATATCCCACAGCGCTTGAGGCGCATAAAGAAGCTTACGGAATGCGGAAAGGAAGCAAGAAAAAGAAAAGTAATAAAGTAAAAGCAGATAAAGCTAACAATAAAAGCCACAAAGGGTAGCAAAAACGCGTAACAAACCAAGGCACAAAAGGGAGCCAATGATAACAGCATAAAAAAGCACAAAGACATGACAAAATGTTGCTTACACTTAAGATGCTTTAGGGGCTGCAATTTAGGCGCGTTTGGCTTAATATGCAGGAGTTGTGTAACAAGGATTGATTGTTTTTGTTTTTTGAGGTTTTTTTTTGTATTCCAATACATATTTGGGTTTATTTTTAACAATTCTGAAGTAACAAAGTCTAATATTTTAGTAAAACATTGAGAGTTGCGACCTTTGAGCACGCGACTGTAAGCTTAAAGAGGAAGTAATGAGTTCGCAATGAATAAGTACCGTTATTTTTGAAAAATTGAAGGAAAACTAAACCAAAATTATTACAAAAAAACAGTGCTGATAAAAAAAATTCTAATAATTGCAACTTAAGATTACATTTATGACGTTTATTGCGTCCCTCTAACCCATAACATTCAAAGAAATATTTTATAAATTCATTTATTCTACTTAAGGAACATTCATACATGCTACTTGACGAAATTGCGTGAAGAAAAAATATTCCAAATACAGAAAAAATGAACAAGATCATCAACACAAGCAATAAAACCAGTAAAAAACTACGCTTTAAGCCCATATAGCCTTGAGCTCCATTCACTCAGGCGAAAATCAACAGAGCACAAAAGGCATACTGGCAAATATAAATACATATAAGTGTGTGTGTGCGTGTAATGAGCGCTATTGATGTGAACCGAAAATCATACCCAAAATAACAAAACCGTAAAATGCGCGTATAGTTGTATATGTGTAACAAAGCAGGCAAATGAAGTGAGCACATAAAAAACAACGTTTGCCACACTAAACACACACTATACAACACACCAATACAAGTGAACGGCAAACGCATTGTAATGTGGTGTACGAAATTGGCGTTGTAAAAAATAAAAGCGACGAAGCAGTAATCACTACGCACTCAATTCAACGCACTCGCGCTAAAAATAGACAAATGAAGACCGAAACAGGGGCGGCAATAACGCGATAAAGCTGGTTGGTGGCAGTTATGTGTGATGTTTTATTTTTCATGTAGCAATATACATCTGTATGTATGTATGCATGTACCCACATATGGGTAGAAACGTACTTTTTTAACAACATATTCAAGCTTCAACGCATGATGTGGGAGCCACAATGGATAGTCCCAAATCGATTTATTGACTGGAAACCACACTTTTGGCGCACACATACACATATAAGGACATACACCCAAGCATACTTACATACATATGTATGTATATGCATACCTACGTAGCTTTATATTGGAGGCATAAAAAATTGCGTATACGCCATGTCGTACGATATGTTCATGCAAGCTCTGCAGGTACGCCGTGACGTATGAGTAACACACATTTGCTTTTACTTTGAATGTGGTACGAATGCTCAGATGGAGATAAAGATTGTCAATGGGAATGCTGAGAAGAAATCAAAGCTGTGATAACGGTATATGTATTCGAAATAGATTTACAAAGGCTCAATATTATTACATTCATAAGTATATATGTACATATATGTATAAGCCTCAGTAAAGTAATTTTCAGACTATGGTTTTATTTTGAATTATTTTTGCCACAACTGCAGTGCGCCCTGACGAATAAGTGACTTTTTGTAATGCAGGAGTGAAGAAAACTGTTTTTTTTCATTTGGTATTTTTGAAAATTATTGCACATTTTTATATTGTTATATATACAGCTTTGTTTGAAATTATAGCAGTGGTACAACCAGGTATTCAATCAAAGAAAAAATATAAAGTTTAATAATTAAAATAATTAGTACATCATCGAATGGCCGCATTGGGTTAATGAAGCTGCGCATCTCTTGGGATAAAGTCGACATTTTTTGCATCATCGGATCACAATACATTGCGTTCTCGACCTCTTCAATTAGGATTTTTCTTTCACTTTTTTTCGAACAACCGAGCAAATATTCGATATTGTATTCATTGCGTTTTTGGCTTTAAATTCGGTCACAATCATACCATTTTTTACAAAAATTCAGCTTAATCGGGACGAGTCGGGTAAGAATGCGTTTCATACCCAAAATATCCACCAAAATCATTCGAACCAACTCGGAGAGCTCTCCTGCCATATCTTTAACACTTGCCTGATGATTTTCAAGTACCATATCCTTCACTTCGAAGGTCGTCCAGAACGAGGCATGTCTTCAACGCTCTCTCGACTGTCATTGAAGGCTTTGAGCCACTCGTAGGCTTGTGTTTTTGAATCAACGTAAGCCCTTTGCAACATTCGCAACGATTCCGCACATAATATTTGGTTACAAATACAAAATTTGAGAGAAATTCTTTTTTTTTTTATTCCTAGTAAAAATCGCAATGCACTACTGAGATGTACCGACTCAAGCACTGCTCTAAGCAAACTGGTTGACAGATCCTGCTCACATTTGGCATAGTAATTAAGGACAGTCTTATAAACTTGATTAAATACATTTTTTTGAAGTATCATTTACTCGGGAAATTTAATTACAATTTCCATGTGCTTTTTTGTCCCAATGTATACCCTATTCAGTGTATTAATACATACATATATTTTTACGATTGAATATGGTAAAAATTATATTTCATTATCGATCAAAAACTTCAAGAAAGCAGTTTTCCAATTATTTATCATATCCTAGCACTTAAAAAACTGAACCTCTAAATATGTAGCCTACATTTAGGCACAATTTAGAAATCTAGCAAAGTCACGCACCTTATTTAGTGTCGAAAGAAAATGACAAATAAGCAGCTTCAACAAAGCACTTTTTTCACTTATTTATCATATCTTAACACTGAAAAAACTGAACCTCGAAAATTGTTGCCTACATTTAGCCACAATTTAGGAATCTATCAAAGTCACGCACCTTATTTAGTGTCGAAAGAAACGCTAAAAACAAAAACATTAAATTCTGAGAAAGCTGCGTTCATTAATACTTAGGTACCCGTCGAAGCTATTTCTGCCCTCACTAAAACACAATATTTTTTATTATACAAATTCAATTTAAATTCCGCCAACGCTCACAATTTCAATTGTCCGCCGCGTAAGCCAAAGCAATAAGATATTTATACTGATTGTACACTTGTAAAAGAGAACCCTTTCAAAGACACCGTCCTTCCATTGCGCAGTGATTTATTTGCTCAATTTTACCTATATCCTTAAACAGAATTTTTTTCGCCTCTTCTTTCAAAACCTCTCAATGTCACACTAGAAAAAGTAATAAATTTTCCGCTGCAGCGACATTAAATCCTTTTGTATGACTACGCGACTGCTGCTTAAGCCGAATTGTTTATGAGCTTTGAGTTGCTGTAATTTATACCACATTTTTTATTTATTTATTGCTTTGTTTCACATTATTTTTTTATTTTATTTTTTGGTTCTGCGCTCAAATGGTTTATGTGGCTGAGGCAGAAGTGCATTTGAGCATTGAAACCAATTCGTGTTGTATGCCACATGTGGTCGCGTGAAATTAAATTTACGATTTTTAGCGTTTTAAAATTATGACTTGCCACTTACCGCAGCAAACACAAAAACAAAAACAAAACTTAGAAAAGTGGATTTAATGCGCAAAGCAGTTGTGGCATTTATGCGCTGTGTTGGACTTACCAAGGAAAAAATTTACTGCTGATATTTGTAGTATATAATTTACTGTTATGAAAGCTAACGGTCACATGCATTTGTAGGAGTGTGTGTGTGTACATACCTGAAAATAAATGGAAAGTTAAGAAAGCATTAGTGAAAGTAATTATAATGAGAAATGGTACTGATATGAAGAATTTGTATTTATTAAGGCGCTTAAATGTATGCTATGAATATATGTAGCTACGCCCTTTATGCATACCAAAGACGCCCACAGGCGCTATATATCGATTTCAAATTAATGTGGGTATAAATATATGAAGAAATGCACATATAAAAACATACATACATATGTATAAAAGTACATATGTATATCTATATGCATTAATTCACATTACCATCATAAAATCACACACGTACACATGCATACATGCATAAATACAAATACACGTTAATGTAGCGAGGCCAAGGACATCGTTTATTCTCAACACAAACCAATTGCGGTAATTGTTGTTGTTATTTTTATATTTCACTTATTTTTGTTGTTTTTTCTGTTTGTTTGCCACCGTTTAATGCGAGAAACAGCATTTTTTATCCATTGTATGCTTTTCGGATGGCGCTCAAAGGTCATTACTCGGCTACACACGTACAAAAGCCGTCATTTTAAATAAAAAGCAAGCACACAAGTATCATGCAATAACAACAACGACAACGGCAGCAATATAAAAAAGTGATGAATTGAAAATGGAAAATCGCTTAATCGAGTGCAATACGTTTAAATGACCCTTAAGGTGCGGAATACATAAATTTTTATGCATATTTGTGGACCGTAAGCGAGTGGGAGGAGAGAGCAAGTAAGAAAGAGAGCGTGATAATGGTACGTCGCTGAAAGATTTATGCTCAATACAAATTTCTTTCAATAAAAATGTGGATTACAAGGCGGCAATGAGAAAAGTTGAGTGTAAGAAAATTAAGATTTTAGCAGAAAAATGTCTAAAGTAGACGAAAAATACATTTTTTTAAAGGAACTTCTGTTTAAGCCCAATGCTGCTTAGTTCAAGGCTTTAGAGCTATTTTCAGATACTTAAAACCGTATGTGTCGATTAGAATTTCCCTAAAATTGAACTAAATATGCTTTTTGAGCTTAAACAAAAACAATTTAAAAGCAAAAACAAAAACAATTCAAACGCAAAAACAACAACAACTCCATTTGAACCGCACAGAAATCAATTCTCAAACCCTTTAACTTAAAAATCACTTCCAGCTTACCACCCATTTTCATACACTCTCAACTAATTGGTTATGAATTACAAAACCTCAATAATACCAACCAAGATTTTTATATCTTTTAATAGCATGCTGATATTTTCGATTGGGCATTAAGCGTTTTGGCAACATAAATTCTCACGCTCAAGCGAAAACTCATAATCGATTGTATTTTATTCATGAACACTCGTTTGTGGCATGAAAGGCAATGGCAGTGACAGACACACAGACAAAAGGCGAAACATTGCGCAAATAAAAATAAAAATTATTGACAACAAGAACAACAACATATTGATAAGTAAGATAAAAACAAATAAACATAAAGAAATTAAATAAATATGAACGACAATACAACAAAAATGAAAGCCTTGTGCAGCGGACACATGCAATATGGACAACAGTGGTTGCGGTTTTCACACAAACACACGCGTGTATGCACGTTCACATAACACACAAGGATTAAATGTATTTAAAAACAATACTTTATGTACATAATATTTCACAATGAAGCATATGGATGTATATGAAATTATATTAGGGTATGCGTTATCTTACAAGTGGATATTTTTATACCCTGAACAGGGTATATTAAGTTTGTCACGGAAGTTTGTAGCACCCAGAAGGAAGCGTCGGAGACCCTATAAAGTATATATATAAACGGAACGGCCGATATCGGACCACTATAACATATAGCTGTCATATAAACTGAACGATCGGAATCAAGTTCTTGTATGGAAAACTTTTGCATTTGACAAGATATATTTACGAAATATGGTATAAATTATTTTTCTAAGGCGCAATGTAATCTGTGAAGGGTATATTAGCTTCGGTGCAGCCAAAGTTAACGTTTTTTCTTGTTTAAAAAGGATCCAACGTACAACACGCACTTTATTTTGAATTTGAACTGTGGCTAAGTGATTTTATAGATTTTATAATAAAAATTTCCGCTCCACCAAACGCGTCGTAATGGTTTATTCCATAAAAACAATCCATTAAAAGTTATATATAGCTAAAATTACATCAAACGTTCTGAGCATTCATACAAGTGCCTTATAAATTTCGTGTTGCTTATACGTCATGGGCGCCTGCAGAAAGCAACTTGGGGATTAACGGGTACCCTAATATATGAGTATGTAGATATAAACATATACTATATAACGCGGAACGACTTGGTGAGAATGTAATTCATTAAATAAGAAAAATTTTTTAAGAAGAATTTAAAAAATAATAATAAAACTTTGTATCTGATGAGTTCAAAATACTACTTAATTCTTTTTGCCAAATAGCAATATGTCTGATGTGCAGGTTTATCTCAGTTTTAAATAGGTTCCTTTTATGAATTTTGGGAATAATATTGTACTCTAAATTAAAATTTAAGGAACACCAGGCGTGTACTTCGGGTAAAGCAAACAAGGAGAGAACCAAAAGCATCACAATGTGGCAGGAACTGTGGACCTACAGATTATTCGCGGATATCCATTCGTGGATAAATAGATCACATGGGGACCTAGACTTCCACCTCACCCAAATACTGAGTGGACATGGGTGCTTCAGAAGCTATCAGTACCGATTCCATCACGACCTTAATCCGTACTGTCCAACGTGTATAAAGTGTATAGAAGACTCTGAGCACATATTTTTTCAATGCACTCGGTTTTCAGTTGTTAAGGAAAAGTTAAAAGCTTCACTAGGCGGCAGTTCTTCGGTGGAAAATTTGACAGCTTGTGTCAGTTCTCTGATAAAATGATAAATAGAAAGCGCTCAGCGAAGTCTCAGCTCTAATTATGACAAAACTAAGGCATATACAGAATATTAGGCATCAGTCAGTCCGTATGATAGATGAGACTTAAAGTCTTTCTCTCTCCCATGAAGTATTTAATACCTAAACCAGTGGTGCCGTTGCGGAGATATGAGTTTCAGAATAGGTTAGATTTAGCGGATTAAAGTACCGCACTCCACCTTTTGAGGCTTCCTCCTACTAAATGAAAAAAAATCGAATCTTTTGATAAAACCTATTGATCAGAGCCATTATTGGTATACCTTCGAACCAATTTTGACTAACCCGTAATGACAAACAAACAAAAACAATCTAAGTATTTTAATTTTTTGACGAATTTCACCATAAAAATTCATATTTAATACTTTACTTCTTAACCGAATTGAAATCGAGTTGAAACTGGAAAGCAACTTTACGTGTTGTTCTTCACACACTAAATTTAGTTGCATTTAACTCTACCGGTTGTTGTCCAGGGTGTAAATTTGGTTGTTTGCTTCGATAAAAGCAAGAATTCCAAATAAAAAACACAAGCAAATATAACATTGGAGCCTGACGTTGATCGAGTAACTGACTGTGTGAAAGTCAAAAACTGGTTTCTTAATTATAATACTAATGTACTAAATTAATTTAGCTGTGCGAAAAGACTACAAAATCGATCCAAGTAAGATGTTGACAGCCTCTGCTATCTCTCTGGTGCCAACACAATGAATTTCAACTAGAGTTTCTATAACTTTATCGATTTTATCTGCATTAACAGAGCTGGATCGAGGACTCGATGTTATCATCATTAACTGAGACGAATGGACGACTCGCAAGAGACAAGTTTTCGATGACTTCACGAACTGCACTGAATATTTTGTGTCACTCAAGCACTTGTCTTTGAGATAAAATGTACTCCCAGAAGCACTTTTAAAAAATTTAAACGATTTCGTAGCCGTGATGCCATTGGAAACAAAAATATTTAAGCGAAGACTTTGTTCAAACTTTTTCATGGTAAAATTCGCTACAATAACAATAATATTAAAGCTGGCACTTTGCAAAAAAAAAATTCCAGACATTTATTCCGCGTTGTAAAGAAACAGCTGCCAAGCCCTACCATAAATACATAGAGATCAAAATACACGCGATCATAAAAAATCAATCTAGAATAAATTTTTAATCAATTCAGTTTGTGTGCGAAGATTATATGAACCTATCCGGGTCAAATTTGATCAGATAAGTATATGAGTCCATGCAATTTTGGAATGAAGATTACCTACAGCCACCTCTGTTCAACTAGAGAAAATTTTTAAAAGCATTTTTGGTCACTTTAATGATACCAAATGAAGATTCAATAATTATTTTTCGGCTGGAGAAAGCCTGTTCAGAACCTTTACTGCTAAGACTAATGACTTTTGGATAGTCAATATCGTTTAAGTTGACCTTTCACTCGCTGAAATAGGTGTGCATACATATTTTACAATTCTCAAACACAAAAACAAAACTTTCTTATTGCAACGTCAATTCTTCTGTGGCCACGTGCTTCAAAATTAAGCAGATATTGCTAAACATTTTTACGACTAGGTCACTTGAGCGAAATGGTCAAAGTAGAAATTAGTCAAACAACAGTTAAATCCGTTAAATATCGCAGCAGCTGGGTAAGCAATAGCTCAACAGCTGTCAAAGTTCAGTTTTTATAGACTTACCATGTAGTTATATGTACAAAATGCGCTCAATAAAACTTAATTACTGCATAATAAACCCACTTAAAACGAGCGAATGTAATACACAGACGCCAGCCAGACGGTCAATCAAGCAGACAGTTGGCAGAGCGGCTCACAACAAAATTCCAGCTTAAATTAAAAATTTTCGAAAAGGTTGCAAATACTTCGGGAGCGGCGTAAAGTGTCTAGCGCAATGCAAGAAAAGTCTGAAATATTTCAATTTTACGATAAATATATATGTAGTTGTAAGTGTGTTTGTGTGCATGCCATAACAGTGAAAGCAGTAAACGAAATTTAATTAAGTCGGTGTGTGGCCGCAATTGACTCAAGCTGAAAACAAGTAAATATTTGCATGGAAATACATAAACGAGTATATTACACTTACACACACAAATACATTTATATATATGTATGTACATATATATTTTCGAGTGTTTATGTGTGTAGTTGTTGTGCGCACTAACCACGCCGCGGCACTTAGAACGTATGCAACTTTAAAGCGCCAACAGCGAAATATGGCAATTTGATTTAAGAGCCGGCCAGCCAGCCAACAACTGCCACAAGCGGTGTATATATATGTGTGTGTGTGTTAGTTTCCGTGCTGGCCGCGAATTTACGAGCAAAGTGTGTCGTAAAACTGCGCTGGACTAATAATTTGCTAGGAAAATATTTTCACTTAACCCGCCGGCGACAACAACCACTAAATATATAGTCAACAGACACATACATATACATATATATATAAATATATGTATAGCATATGCTTGTTGTTGCCAAATATTTACATAAATAAGCAATTTATACAGCAAATGTTATAGCTCATATCTGCTTGTCTGCCTGCCCGCTGCCCACCGCTTTGCCCGCTAAGTCATTGTTACTTAATCATTTGCGCAAATAAAATGCATTGGCCACCAGCAAGCAACCAAGCAACGGTAATGGCTCACGACCAGTCTTTAACTTTTACGTCAGCAATGACAACATCGTAAAGTAAAATACGAGCGTCAACGGTAACTTTTCGTTATTGCCATATCCTGCTGAAGTCGTGCATATTTTAATAACAAACAGGGTGTCTTCACTCTCTAATAGTGCTAACCTATTAACTATTTAAATATCAGAATTAATAACCTATTAACTATTAAATTATCCTAATTAAAATACTCACTTGGAATTTCAAAAAAAAAAAAAAATATTTCTTGCATGCATATCGAACAGACTGATTTTTGCCAAAAATCTTCGAAATTTTGAAAATAATCAGGAAAATAGTTTCAGCGCGTATTTGTTTGAATTCTTTAGGTTAGAGTAATCGGAGTACAAAAAAAGGGATATGGAATCATATGTAGAAGTTCACGCAAGTGAGGAAAGTTCTCTGATTGTCATTCACTTGGAAATGGCAAGAAACAACATCTGATCTAAGAACATCTGTTTGAAGGCGAGCTAAAGTGAAGAGGCGAACCATCTCTCCCCAGGGTTGTGTGCTGGGTTTTGGACCCATCATGTTAAAAACGCCCCCAATGCAGACTAAACAACAGCTTCGGAAGAGAAGTCCCCCTTTAAAGAAGAAGAATCGGATCACAAAAATGAAAATGGGCTGGACCTATCGACTTAAAAATCTTTTGCGACATTTATAGATATGATCTTCGAATAATGCTCGAAAGAATAGAATGAGATCTTTGATGATTTTTTCGACTTTTGTCAAAAATCAAAATTTTGACCAGTCTCTCGATGATTACCTGAACTTATCTATTGCAATCAGGGTTTCGAACTTTTAGGTCAAAACTTCAAAATTTCTCAAACTGAATCGCTAATTGTTAAATTAAATTAAATTTAGTAAGTGTACATTATTTCTATTAAGTTATAAAATAAAAAGAAATAAATCAAAAAAAAAAAAAATTAGAAAAAATTAATTTTCTTTCTGACTATCAAGAGAATTTAACCTCTTAATATACCACTGTCATTAATGCAAGGAAGTTTGGTTAAGTTCGAGTATAAATAAATGCAGAGTTGTGAATGAGTCTTTGAGTACATTATGACAAAAATTATACGGAAAGTGTAAAAGTAAAACAAATTGTTGCGCTCCCAATCGATTTCATGTCATTTAAGCTGAATGATCAAGGTTTTGCCGAAGAAAAAAGTTCTTCAGATCACTTTTGACCCAATCTTGCCTATACGACTTTTACGAAATTAAAAGTGCTTACTCGAGTTCATGAATTTGGAAAGGCTACATATTATTCTCTCCCTTTATATGAAGACGCTCTAAGGTTACTGTATAGACTGCCACGAGAAGTTTGCATAGAAAGCAGAAGTTTGAAAAACACTTTGAATCTATAAAAGAAGAATTATGCGCACTTCTTATGACATCAACTCCTATCTCGAGAAACTGTTAATGGTCTAAAAGAAAACTGACGCTGCGCATTCCAGGAATTTTTCAGAGAGGATGTGTGATGTAGTGGTCACCAGAGGAGACAATGGAAAACAGCAGATATAGCGACTTGGCTTTAGTTGTGATTTGGTTTCTTACCTACCGCCCACTTTCAACCACTTAGCCACTTAGTAAGTATTAAGAGGAGAAATTTTCAATTCCCATTTCCGGCCATGTTCGGTATATACAGGCTTACAGCCCTTTTATGAGATTTTAATCAATATTCGACTTTGCCATTCAGTTGACAAATAATAAAAGTCTAAAAGAAAGAAGAATTTTACCAGGCGACGATAGGTTTCTCGGCTTTAATGATTTGTGTTTGGATTTTGAAGATTTAGATGATATAGTTAGTAGCCTGCTGCCTGGTCATCTATAGTCAAATTATAGTCCACACGCTTCATTAAGCCGAAATAATTGAGATGAGATGATCACAAAAAAATACTAGCTGATAATATTTAACCCAGACTGGTCCATATAAACTGCGCGATTAAACTGAATTTTTTCCAAGTTGGATACAACTATTTTTTAAGTTTGTGTGAAGTTTGATTTCCATATGTCAATTAGGGTGACTTTGAAAGTTTTCTGTTTATAACGCGAACTGTTTGTCCTATGACTTTTACCACAGAAAATAATACAAAGAATTTTTTGAATTTTGTGTTGCTAATGGAACCTAGAAATCTATTTTGCGAATGGAACCAAGGCTACGGCATAGTTAAAAATGTTACAGAAGTGTTTTGGCTACTTTTTTTTATACAGAACACAAGTATTTGAGTGAGAATTCGGTGAAGGTTGTGCAGTTATCGAAAACATGCCGCATTGGAATTATCCATCCAGTTTTGTTAATGACGATAACAGCGAAAAGGTTAAATAAGAAGTGCTTGAAAATTTTCGTGTTGCCATCATAAGGATAGTACAGAATATCAGTTATTATTTTTTTTTTGTCAATCCGGGTCAAATTTGATCGGATGGTATATTTTCCGGAATATTGAAATTTCAGTAAAAACTTTTACAAAGATCATTCGCAAATAATTAAATTGTTATTTTTTTAGTCCGGGTCATATTTGATCAGATGGTATATTTTCCGGAATATTGAAATTTCAGCAAAAACCATTACAACGATCATTCGCAAATACTTAAATTATTTTTTTTTCAGTCGGATTAAATTTGATCAGATGGTATATTCTCCGGAATATTGAAATTATTATTGAATAATTAAATTATTATTTTTTCAGTCCGGGTCAAATTTGATCAATTCGTAAATTTTCCGGAATATTGAAATTTCAGTAAACACCCTTACAAAGATCATTCGCAAATACTTAAATTATTATTTTTTCAGTCCGGGTCAAATTTATTCAGATGATATATTTTCCGGAATATTGAAATTTCAGTAAAAACTCTTACAAAGATCATTCGCAAATACTTAAATAATTTTTTTTCCAGTCCGGGTCAAATTTGATCAATTCGTAAATTTTCCGGAATATTGAAATTTCAGTAAAAACCCTTACAAAGATCATTCGCAAATACTTAAATTATTACTTTTTCAGTCCGGGTCATATTTGATCAGATGGTATATTTTCCGGAATATTGAAATTTCAAAAAAACCATAAGAGAGTTCCTTCCCAAATACTGAAATTAAGGATAAACATTTTTCATTCAATAAAACGTAACTCGAACACCCTGTAAAAATATTTTAACTGCAGTCACCAGGAACAACACACGATTAGCGCTACAATTTCAACTGCTTGTGACAGCTGTTGCTACTATTGACTGCAGTTGTTGCAACTATTTTTATTTTTATTACGCCTCATATTTTTGTTTTTTTTTTCATATAAAAATATTTCTTGTTTCATTGTTTTATAATAAAATGCGCAAGTATAAAAGCCCATTAGTAAATCCCCACCACAGACATAAATTTCATTACGCGCACACACACACTCATGCATACAAACAAACATATTTATCTGTGTGTGTGTGTGAGTGTGTGCATGCAACAGACGCCAGCAGTCACCCTTTGGTTGCATACTTTCCTGCGTGCAACACACAGCGTTATTTTTATGCAACAATTCACAGCCATTAATATGCTTTGCGGCCGCCGCCAGCAGGTTGGTGTTGTCTCGTATTTTTCCGCCGCCAATGGCTGTTGGCGCAACAGGTTGCATGTTGCTGTGGCAGAGTTTTACAGACCAGCGTTGCGTTTTTCACCCCTCAACATCCTGGTTCTACGGCGGAGATATGACGCAAGGCGAAGCACTACTCTGCAGGCAAACATACACACACACACACGGACATATTAAGGCTCAGAACTACACAATAATACACTTTCGTACTCACACCTACACACTAACACACACATAAGACTGTGCGCGCATAATAAACGTACAAATACTTCCGTTACAGGCTGTTCGCCGTTAAATAACGGTAGTTATATATTTCAAATACAAACACACACACACACTTAGGTGCATGCATCCGCATATAGACGCTAGAACTATCTCTAGCGCAGTCTACAGTATTCACAGGTTAGTCGTGTCTGTTTGTCTGTCGTGTCTGTCCGACCGCCAGGCAGCCGGCAGCTTTCGCAGATTATTGTTAATGCATGGCAATGGTTTCAAATTGAAAATAAAAATAATAATGTTCGCATGTGTGCACATGAATAATCACTTGTATGTTGCTACTTGTTGTTGTTGTAGTTGTTCCTTTTGCTGTTATTACTTTCCGCGGTATGTTGTTGTTACTGTTGTTTAGTGTGCGCGCTTGTTAGCCTACTTCATTCTACACTATGTATAACTGGTTGTAGTTTTTATTATTGTTGTTGTTGTTGTTTCGTATGCATTAGAGAAAATTGTATTTTCATGATGTAATTGCAATATGGCAATTGAATTGTTGCACCCACACACCTACACAGTCACCGTTGCACGGCAGGCGCTTGTCTACATGTTGCTTATTATTATTATTGCATATTTTTAGGAGCGCGTGTGCGTTGCAGCGCATAGTTGCGGTGGCATTACCGCGATATTTAGCCTTACACTCGCAATTAAATAATGTTTTTAATTAGTCTTGCTGGTTTTTAATTACTTTGCGTGCAATTAATCATTTTTTTACTTCACATTTATTGTTGTTGTTGTCGTCGTTGCTTTGGGTTGGTATTGGTTGTAAATGGATTTTCATAAAATCCTTGACAGTTTGGCGCTAAACTAAATTAATGCTATTTTTTATGATTTATTGTATGCAACGAAAGAGGAGTGAGGATAGATAGGAGTAATTTCTAATGAAACACAGATAATTATTTATATTAATACTAAAATGTGGACAGTCTTAATACATCAGGCTCTGCCTCCTTGGCGTCACGATTTCTACCGTGGTCATTTCAAAGATAAAGCAATAACGGATTATTGATTAATAACGGGTTTTTAATAGCGACGCTACAGAAGTAGACCGATAGAGACAGCAAATGACGCTATATTTTTTCCTTTCTTTTGACATTTCTCTTGAGTAAGGTTTGCCATTTCATCATGGACAGATATACGATTCAACAACGAGACGAAATTATTAAAATTTGCTATCGAAATACGGAGTCAGTGGCCTCAACTTTAAGAGCGCAACGTCCTATTTGTAGTCATCATGGATCGTCCTGTCGGAGCAACAATTAAGCGTATAGTGGAAAAATTTTAATTCAAGGACACAGTACAAAATGTTTCCGTGCCAGTGAGACAAAGAAATGCCGGTAGTGAGGAGAATATTGCTGACGCTAGCGCGTCAATTGAGGATGACCCAAATCAGTCTCTCACACGTCGTTCCCAAGCGTTGCGCATCTCTATGACCTCGTTGTGGCGAGATTTGCGAAAAAATCTTGGCCTACAGCCTTATAAAATCAAATTAACGCAAGAACTGAAGCCGCTTGACCACCAGAATCGTCGTATGTTCGTAAATTGGACTGAGCAATAACTTGAAAATGATACGGATTTGCATCGAAAAATCATCTTCAGCGATGAGGCTCATTTTTGGATGAATGGGTTCGTCAATAAGCAAAATATGCGTTATTGGTCAGGCAGTAATCCACACGCCCGAACAAGACTGATGTGCGCGGCTTCTTTGTATATGGGGGACAGTGCTGCGTCAAAAAACAAATGACAATAAAGCACATGATGTATCATATCTGGCCTTATGCGGCTGAATTTAATGGCCTTAGAGTTAAGTAGAGTCTATCAACAATCTAAAACTATGAAACGGTATTGAACGTCTGACGAGCGAAAAAAGAAGAGACAGGCGAACGTCAAAGAGTGGCAAATGCAATAGGATGCGACACATGGTCGCATAGGCTCAGTAAGAACGTACCAGCCAACACGGGGAGACTTTTATTCTTGACGGCTGTTAACTGTTTCAGAAAGTACCTCCACAGGTTCGACCACGATGCCGACACCACATTTTCTTTTGCAACAGTGCCGCTGAAAACGTGAATGATATCTTTTCTCCTGCTCGAGATATGTAGTAGAGAGAACTATCATGGAACGAATGACAAACCAAAGGGTGGCGCCCGACAACATTAAAAGTCATATGCTGCAATCAAAGATGACAGCGAAGAAGGGTCATAATTTAGCAGGGAGTTTGTGAAGAAGCATTAATGCTTAACAGAAGTCCCTCAGATCCAAATACAGGAAGAAGCAGCCGGAGTTAAGTGTTTATTTTTTACTTTTTCGAAGTTTTTAGAAATAATGCAAATGAGAAATTTTCAGTTTTTGTTAGTTCACATAATAGGGATACATTTAGGGAATGTTCGAAGACCGAGTTGCCACGAAACTAGTGCGTCTATAACTTTGAAACTAATTCGATAATAGATTACCCCTTTAAGTAATAAAGAATTCAATAATTTTTTAAGGTAATATAAGACACTGTTGCATCATAACAACACTTATATGCCATTGAGTACTAGCGGTCATCTATCATTGAATAACAGACCCATTTATACAATGGCTTTCGTATCTAAAGACGTGTAACAACGATGAAAGCCATATGAAAGGTGTCTCAAGTCGAAAAGGGCGATCTATCTTTATATGTATATGTGTACCTAGCCTACTAAAATCTGATAAGTTCTTGATCTTGATCTTGTTAACAAAACCTCAGGTTAGTCGGTAGATACTTAGATGGATCGCCAAATCTTTTAAGGCGACCTAATGGAGGCTTCTGCCTACTGCTTTTATATTCATTTTCGCTTCATATACAATAGATATGAAATTTTGAATCCGAACCAGTAAAGGACTTACTTCAAAGATACAATCTGAGACGTTGTACCATATCATTTCGTGAAAGTTTTGAAATTTTGATTTTAGAATAAGTTAGGGTGACAGACGTTTCAGGTAATACATAAGCTTTCGAAAAGGATGCAGAGTGATATAAAGTTCATTGTAAGCAAACAAGTACATATATTAATTCTGTGATGCTCCATGGATTTGTGGCTTAGCCCCTGAAGCCAAAGCAAATTTTGTTATATGTACAAGACATTGCAAGAAGCTACAATTTCTATGCGGTTTGATCCTTACCAAACTAGTGATGGATTGGATCTAAAGCTGAATACTACTTTTTCTTCTCAATTGATGTAGACACAGCTTACGCGGTTATAGCCGAGTTTACAACAGCGCACCAGTCGTTTCTACTTTTCACTGCTTGGCGCCAATTGGAGATACCAAGTGTAACCAGGTCTTTCTCCACCTGGTCTTTTCAACGGAGTAGGTGGTTTTCCTAAAATTTGGACTTTGTTCTTCGAGAGGAGCTGAAAACTCCGTCGTAATTTATAAAGTAAAACTTAATTTCCAAACATGCTTGCCTCCCACACTCCAGTGTTTAAACTGTGATGTGCTTTTCTCCATTATAGAAAGAGAATTATGGTTGCGTATTTTAACTTCTCGAAATGAGACCGAAGAGATGCTCGTGCTACTGCTTCAAAGCGGAAATCAATCATACTCTCGCAAAAATCATATTTCAGGCACATACCTCACCCATTTGCATTAGAAGGAGAGTTTTCAGAGAAAATAATTCTCACTAGAAAGCCTATCTACAACATACAACTTCAGATAACTATCATATCTTAAATCCAATAATATAATACAAAAGGTTCAAAGCATTAATTTAGGATGATACTCGTCTTCAAGAAACCACTAAATTTTAGTGAAAAATACTTTCTAAAAATTTAAGCCCTCCAGCATTCAGCTATAACAACACATCTCTAACAATAAAAACTTAAAATTTCCATAGTCCATTTTTGTATGGCGTTGCTGACCATATTGGCTACAACAATGCGGTCACGCAGCAAATTTACGCGCTCAATCAAAAGCAGACAAAGTTATGACTGCATACACACACACAAAGGCAGCAGCCGACGCAGCGCGAGAGACCGTTAAGAGTAAATTTGCGCAAAATGCGGCAACAAAACGGCAAAACGTTGCAATATGTAGCACACAATTTGAAGGCTATGAAATATATTAGCAATGGCAAGCCGCATATTTCATAGAAACAACAACCACAGCGCGTAGCGCAAGCCAACGAAAACAATCGTTGCGTACAAAAAATGCGCGCAGAAAATTAGTGAAGCGCCAAATAAGTGGAACAACTCAATAATTCAATCAGTAGCCATGAGCAACAATGGAGCTGCAACAAAAACAACAAAGCAGAGCAGATGTATTGGATGCTAAAAGCAAGCGAATGTTGGATGGGAACAAAAAGAAAATTGAAAAAAAAGTTATCTTCGGTGGCAGCGAAGCTATAATACCCTTCACAAATAAAAAAAGTTGCAAACACTGGACTTTGGTCGTTCAGTTTGTATGGCAGCTATATGCTCTACTGGTCCGATTTGAATAATTTCTTGCGAAATTGTACTGTTTCTTTGAATAATACTTCGTGCCGAATTTCATGATGATATCTCGTAAAATGAAAAAGTTTCCCATGCAAGGACTGGATTTTGATCGTTCAGTTTGTACGGCAACTATATGCTTTAGTGGCCCGATCTGAACAATTTCTTCGGAGATTGTACCATTTCATTGGACTACATTTCGTGCCAAATTTCATTAAGATAGTTCTTAAAATAAAAAAGTTTTCCATACAAGTACTGGATTTTGATCGTTCAGTTTACATGGCAGCTGTATGCTATAGTGGTCCGATTTGAATGATTTCTTGACAGATTGTACTGTTTATTAGGACAGTAATTCGTGCCAAATTTCATGATTATATCTCTTAAACTAAAATAGTTTTCCATACAAGGTCTAGATTGTGATTGATCAATATGTATGGCAGCTATATGCTATAGTAGTCCAATTTGAATAATTCCTGGGGATATTGTACTGTTTCTTTGAACAATAATTCGTACCAAAATTTCATGATGAACTCTCGTAAAACAAAAAAATTTCCCATGCAAAAACTTGACTCCGATCGTTCAATTTGTATGACGGCTATATGCTATAGTGGTCCGATATCGTCAGTTCCGACAAATAAGCAACTTCCTGGCGAAAATAAGACGTGTACAAAAATTTAGATCGATATCTCAAAAACTGAGGCACTATAACGCGCATAAACAGGCAGCCAGGAGTAGCTAAATGGGCTCAACTCGTCATAATTTATCCTGTTCAAGGTATAAAAACAAACACATTTGGAAATTAAAGTGCAGCGAGCATATGTGGAGCATATTTACATATGTATCTATGAGTGTTTGTATATATGAGTAATTGAGCAACTGTGTGTGCGAGAGTCAAATAAGTTGTGCATATCAGTTGAGTAATGCAATTGTGTGCATGTGTGTGTGTGTCGGTGAATGCGGGTGCGTACATGCAAATAATTGCGAATGTGTGCATTTGACCGCCAGCAATACCATTAATCACCGGTGTGGAAAACAATAACCGAAGGCGCTGGAATTGCATTAGACAATAGAGAGTTTGGCCGCGGCGCTGGCATTTCATGGCGAAAATTGAATGAAATGGAATTGCATTGAATTTAGAGACATGACACGAGTGGCGCATGTGGCAGGGATAACTGGCGGAAGAGCAAGCGGCTGACTTTGCCGCCACACAGTGCATTAAGGGGACACAGAGCGCAGGAAAAGCAGGGCGCTGATAACACCAGCCGCTCGAGGCGTTATGTACTCTATTAACAAGCTCAGCGTGCGGCAGGAAATGAGCGGATATCAGAGGTACGAATAACGGCAAAGCAAACAACAGAAAGGGAAAAAAGTTTTTGTACAACTATGGTGGATAACAACAACGTTCGAGCTGCCAGGCATGTGGTGGATACAATGCACCGCCAACGCCACAATACAACGCTGTGACATTGCGAAAATTTTAAATTTCAAATTCCGAAACAATTAGCTGTGACGCTGTCATCGATAGCACCGGCGACAGGAAAACGAGTTACAGCCGGTGTAGAACTGATGCGCTGCGGTTGAATCGATTGACTGGAATTGTCATGAGCACACTTAAATTGAGAGCAGCATGCATGACGGCAAACATTCGATATGCCATTAAAAATTAGAAATTTCGAGTTCATTTGCTGTGGCAGACGGTTAAACACACACATACTGTGGGGCAGAGGGCAAGACTAGAAAAAAGTTAATTTAATACACGTGTCTGTATTTGAGTATAAATTTCAATTATGTGTACCGAACACACCCACGAGCAACGAATACGGAATGTGGATAAATGGTGAGCAGATAAATTTTTCATATTTTTGCGAGCTGCAGTTGTCAATGGCGTTTTTCGTGGAAGAGACAAAATTGTGTGGCTAATTAAAAAGCTCATATTACGTTTGTGCTTATATATTTTCTAACGAAAAGTAATGAAAATTTGGATATCATTCTGCAAACAATTTAGAATTTCTAAAATTGAAAATAGCAATTAAATCTTTTATGTAAACTGTAAACGAAAAGAAAAACTTTTACAAAATTATGCCCAAGATTTTATTCAGTACCGAAATTTTTTTTCAGTCCCGAAATTTCACTTAGTAAAAAACGTAATTTTGAAATCGAATTTTGAGTCTGTAAATCTCAAAAAATAATATTAATCCCGATATTTTATTTAATCCCGATTTTACTCAGTTTCGTAGATCATTTTAGGCAGCAAATTTGACAAATATTAGGCAAGCAATGTTTTTATTGTATATTGTCTATAATGCCAAAAACACTTATTTTAAAATCCATCAATAAGATTCAATTTCAAATGTGTACCTAATCCCGAAACTTAATTTAGTCCCAAAAACTTACAAACATCTCATAATAAACTTGGAATATATTTCGTTTTTTCTTTTTAATTTAATAATCCCAACACTTTTTTTCAATCCCGAAATTTTAATTGAACTCGAAATTTCACGATCCCAAAACTAACAATTTTGAAATCAAAGCTTAACATTCGCGGCATAAGCAAAAAAGTCCCGAAAATTTTTTCAATCCCGAAATCTTACTTAGTCTTTAAATTTCTCGATCGTACAAAAATGAACTCTGAAATCAAATCATAACATTAATGGCATAAACAAGTAAATCCCGAAATTTTATTTAATCCCGGAATTTCACTCAGTACCGAAAAATGTTCAGTCCCCAAATTTTAGGTACAAATTACTCAAGAAACGTTGAATTGTATTATATGAGTTAAGTCGAAAACACTTTTTAAAAAATTCCGAAATTTTCTTCAGTCTCAAATTTCTATTTACATATGTACATATGCCATTGCTAGATTCTATACCATACAATCTCCAAATATTAGAAACGTCTCACAATAAATTTGGAATATCTTTCGTAAACAATAAAGTTGCAATAATTATGTTGAAAAAAGCTTTGGGGAAAACGGCATATTTTTTTACACCTGGGCCGGAAACCCTTTTTAGCACCCAAATGGTATAAATGTTACGCAAAAGACGTTAAATAATTAATAACAAAAACAAAAATTAAAAATCCCGAAATTTGGTTCAGTCCCGACTTTGTACTAAATCCCGAAATTAAACATATCGGCATATTTTTTTACGACTGAAATTTTACTTGACCCCAAAACCCTTTTCTGCACCTAAATGGCATACCTGTTACGCAAGGGACGTTGTATAATGAATCAATATTTTATAATAAAAAAAAATTAAGAATCCCGAAATTGATTCAGTCCCGAATTTGTACTAACTCCCGAAATTGTACATAATACTCACAAAAAATTTGCAGTATTTTTGGTAAAATTTGTTGGTAATAAATTTGGCTGGTAGTAATAATGTGATAAAAGCAAACAAAATATATTAGAATGTTGCCACCTGTTTGAAATTTTTTTAAGAATACAATAATTACACAAAGAATAACCAAAAAGTGCAGAGGTACAAGAGACCCTGCATTAAACAAAAAAAAAATTCCACCTATATAAAAAATTTAATTCAAAAAATTAATAAGTTAGCGATTTATTAATGTAATATTGACAAAGAAAAGAAGTTAAAAGGGCGTACGCCACCCTCCAAAATTTACACGAATACAAATTTAAAATATGGTAACACGGCCATAAAAATAAACAGTTTTAAAAATTCACATCGCCGCCAATTTCGAATTTTAAATTTTTTTAAATGCATAACTTATAAGCTAAATATCCGTGTAGCTTCCACCACAAACGAGCACAACTTTAAACCGACAATCAACACATGCTTGCCACTGCCATTTAGCCAGCAACAAACTACGCGGCTAGTGAACCGTTATCAATCAAGCCTCGCTGTTGCTGGCGCCGCTGTTGCTGCTCGTTTAATTGTGAAGCAATTTAGTAGCGATTGCACGCAAATGAGGTGCTGATTAGTGGTGGTGAGGCGGCAGAAAGGCTGAGACCAAGCGACTTCAGTGCTTACGCTTAAAACCACACACATACAGGCACAAATCAGCACACAGTTGGCAACCGTCATTTGCGTTTCGCTAAGCTTTTAGCTTGCTCCACTGATTACGGTTGGCTTTGCGAGCAAGACGTTCTTAATTATGCATAATTAACCTGTGCGCGCGCCCATATCTGTTGTCTGTGTGTATGTATGTATGTGCATATGTGTGGGTGCGCATACCTAACACTAAAACTAGTATGCGTTAGTGTGTGTGTATGTGTGGTAAAGCCTAATGGTTTGTGTTTTTTAACTTATTCACCGACAGCCTGAGTTAGTCGTAGGCTTTCATTAATCCAATTAGTGCAGAGCTCTGTGTGTGTGTGTGCATCCTGCTTCACCTTTGCTTATTTGTAAACATGTGTGTGCTTGCCAGATAATGCCGTTGATGTGATTTCATCTGATTTACATTTGTGTGTGCGGCTTAACTTAACTGTCGTAAAATTCAATTTCACTTTGCATACTTTTAGGCAAATGCGCTGAAGCAATTGACGGCAATTTTATTCAAGGCAATAAAAGTGAAGTGAACACATTTAATCCTTTAAATGGCTTAGCGTATCAATGAATAAGTAAATAATGATGTACATACAAGGATGTGGAGGAATGCATGTTTGTATGTATGTATATATATATTAGGGTGGATCTTATTTACCAAGTTGATTGCTTTTTCGGAAACTCAAACTGAAGTTTAAGTTTTTGTCATTATAACAAGGAACCAAGGTGAACACACTCTTTATGCTCAATTTTAACATAATCTAAATTGTTTTACTTTTCTCGAATATTTTATATGCGTTTTACAAAATATTTTATCTCCAAAACAAACAAATATTCGAAAATTCGATATTCTAGTACAAAACGTTTCACTCTACAAACAAGTTTTAAACTTTTTTTTTTTTTCAAAAAAACATTTTTTTTAAGTTATACTACGCAATTAAAGCTGTCATATGTACTGCATTCATATGGTACACCATGTCGTATGAGCAACAAATAATAACTTACTTGTATGAGCACTCGGGTGATTTGATTCCTAACTTTGGCCGAGTATAACTTCTAAAGGAGTGGTTCTATGAAAAAAGTCATCGAGAGCTTTTTTGTAGAGCAGATAATTGTGTACTATAATATGACGATTTAAAATTTGTAGATTTACTTGATTAATGAAAAATATCAAAAAAATTCCAAGTTATATACATAAAAAAAGAAATGTGAGTTTCAATTAAAAAAAAAGAAGAAAAGAGGTTTTACGTTCGATCTTTTTTCGAACAAACACTGAAACTTCCAAAGGCCTATGAAAAAAAAAATAAAAAAATATAAGCGTGGGAAATAACAGTCACCCTAATATACGTACTATATTTGTATATATGAATGTTGATAGCACTCTGAGCTAAAGTTTTATTTCGAAATAATTGATTTCATCCTAACAGATTTTATACATTAAATATTTAAATGTTCATGGCATGGTATGCATGTATGCGTGCAGGAATTTGTGGCAAAATTGACTTAGAGCTTAGAATTCAATAATTTTAATAAATCAAATGAAACCAATGACAGCAACAGCTTGAAATAACAAAAATTAATATTTAATTTTGCAGCAAATAAAAGCTGAGATATGTTTCAAAGTTCAAGGCATTCGAGTAAAATGTTGGATATTTCACTAATGTTATTTCGTATAAGAAATTACGGCATGGTAGTTAAGGTATCTAACATATTTATTAAAGTGAGAAAATATAAAAAAATTTAAATAAATAAAATATATGAAATAAGACCATTTGATTTATAATTTTCTTGAGTTTATTAAAGGTCGGGTTTTAAAGTTAGGAGATTAGTTTCATGGCAACTTTTGCAATAGTATGAAATACTTCTTAAATACTCCTCATCAGTAAAAGATTAAATAAATTTAAGTAATATTAAAATCAAAAATAAAATAAATCGTTGCCTACATTTAGGCAATTCACTCTATTTTAGTACAGTTCCAAACCATAAGGAAAAATTTATAAGCAACTGAATCTAGCTTTGAGATACAACAAACTGTTTTTTTCTTCGCAAATTCGCAAAGTAAACGTAATGTAAGTACGTAAAGTAAAGTATGTATAACTTATAAGGGATTTGATCAAAAATTTTGTTGGCTTAAGAGATATCGTTTTTTTAATTTAATTATTTTTTTTTTTCAAACTATTATATAGTCGAGACAACTAGCCCCTAGATATAGCTGAGGTTAAAAAAATACATTTTTCTTGACGCAAAGACATTTAAAACAAGAAAGTAAGAGCTAAGTTCGGGTATAACATTTCATACTCTTGCTACTTGGTGGGATTAAAGCCATTAACTTGTTAGTTATATGGTGGCTAGAAAGAATTTTCACCCAATTTTATTCATTCTAAGCACAAATGGCTACACTTGGAATCTCACATTGACGTCAACCAGCGAAAAGGGAGAACAACTGTCGCGCTTTTGTAAAATCGGTTATAACCGCGAAAGCGGTGTCTACGCCAATAAAAAAGAAGAAGAAGCACTAACATGCACCCTTATAAGAAAGACACGCTCACTTAATTTGGTTAAGATCACTAACATATTGACTGATATTTGTGCTATAAAGTCACCTGGAACTTCGAAAATCTTTATATTAGTTATATGGCGGCTAAGGGAAGTATTTACCCGGTTTTAAGCAATTTTTACAGATATACCATTATAAGAAAAATACTCTATCTGAATTTCAGTTATATAACTCTAACATTGACTGATACTTTCGATCAAAAGTCAACTATAGGTACTACTACATATTCGTTACCTAAGGGTCTTAACAGTTTCTGTTCGATTTGGGAAATTTTTGATTATAAGGTGGCACACCACAAAGGCACTATTAGTGCAAAATTTTACCTAGATATATGAACTCATTGTTAATTTGCATACTCTTCGTCAAAACTATGTCCGAAATTTGAGAGAGAAAGTAAAGAATCCAACTCAGAACAAACTTTATATCAAAAGGTAGGAATGACATTTTACTTATTTAGTTACTTTCAGTTTTATAACCCTTTGTTTGTTATCAATCAAAAGTGTTATTATACTCTCGCAACAAAGTTGCCTAGGAGAGTATTATAGTTTTGTTCACATAACGGTTGTTTGTAAGTCCTAAAACTAAAAGAGTCAGATATAGGGTTATATATACCAAAGTGATCAGGGTGACGAGTAGAGTTGAAATCTGGATGTCTGTCTGTCCGTCCGTCCGTGCAAGCTGTAACTTGAGTAAAAATTGAGATATCATGATGAAACTTGGTACACGTATTTCTTGGCTCCATAAGAAGGTTAAGTTCGAAGATGGGCAAAATCGGCCCACTACCACGCCCACAAAATGGTGAAAACCGAAAACCTATAAAAGTGTCGTAACTAAGCCATAAATAAAGATATTAAAGTGAAATTTGGCACAAAGGATCGCATTAGGGAGGGGCATATTTTGACGTATTTTTTTTGGAAAAGTATGTGGCCCCCTAAGTTTTTGTACAAATCTCGGAAACTACTATAGCTATGTCAACCAAATTCTATAGAGTCGTTTCATTCAGGCATTTCCATATACAGTTCAAAAATGGAAGAAATCGGATAATAACCACGCCCACCTCCCATACAAAGGTTATGTTGAAAATCACTAAAAGTGCGTTAATCGACTAACAAAAACGTCAGAAACACTAAATTTTACGGAAGAAATGGCAGAAGGAAGCTGCACCCAGGCCTTTTAAAAATTGAAAATGGGCGTGGCGTCGCCCACTTATGGACCAAAAACCATATCTCAGGAACTACTAATCTAATTAATTTTACAGCAAAATAAAAAAATATGTAAATGACGGATAATGAAATCTCGATTATCACTTTATCATGCGAGAGTATAAAATGTTCGGTGACACCCGAACTTAGCCCTTCCTTACTTGTTTTCATTTTATTATTATTTTTAAAAATCGCATTAAAAATTATTACAGCCTTATATGTAATAAGAAGGCAAAATTCTCTTTTTACAATACAATGTTATTTTCCATAACATTAGAAAGTATTTTAACGCTATTATCATAAGCTCTAACAACGATTTGTGCAAAACTTTATTTGTGTTCGACACAGCCTTACGTCTTTTAATTACCCTAATGCAGGTTAAGACAACGTGACAGCAGGAAATGGCACAGAAATAAATAAGAAACTGGAATGAACGGAAGAATACGCTCCGATAAGTAATACCTATTGAGGGCGGTGAGTACAGAAGAAAAATAGAATTATTCTAAACGAGTTGAAATTGGGAATATGAATAATACTTCTTCAAACGTGTTGCCGCAAGATACCGGATAGTCCGAAAACTCAAGAACAACTCACATGGAAGTGCAATATATTCCAATCATTGTAGAAAAGTCAAAGCCATGGCACTCGTTAGTACCAAGAAATATATACAAGCAAGATAATAGCATTAAGAGCTTAAAACTACCTCAACTCTAATAATAAATGTGCTAGGGTATTTGTATAGATACATATGCAACAATATAACTAAATATATATGTATGCACACATGCGCATATCACTTTACAAACTTGTCGAAAACAATTCTGAAATTATTCAATTAAGTAAAATATAAATCAAATATTTACAATGTTATTTTAGCAATTATCTAGTCTGCAAAATCAATTTAATATTCATTAATATAGTGGTCATGCGAACGTAAATACGTAAATAGGCACATATGTGTGTAATTTAATGCGCGCCTTAACAAATATTGGCCACCCAAACAATTTAAATGAAAGCCTTACCAAAAGTACACGTAATTATTGCGGCATAGCAAAGTAAATAACTTCGTTAATCTTCATGTATATACATATATAAAGACTTACTATATATGTATATTACGTCTCAGTATAAATATACAGGCACATGCGTATAGTATATGCATGTTACGTATACGCCATGTGCAACTCCTTGCTGAAAGCGTGTTGCTACAATTTACAATCCACATTTGTGGTAATATGTGTAAACAGCATGAATATTATGATTCGTGGTATTTACACAATTATTCTATAGACCGCTACATATGTACATACATATATATGTATGTATATATATAACAAATACATATACAACAGTTGTGCACATGTAAATGACACGTAGGTAATTACTTGCTCATATAAATATGAATTTAAGGACAGCACATCGCCACAATTGACATGAACCAACGAGAAATTGCTTTACTCAAAGCCTAGCAAATCTTATATATGTATGTGGGTTGAGCATTTTGGTTGAGAGCAAACACAGGACAAGAACCACATACGCATACATGCATAGAAAAGGACGTTAATGTACTAAGTAAACATGAGGCATATATGTAAGACTGTGTGCATGAAGACAGGGCGGTTTAATGTTTCTATAATTGTATAAGCAAATGGTATATACAAAGTATGTGCATAAATATATCTAAATAAATACATAAATTATGATCCAAAAGGCATATACATAAAACCAGGTTTAAATGTATGCAATAATAAACGCGGTTAGTTAGCAAATTTTCGAATAAATAGCTGAACCCGGATTGCACAATAATTTTACTTCCGAGCATAGACACAGTGGTAAGCTATAAGCTTTTACAGGCTTAATTATTACTGTTAACTATTTGAAGAGTTTGACGAAAGTTTGTTTGATTTAAGATTGCAATACAAATTGTATAAGAGAGACAGACCATGTATACGACTATAATTCTTTACCAGCAGAAAATCCAGGCTCGACTTTTATACAGCTTTGGAGTAAAAACACGAAATTGATATGTTTTAATAGTTACTAAGTGCTTGCGGGACTTAAAATATTGAAAATTAACTAAATTTATTAAAACTAAAATAATTCAGTTTGTTTGAATTCTTACAGACACCACTTAGACACCACTTGATACATAGCAGAAGGCATGAGACTTTTACAAATGAAATTCTGAGCACAGGCCGAATTCCGAGCGTACTTCGGCAGGCAATGAAACAAGTTCACATAAAATCGATTACCAGTTGTTGTTGTAACGGTAGAGCACCTTCCCAACTTACTTGTGTAAATCAGTGGCCACACGCAATACAAACCGTTAACCGTTATACTTCCGCCTTTCTTAATAAAGAGGGATATTCAACAGATCTGACACTGTGTGAACTTTTCCTATTTCCCAACCTCAAATCCGTGTTTCTGGAAACGTGCTATGAGTTTTTCAAGTTTAATGCAACTCAATTATTACATCTGAACCACTACACACGATGGAGATTGCTACTTCTACGATTTATTTATTCTTATTAGTGTTGCAGACAACAAAACGAGAGAGGCCGAAATACTTGAGTATGAAGAGCTTGATAAGCTAGCCGACAGAGGTTATGCTCGAAAATTCTACGAAAAGATGCGGCGACTAAAAGAGAGTTTCAAGACCAGAGCATATTCTTGTAGAACCCTCAGAGGTGATCTAGTGACTGATGCACAGAGCATACTAAAGTTATGGATGCAACACTTCTCCAGCCTGCTGAATGGCAGGAAAAGCATAACACCAGGAGAAGGTGAACCCGAATACCAAATCGATGATGATGGAGCAGACGTTCCATTGCCTGACCATAAAGAAGTTCGAATAGCAATTATACGCCTGAAAAACAACAAAGTAGCAGGGGCCGATGGATTACCGGCCGAGCCATTCAAATGCGGCGGAGAAGAACTGATAAGGAGAATGCATCAGCTTCTTTGTAGAATAAGGTCGGACGAAATCAGGAAATTTATGTGTGCTTTGCCCAATCCATAAAAAGGCAGACCCCACAATCTGCGCCAACTATCGTGGTATGAGCCTCCTCAAGGTTCTATCGAGCGCATTGTGTGAAAGATTAAAGCCCACCGTCAACAAACTGATTGGACCTTATCAGTGTGGCTTATGGCCTGGAAAACCAACATCTGACCGCTGCTTTTGACAGCACGAAAAGGAGCTGCCTTTATGCCGCGATGTCTGAATTTGGTATCCCCGCAAAACCAATACGGTTGTGTAAGCTGACGTTGAGCAATACCAAAAGCTTCGTCAGGATCGCGAAGGACCTCTCCTAGCGGATCGATACCAAACGCGGTTTCAGACAAGGCGACTCCCTATCGTACGACTTCTTCAATCTGCTGCTGGAGAAAATAATTCGAGCTGCAGAACTTAATCGAGCAGGTACAATCTTCTATAAGAGTGTACAGCTGCTGGCGTATGCCGATAATACTGTAATCATTGGCTTCAACACCCGCGCAGTTAGTTCTACTTTTTCAAAACTGGATAGGGAAGCGAAGTAGATGTGAACGAGGGCAAGACGAAATATCTCCCGTCATCAAACAAACTGTCGTCGCACTCGCGACTAGGCTCCCACGTCACTGTTGACAATATTAACTCCGAAGCCGTGATAATTTCGTCTATCTTGGAACCAGCAATGACAGCAACAACAATGTCAGCCAGGTAATCCAACGCAGGATATCTCTTGCCAACAGGTGCTACTTAGGATTGAGTAGGCAATTGGCGCCACCTTGCGAAAAGAAGAAACGACTGGCGCGCTGTTGTTAACTCGGCTATCACCGCAATAGGTGTCTACGCCAATAAGGAAGGTTTTGAAAAATGTTGTAATTAAAATTTTCTAAGATTGAAAAATAGAAAGAAAAATGTACTTTTTTCAAACATTTTTTTGCAACCCTAATTCAAAGGCACACTAAAAGTGACAACAACCTGATTGACGATGAATAAGAAAATTTTTCAACTTTTGCCAAACTAAATCATGCCAACTTAAAGCAGAAACTACATTCATAACACTTATCCGCGCTGATAGACACACGCCACTTTAAGTCATCAAACACTTGGAAAAACAGCACACACACATGCATACAAACAACAAGTATTACATGCAAAGCATTGCGAGAAAGGGAAATAAATCATGCGCTCAACTTGCAGCGACGACAAAGTGTAAGCCATCAAAAGCATAACTGCAACTAAGCCACGCACACACGCGCAAACAAATCAAAGTAAATGCAGAAAAACTTGCGCTAGAATGCATAACACTCATCTTTTCGTATATATCTGTATGTGTGTTTGTGTTCACCGCAGCAATCTTTTGCCAATCCGGCTGCGCAAGCAACGCCAATCTTCGGCGCGTGGGTGTTGGCGTGTTGTCACCAGCGCCGAGCTGTCAACCAAACGCTCACATGAATGAAAGGATATGTGTGCGTGTGCTGCTTTTTTCAACTCTCGGGTTTTTGGGATGTTCGTGTGTGGGCGTGACTTTTTTAACTTTTGTTTGGCTGTGTTACACCGACATTTTGCCACACAATTTGAATTATGTGCAATGCCAAGGCGATTTGAGCAAACCGAATGTCGAGTGAATAAATGTGTTGGGGAGCGCAGCGTGCAAGGGTTGCAGTACACCGTAACGCGTGCAGCATTTTGTCAGTCTATTTTTATCAATTTTCCACACTATTGAACATTTGGCAAAAGGGCAAAGTCGAACAGGTCGTTGTGTGTGTGGTATAAGGCAAATAGGTGAGCTTAAAAAGCAGACAGTAGTTATGACAGTGTAAAGACAGTGGTGGGAACAGATATAGAAACACATTGTGAAAATTTGCAAATTTGGTTAGCAACATGATATAATTAATACCATAAATACCATATCAAGTGAGTGTGAATCAAATTTAGTTTTTAGACAAACTTAAGACAAGAATAGGAGTGATCTTTTGCTGAGTTAAGAGTTCAATTATTACCAAAGCTTATTTGGAGCAATAAGCGAAACCGTGGGACCACTCCCAGCCGGATTATCCGCTGTTAAGCACAATTCGTCGGAGTTTCTTCATCGTTTCGTCACTGCCCGCGAAACATGGATTCAATATCGGGCCGAATTGCCGAAGAAATCGGATAATAACCACGCTCACCTCCCATACAGAGGTTATGTTGAAAATCACTAAAAGTGCGTTAACCGACTAACAAAAACGTCAGAAACACTAAATTTTACGGAAGAAATTGCAGAAGAAAGCTGCGCCCAGGCTTTTTTTAAAATTGCAAATGGGCGTGTCGTCGCCCACTTATGGACCAAAAACCATATCTCGGGAACTACTAGACCGATTTCAATGAAATTCGGTACGTAATATTTTCTTGACACCCTGATGACATGTACAAAATATGGATGAAATCGGTTCACAACTACGCCTTCTTCCAATATAACGCTATTTTGAATTTCATCTGATGCCTCCTCTGTATAATATATATGTACATCAGGAACCAATGATGATAGCGGCATAAAACTTTACACAAATACGGTATTTGAGAAATATGTAAATGACGTATAATGATATCTCGATTATCGCTTTATCATGCGAGAGTATAAAATGTTCGGTGACACCCGAACTTATCCCTTACTTGTTTTTTGTTTCGGTTTAGCTGCTGCGTATGCATTTCAGCATTGTTTCGACTACACAGAATTTTTGTTTATTGAAAAGATAAAAATACTGCAGCACAAATACATAAAAATAAGATTAAGCAATAAACGAAATAAATAAATACAAAATAGAATAAAATAAATAAAAAATATCAAAAAAGATTTTTACATGTCGAGGACAAAAAAGTATTTTTTATTTACGGGGTTTTCAAGCAGAACTACAACTCATATACATAAATACAATAAAAATCATACTAAATGCGGTAACAGCTTGTGATTGCACGAAAACTCTTGAAATTTCTTAGAATTTGTAACAGAACCGGCAAAATAATAGTTTGCTAATTGTCTCAGCGCTGGCATGGATTGAACTTAAATGCACTCTATGGCCGCAAACACTGACGTAAGTCTCGTGACATGCGATCAGAAAATATCACGATATTTTATATAAGCGAAAAAGGCAAGAGCGCAATCGATATTAAGCATATGGTGAGTTTTCACAGGTTTTTCGTCTTTAAAAGCGATTTTCATGGACCGAAAACACTTTATTGCCGAGTTGTGTGTTAATTTGTAGGCTTTTTAAATTTACATTTACATTAATATTAAAACAAGTAAGGAAGGGCTAAGTTCCGGTGTCCGGTGACTCTCGCATGATAAAGTGATAATCGAGACTTCATTATCCGTCATTTACACTTTTTTCAAATACCGTATTTGTGTAAAGTTTTATTCCGCTATCATCATTGGTTCCTAAGGTACTATATATTATACAGAGAAGGCCTCAGATGGAATTCAAAATAGCGTTATATTGGAAGAAGGCGTGGTTGTGAACCGATTTCACCCATATTTCGTACATGTCATCAGGGTGTTAAGAAAATATTATATACCGAATTTCATTGAAATCGGTTGAAGTAGTTCCTGAGATATGGTTTTTGGTCCATAAGTGGGCGAGGCCACGCCCATTTTCAATTTTTAAAAAAGCCAGGATGCAGCTTCCTTCTGCCATTTCTTCCGTAAAATTTAGTGTTTCTGACGTTTTTTGTTAGTCGGTTAACGCACTTTTAGTGATTTTCAACATAACCCTTGTATGGGAGGTGGGCGTGGTTATTATCCGATTTCTTCCATTTTTGAACTGCATATGGAAATGCCTGAAGGAAACGACTCTATAGAGGGGCGGGGCCACGCCCACTCTTCCAAAAAAATTACGTCCAAATATGCGCTCCTAATGCGATCCTTTGTGCCAAATTTCACTTTAATATCCTTATTTATGGCTTAGTTATGACACTTTATAGGTTCTCGGTTTTCGCCATTTTGTGGGCGTGACAGTGGGCGGATTTTGCCCATCTTCGAACTTTACCTTCTTATGGAGCCAAGAAATACGTGTACCAAGTTTCATCATGATATCTCAATTTTTACTCAAGTTACAGCTTGCACGGACGGACGGACAGACAGACATCCGGATTTCAACGCTACTCGTCACCCTGATCACTTTGGTATATATAACCCTATATCTAACTCTTTTAGTTTTAGGACTTACAAACAAACGTTATGTGAACAAAACTATAATCTACAAATATGATTTCAAACAAACAGACCATACAAAGCTTCCAGAAACCTGGACTAGTTGACTGGTTGCAGGAGGAAGAGCAAAAACCTTTGGCTACAAATCTAAAACTGAATTTCTTAAAAGTAAGACAAGTATTAGTGAAGATCACCACAAATAAACTAATACGTCAGAAAGAGGAAATAAGGAAACAAATTGAAGAGCTATCAAAACAACAAGAAGAACTCGATCAAGAAGAAGAAGAACTTAGAAAGCGGAAAGAATTAGAATTAGAAGGGCTTTCAGAAAAAGATCTCAAACTTAAAAAGATCGAAAGCTATTATGTTGTGGTACTGGGTACTGTCAAAAACCTTGCCACCATTAGACAAAAAACTTAATTTATCAGAAGTCAAGTTCGTGAAACGTTTACTTCGTTATGGGCATATCTTGGTACCAATTGATTTTCGTTACTATGGCTACCCAGTGGAACGTTACCTTGCAGAAAGCTCTGTCTCGATTTACCAACACCGATTTAAGCGACGAAACCACTCAAAATATTCGATCCAATGTTTATTAGAACATAAATATTTGCATACGTTGTGATCGACCCTTCCACGTGGATGTTTCTGGTGAATATTTTACCAACGAAAATTGTATTTACCACTGGGGGAAGTTTAAGGAGAGGTTTACACGCTGCGGGGGTGAGAGAAACTCAGAGGGTTGCGAGCGTAATAAGCTGCACGTGTGGAACGGGATTATTGAAGGAGTAAACGGACCCTATAAAGATTTTCTGTGTACACAACCACGCCCTGATAAATCGGATGTTGAAGCCAAAGTGTACGCATTGGATTGTGAAATGTGTTACACTGGACGTGGACTCGAAGTGGCCAGAGTATCGTTAGTTGGTTACGATGGTCAAGTGGTTTATGACCATTTTGTGAAGCCAACATGTGAAGTTGTCGATTATTGTACACTCTTCTCAGGTGTAACCGCCAGAGGTCTATGTCAAAATCAAAACAAAAATCTGAAGACCTTTGTCGAAGTACAAAAGGATTTGCTGCAACTGATCGATGCCGATACCATACTCATTGGTCATAGCATGGAGAATGATTTACGTGTGCTGAAGATTGTTCATAAAACGGTAGTCGACACAGCAGACGAGTTCTCACACCCATTAGGCTTTCCATATCGTCATTCGCTTAAGAATCTAACTAAAGAATATTTAAAGCGCGATATTCAATGTGGCAACAACGGTCATCATAGTGTGGAAGACTCTCGTGCCTGTTTGGAGTTAGTTATGTGGAAAATGCGTAACAAGATGCCTCCAAAATGACCAAAAGAATGGATAAAATAAATATTTTATTTTAAAACCAAAAATTATTTGAACGGAAAAAAAGAAAAATTATGAAAATGAATTAAAGAGTTGAAATTATTTGTAAACGTGTAATTTGAAAGTGAAAAAAGCTTGATCAAATTCGTCATCGTCTTTAAGCAAGCAAGTCATTTTTTTCGTAGAATGACTTCGAAGTGGAAAATTGATATTCGAAAGAGTTCTTTTGTAACAGGTTAAGCCATCGATGTCCTCACGTCAAGAAGTAAAAATGTACTTAGTAGTAATATATAGTACGATTGTGGGTCTTGTTCACTTTTTGGTAGTGTTCGGGAATACTTTTTAGTTAAGCGACTACCTTGTTTATACCCTCAACAGAGAAACAACGGTGACCACATAAAATGTATATATTAGAGACAAGCGTGGCCACCTAACTCGACGTGGTCAGGTACGTTTGTCTGTTCTTCAATCTGTCTGCATATACGCGAATTCATACTTCAGTTTTCGAGATATCAACATATTTCTCACCAATCCACCGATATCAAACCACTATTCCACAAAGTTGCGAGACAAACTATCCAACCCAAATCAGGCTCTTCTAGGGATTTTTTTCATTTGACAAGATATCTGTATGAAATTTGGTATGGATTGTTGTCCGAAATAGCGCTACTATCTCCGAAGTTCAGATCGAACGACTATGGCATAAGGTCATGTAAACTGACCGATCCAATTCAAGCTCTTGATTTTAAATCATAAGCATTTGTTCAAAATTCTTGTAAGAATAATTTTAAAATTTTAGTAATTCAAAAATGGAAAGAACCACAAGTTGCATCCCAAAGTAAACAGGACTATTTAAGTCTAGCACCGCTGGTGGCGCCATCTATATGTCGACTGCTGCGTTAGAATCTGCTATCTTCGGTCCAGTGAGAATTGCATGACATATCATCGATTGGAAGTGAAGTTAATGTGTTTTAAATGTCGGTATGTTTGTGTTTTCGGTGCGAAAATGAGCTTCGAACAAACAGCCAAAATTAATTTTTGTTTTAAAATTGGTAAAACTTTTACCGAAACGTTTCAATTGATGAAAGAAGTTTATGGCAATGATTGCCTATCCCATAGCAGAGTGTACGAGGGGTTTCAACGTTTTCAAAGTGGTCGTGAGGACTTAAATGACGATCAACATGTGGGCCAATTAAAATCTGTGATCACCGGTAATTCCATCGAAACTGTGCGTGAAATCATCATCATCGAAATCATCATTTAAATTCATGGAAATGGAATTGAACATCTCCAAAATATACAATTTATCGCATTTTGACCGAACATTTGGGCTTACGAAAGGTGTGCGCATGAATTGGTCCGCAAAAATTGACTGACGACCAAAAATTGCTCTCATCGATCGACGCTTGTGACAGATTATTTGATCAAAAATCACATTTTAACCATTAACCACTCCCCGTATTCACCTGATATGGCACCGTGCGACTTCTTCCTTTTCGGAAAAAATGCGTTTGCCCATAAAAGGAAAGCGTTATGCACCGACATACCGGCCAACGAGCTAAAACACTCGTTCGACATGCTTTTTGGCCGTGCAACAAGCTGTATTGGAGCAGAAGGAGACTATTTTGAATAAAATAAATTGATTTTGCCGAAAAAACCATTTGTTCTGTTTTTTTTAAGTGCTGTTTACTTTGGAACACACCTTTATATTGAAGTTTCGGTAGCCGTTGCTTGTTGAGTTACCGTTTGTATGTAGAATTCGGTACTTACTACCTCTTACCTCATGAAAACTCATCAATTTTGGCTTTGGAATTCGCTTGCTTACCTGCAAAGAAAAGATATAAAACGTGTTTAGTGGCAAATAATTGAAAACACTGAATTTATATAGAAGGGGTTTAATAATTTTAAATACATTTCGAGATTCCTTACTTTTTTAAAGAAAAAAACACAGAAACTTGAAATTGGGAATGTTTATTATCATTCGAAATAAAATATTTTGGCATTTAGTTTTTGTAGATTATCACCTTTAAATTTTTATACGCGGCTACATCTCAGATGGTCCATACATTAAATATCATTATCGAGACTCATTTGGCGATTGCCACGCGTGGTGTTTTGTTCCAAAGCCTGAATCAAAGCAGAATTATCCGCATAGACTTAAGACTTTACAAATCACCACAGCAAATATTCTTACGGTTTCATATTGGTGGCCAACAGGCAGGCTCAAAACGTGAAATCATGTGCTCACTAAAGTTTTCTCTCAATAAATCCGTTGATGGATGCGATGTATGGGAAGTGGAGCCGTCTTGTTGAAACCAAATGTCGTCGAGATCACGAACTTCAATTTCAGTCATCAAAAAGTCGGTTATCACGGCGCTATAGTGGTCGCCACTGAAGCTTTCGATCTCACAGGTATCATTTTTGATGATTCTATCAGCCCACATACCAAACCGAAACGTTTTTTCTGGATGAAATGGAAGCTCTTTAATCTTTTCAGGTTACTCTTCGCCCGAAGCCTCATTTATAACCACACGTCTACAACAAACACTCGTCATTACATATTGTCTTCAAACATAATTTAAGATACACTAAAACGATTCCTTTTTAGGCTGATTACCTGGCAAGGAAACTGTTTTACATAGTTGTATTTTGGTTTAACTTTTGCTTTCCTGGGAGTATTTACAATTTGTATCTATTTAGTCTTTGATTTTTTTTTTACGATACTTCAGCATAAATGACAATTAGCAATTAGGTTGCTGTGCTGCTATTTTTAACTTTCTACACTTCCACCTCTATCATGCTCTCCTTTTTAATCACTAGAGATGAGCATTTTCTCTGTCGCTTTTGCACCGTAATTGAGCCTTATTGCCTTTTCTTACGGCTCATTCGAGCTAATTCAATTACGGTACCGCAACAACCGATAATTGATGAGGTTTGGAAAATTACTTGGCAAATTTATGCCGCCAGCCACACAAAGCTCGAGTTATCTCTAGTCGCTGCAGTTGAATGGGAGAATAAATTTGTATGCATTCAACGAGCTGTAAGATATGCCGTTACTGTGAGCACACCCACACACACATAGAAAGAAATTCGAAACTGCTATTAAAATGAAAATCAACACAAGTGCCTGCAGAGCTGAGGGAATGCAGCCGCAAACGAAAAGCGTTACAAATAACTGTAATAACCACAAAACAGGTATTTGCGCTATAAAACAGAGCACGCCGAAAAGAGAATATAAATAAAAGGCAACAACTACAAATTTCTAGTTCAGAGGCTATACCTACAAGCTATCTGCCACGAAGAATCGCTATCGATAAAATTGGGGGTACACAAGCAAATGCATGTATAGTGGCACTGTGTGCGTGGGTGTGCGCTTAGTTTATTGTCATTGCTCCGAGAAAATGACTGCAACGTAGGTAGCGAAAAGCAGCGAGAAGGACTAACGGAGTAGGCGGTATGTGAGATAAGAAATTCTGTGGCAAACTTCATGCATTCCCTAGAAATGTGAGAACGAAAACTCACTGCAGCGGAAGTGGTGTGGAAAACTTGCGCTAGAAAATTCATTAGAGAATTTTAAATGTAGTGGTGGCACACACACAAATACACACACATTTATATTAGTTCATATTGGTTCATATTGGTATATGTTGCAAAAGCACATTGCACATTGAACGTTGAATGTTGGAAATGGCAGGTTGCAAGTTGCACGCTGTGCGAATGAATTCACAATTAGATGCGAGCAAACAACGTGTGCAGGTGGCAAGGCAAGTTGGCAGTAGCAGGCCAGCGATTGGGGCAAAGCAACGGTAACAGCAGCACTCACAGCGGCTCATATGTATGTGTTGAAAAGCGGTTTGTGTGTATGAATGTATGTACATATGTGTGTGTGAGTATATGGCTCAGCGTAAGGTATATGAAATTGATTGCTAAAATGCAGGGTGCGCTCTGAGGTTGATGTGTTGCAGGTTAATGGCTGAGCGGAACTTGTGGTAATCACATGAAATTCCAAGTATTTTAATTTGTTAAAAAGCTGATATATTTGACTGTTTTAGATTGTGGCAACACCATGCAGCAACATTTGAAACCACTTTTTGAAATTGTGTGACTTTAAAAAATATAAGGATTGCATCGTTGCCATTTTTAAAAATTTAAGTAAAAACACTTGCAGTTTTGCTATATTAAAATATGAATATAAATTCTAAAAAAGAATATGAATTTAGGTAGTTTTAAAAATTTATCAGAATTCACTCTTTAACGCCATTTAGATATGTGGATCTATTCTTAGAAAAATAAATAAATTTTTGTAATATGGCAACCCTATTCGAAGATGTTTTCTTGAAAATGTATGACAATTCACTCGATAGCATTATATATGCAAATTATTGCTTAGAAAAATATATATATTTTTTTTAATATGGCAACCTTGTTCGAAGACATGTTCCTAAAAATTTATCACAATTCACTGTATAACACCATACATATGTATATGCAAATTCTTCTTTCGACAAAAAAAATTTAATATGGCAACCCTATTCGAAAATATTTTCTTAAACGCCCAGTCGTCACACTTTTTACATAATTTTGCATATTTTAGCGACTTCAAAGTTTAAAAAAAAAATTAAAATTTTAAATTTTAAAAAATTACAAGGTGGCAACCCTGTTAAAGCGAGTAGGGTACAAATTTTCCATGTGACCGCAGAATATTTATATGATGCTAAAATTTTCAACTAAATTGTATTAAACCGGATAATTCTTATTTAAGGTAAAACAGCTGTTAGGTAACACCTCAGGTTTGCAACGAAAAAAGCAAACACCATGAGCAGTTTTAGCAGATTTAATATTCACTTACATAACATCGATTAAACCTATGTATATTAAATACGATTGAAATCAATTAATGAATTTTCTTTGCTTCTGTTTCCAGTCTATAGTCCACAAAAGCTTGACTGCAAACATTTATTCTGAGAATGAACTAAAAGAAATCGATTTTTTTCCTTCAGGTTTGGTTTAACATTTATTTTATTTTATAAAAAAAATATGCATTGTTATTTTTGATAATAATATCGATAATTTTTGATAATAATATCGATATTTTTTTCTAATAATATCGATAATTTTTGATAATAATATCGATACTTTTTGATAATAATATCGATCATAATATCGTTAATTTCGATAATATTATCGATACTTTTTTATAACAATATCGATAATTTTTGATAACAATATCGATAATTTTTTAATTTTTTTTCATACCATATTTTTTAAAAGTTGCTCCCCGGACAACGGTTAAGAAATACTCCCCAGATCTAAATGTACATAAGATTTGCTGGTAAAGTACGTGCGCTTTATAGAACTTTTTCGAAAAGTAGCGGACTAGTAAAAAAAGTTCAAACTCTACCGAAAAATTAACAAATATTGAAACAACAAACAAAAGACTTACTGAATTTACTTCAATTTTGGGACACTAATGTGTATTTAAGCAAAAAAAATATCGCTTTTTAAAAAATTCTAGACTATAAACCATACAAAAAATGTGAGAAAAATACTTAAAATTTTAAAATTAAAAAAAAAAATAAGTATTATTGATTTTATTTAATTTTAATTATTCGTTATCAAAATAATTTATCACCTTGCACTGACTTGCAGCCTACAATTATTGAACAACGAAAACTTAAGTTGCGCTTTTGTGGACTTTAAAAAGAAAATTATTCGTAGAAAAATACTGCCATCTTACGAACGAAGCAGCACACTACACTAGCATGCTGATAACAGCAATCAGAACACAGTAGAAGCATGCACGCCACAGGGCGTATGAGTAACTTCTGAGAAAGTTTCACGTGTTCAGCGCCAGCAGGCAATACCTTTTACCGTTTAATACATATATTTTACTGAATACATACATATCTACATATTTTACTTCACTCATACATACTTGCAGATTGCATGCATAAATACTTGTTAGCGGTTTGCGCGTGTGAACATTCATGTGTAAGAGAAAACAAGTAGAAAAGCGGCTGAGCAAAAGTTGGTATTAAAAATTATAACAACAAAAAGCAATGAAAAGGTAAGAAAAAAAGCATAAAGTTCGCTGTTATGCAACTGTTTAGGATACTCATGAAGCCTGCTGATGCTGCTGGCAGCAAAGTGGCAAACTTACATAACAACAACTGCAATAACAACGCAGCGCAGCAGGATAGGTAGGAAGCAAAGCCCATAGCAAGTGTAGCAGTAAAAGTTTTCACCAAAGTCACCGCCGCCAACAACCAACTAAGAGTCATCAGCAAATATTTAATGGAGAACAAGGTGAAGGGATTGAAGAATAAGGCAAAGGGAGTGGATAACAACAGGGTGAGCGAGTGAGCGTGGCAGACTGAGTGTTTGGCAGTAGACAGCCTCGGTAGGCTTACCGCACAGCAGGCCAACGTTTGAGGCCGGATGTGAGTCAAAGCATAAATTTGGTCAAAGTATTAAATTCTACACTAGAAATTTTCTACTACAAACACGCGCGAGGGGCAACCGTATATACATATATATGTACATACAACAGCAGTTATGTAGCAGCATTTAGTGGCAAGTATGCTGCATTTTATTGGGCAACTGAAGGTCCTCAAGTAATGTAAGTAATGGCAACATGGCTAGCAAAAATATGCCTCTGTGTGTGTGTGTGTGGCAATACCAACACAATGACAATGACTTTTCCAGCCGACCAACAGTTGAGATGATTGCTGTGGCTGCTCTTGATTTTAATGTTGATGTGGATGCTGCTGCTGCTTGCCTGCGTTTTTGTAACTAATGACGAGCATGATGATGATGGCGCTTGTTGATTAGGCGGTTGTCGGCAACTACTGCCACATACGTCATCTCTTAGCAACAATAACAAAAAAGCAAAGAAATCAGCAAATGTTGTGCACTTGAAGGACGTGCCTCGTAATGCCCGTTTGTTTGACGTATGCGAGGATGAATGAAAATACAGTCAGCTTGTTGAAGAATTTCAAAGTCACCGCTAGTGTAGGTGGATGATGTAACACGTGATTTGGAATATTTATTTGTGCAGATTTGATTGCAACTGATTTCAACTGATTGATAATTTCTTGACGTAAGTAGTGCTTCTGAAGTGAAAATTCTAGCTCTTTCGATTGAATACTTTTCTTTTCTTCAATGTCGCCCTTTTTGAGAAAGATGACTGCGAAGAAGAACCCGGCAGCCACGATTTTGCAGCCACATGCCAATATGTAAAAATTTTTTTGCACTAAAAACTTACTTAACAAAGTCTAAAAGAGTAGGCTACGATCATTTTTCCTTACTCTCAGAATAAGTTGTGAAATTTAATTTTTCTGCAAGGGCTCCAGACAGGCCTAATACTTTCTATAGGTTACCTTTAGGGTTACCACTTAGTGGGTGAAGGTATAAAAATAGGTTAACATCCAAGCAATCGGCCTACCGGTCTTTAACAACACCGCACCAATATGATCGCCTGGATACAGTGAAACACATATGTACGAGGAAGCTACAGACATGTTAGAACACTGCTCTCCGGACTATTACGGGATGCCTCTTTATATCTCCCATAGAACATCTGCACAGTCAGGTCCGCATGCTCCCAGTTAAGTAGCATAATGAATTCCTCTCCAAGCAGCTTCTGCTATAGTGTTTTCGTAGAAATCATCCCTGCAGTCATCTGCTTGAAGCGGAACTGCCTGCCAAAAGCATCAAGAGGTTCTTCCTCAACTACGACGTAAGACAGTATGCCAATCAGACTTCGGACGCAAGTAACTTCAGACATGCACTGACTACCATTAACAGTGGCGCCATAAACACTTTCGTCGACTCCCTTTTAGTGAATAGCGTACTTGGAATCAAACCACCACCCATCAACTTGGAGTCAACCACCACCTTTTGTAGACGAAGAGCTCGAGTTGCAGCGAGAATGGAGAGTGGCCCTTGTACAGGTTCGTCCGGATGCTATAGTAAGTTAAATTCCTACTTATCCAGAATCTACCCCGACATGTCAATCATATGTCCAGCATACAACGAGTCCCCGCATGACTCTCACCACCTCTTTTCAATCCCAATCCTGTCGAAACAGCACGTTTCTTGGGCCTATTGGATGATAACGATGACAACATCTTTTGAATGAACAGAAATCGAAATAATTTATACTCTGCAATAAAGTAAACCTAAACGCATGCTATGAAAGTCATGGAAATCAGGAATCTTTGAAAATAAGCAATAAAAATAAGTTTACTTTTTTCTAACAACTGAAAAAAACTAGTTCAAAATTAAGGCAGCCCAATATAGGTATGAAACTGCTGAAAAATTAAATCAGCGCTAATTTCGACATTTTCTCGCCAACACAAAAGGGTTCAAGTCAGCTAACTCCTGCTTCAAATAGACTGACCGCAGCTATTGGGGGCAACGAGCGAACGTCACACAGCAATCAACATAAAAATGGCTTCATAAATATGTAATGAGATTTCTTTTAGCCATTTCTAGTAGATTTCGCAGGCAAGCGGTGCACATACAAACAAACATATATATAAACATACATACATACACAAACATAAATGTTTACCAGAGCGTAGAATGAGTGAAGAGGGAAAAAGTGAAAATCAAAACATTTTGCGATTCAAGTGGACCACTATGAACTAATATTGTTATTTGTTGTAGTCAATGTTGTTGTTGCTGTTGTTGTTGACATTCAATTGCTTCTGCCCTCTTGATGACGGACAAATTTTTTGCTGGGGCATAGAGTGCTCTTATGTTATAAATGTTATGCGCCCGCATGTATGGACTGAGTGTATGTGTTTGTTAGTATATATACATACATATAAGTATTAGTGTGTGAGTATAAGTAGATAAGAGCCGATGGGGAGCACAACACTAAGTGGTCGCTCGGTTAACTATAAAACACTTGAGGGTCAATTTTCAAAGCGCTCCCATGCGGCGACAACAGCAGCTATCTAGCCTCAGCACACACTGCCGCCAGCTCTCTCACGTCACGTGGCACTTGTATCCTACAGCGGGATCCCAAAAAAATAAACTCACTTCGTAATCTTGGCAGAATTTGAGCTCGCCTTCGTATGAAATATGAATATTTGTGGCGTTGGCATGTCGTGATATTCCATTCCGTACACACTTGTGATCTTCTCTTGCTTACAGACAAACATAACTGTGTGCGTCCAAAAGTATTTGTACTTATCGTAAATTCCGTTATGTCCTAAAACCCTGAGTGCCTTTGCTATCACACACATCATCATTGCGCCATTTTGTTTATTATTATTTAAGTTTTATTTTATTTTGGGTTTCTCATGTCCATTCAAGGGTCGAGCACTGAACTCGCCCCAACTTATCAATCCTCGTGTGTTATAGAATGCTGCGTGTCCATTTATTCAACTCACACTCCTTTTTGCAGGGTATCTGTTTACCCGAGCACTTACTACTCGACTGTCCGGCCCGAAACATCACTCAAACCACTCAGCAAACATCTGGCAAATAAATTCATTTAGCTTCTGCCGCCAGCGCTATTCTACCCGTCTTAACCCCACATGGTAGATATAGTATGTATGTACATACATATGTACATCCCTCGAGACTCAATATTTTGTGACTTTATGGCTCATAGTTGTAGCAAATATTTGCGTAAATCTTGACATTAAAATTTCCATAGATATTTCTCTATATGCATGTGTGCGTGAATGTATGTATGTATGTGTTGTCGGATGGAAAATTACTGCGTCGCAATTCTTTGACACGATATAACGGCGCATTTTCATGTATTGCTTAATAAACATTAATGCTTATTTCGCCACGTTTATATATTATATTAAGTCATATCAGATTACTAAAGTCAAGCAAATTTGTTATGAAATATTGAAAGCAATATATGTATATATATAATATATGTATATGTAAATACGGGCATACATACATATACATATGTACATATGAATGTATATAGCATATTATTAATATGTAGTAAACTCATAGTTACTATTAAACATAATTATATAAAAATGTCCATATTATATTTCGACGTCCCTTGTGTTCATCTAACAGTACATAAACATTTCCAGAATTAATCAACTAGATTTTAGTTGCTCTCTGCATTATATAAACACATTGCTCCAGAAATTATGAATATGCCGAGGGCAAAACGCAATTAATTAAGGAAAATAGTTAAAAACTAATTTATTGTGCAATAATATTGATATTAATTTATTGAGCAATAGTGTTGTAAATATTCCGAGGGCAAAACGCCACGCAATTTATTAAGGAAAATACTTAAAAATTAATTTATTGTGCAATAATATTGATATTAATTTATTGAGAAATAGTATTATAAATATGCCGAGCGTAAAACGCAATTTATTAAGGAAAATAATTAAAAATGTATTTATTGTGCAATAATATTGATTATCATTTTTTGTATTTATTTTAAATTATTGTGCAATTATATTGATATTAATTTATTGTGCAGTAGAATTGGTATATGTACATACATACATATGTATGTATGTTTTCCTTTTAATGAGTATACATAAATTCATGCTGGGATTTAAAGGTTCAATAAAGACATTGATTAAACATGACATTAGTAGTCAGTGTTGCCACTTTTAATGCTTTTTATGATTATGATGCACACCATTTTGCTCAAAAATCAGGAAAATAGTTAAAAATTATATTGATATTAATGTATTGATATTTATAATATTGATATCATTATATTGTGCAATAATATTGATACTAATTTTTTGTGCAATAGTTTTGATATTATTTTATTGTGATATAATATTGATATTCAATTATTGTGCAATAATATTGATACATGTTTTTCTTTTAATGAGTTTAAATTTTTGGTTAAGTTTTAAAGGTTCAATTAAGACATTGATTTAACATAAAATTTGTAATCAGTGTTGCCACTTTTAATGATTTTTATGATTATGATGGCACACAAATTTTCTCAAAAATCAGTAATGAAAATATTTTTGCAAAATAATTTGTTAAAAAGTATCGATATCGGTATTTTAACTCAATTCCCAACTCTACATATATTCAAATATTTTTATCAAAGTAGTATTACACATTGTATATAAGCACCAGCGTCAAGTCATAGCTGTTCAAGTGAAATACTGGGTTTATATTTCAGTGCGAGAAAACGCCCAAACGACCTAACCTACCTATCATTGTATTACATTACATTAAGATTTGAACCCAAGCCTTACGAGATTCGACATAGTCATAGACAAATCACATTTTCTAAAAGAATTCTTTATGAAAAGTATCAAATATTTAATAAATTATTATAAGTCGCGTCAATCTATCTCTGCTCAATATTTCGAACCCCATGTCACATATGGCTTTGTCTAGTTTCAGTTCCAAAAGGTCCCGAAAACTTAATGGGTGCTCCAGTGGAAGCTGTCAATCGATATTAGCGAGTCATCTAAGTTAGGTTGTGGCATTAGATTGAAGGTTCAGAACCTTAAGACCAAATTTTTTTTAATCAAAGTTTATAAACCCAGTTGTGTCTAGAATCAAGCTTTTTGATTTTTTGACCAGGTTTAGAGAAACTAGCACAAGGAGCTGCCTTTCACAAAAGCTTTCGTTTGAACAACTTATACTCATTTTCAGTTTACCTATGAGCCACATATGTAGGTATAAATGATAATCTGTGTTCATATCACGCTTTTAGTAAGTAGAGCGAAGATCGAGGCTAGCTAGGCTAAGTGTGCCGCCTTTAAACACCTATTTCTCGAAACTGTGTTTTTGAAGTCGGTTGGCAAGATTTCTCGAGAACTACTTAATTGAGCTTCATGAAATTTTACACAAGTCTTTGAGATACAATTCTTAAAGACTTAGTCAAAGGATTTTTTGTCGATTACAATTATTTGAAAAAAAAATGTAAAAATGTCTGCCAAAAATCCAAATTTCAGTTTTTTCCTTCGTCCCATGTTCTAAGTTAGGGTTTTAACTAAAACATATATTTTCTCAGTTCCGATGATTCTGGTTTGATTAGGGAGATAACCTGACAACGCGGGCGCATTTTTTTTCAAGGGTCACCGGAAATAGCGTCGCAATGGCCAAGCTTAAAATATTTTTTTTCAAAAATTTCAGAATTTCTTTGTTAACAATATATCTTTGCAACAATAAAAAATCAAATAAAATATTAAATTTTTAAATATTTCAAATAAAAAATAAATAAATAATAAATTTTATACGAGAAAAAAATTATTGAAAAAAGGCTGTTTTTTACCCGAGGAAATCCTTGTAACTTCTTAATATGGACCAAGCTGTAACTACCGCTTTTATATAGCTTATGAGTCGACCTGAAAGAAATACGATTTCTACACGGCATTGGCATCAGCGTCATCTTTCGGTTAAGGAAAAATTATCCTGCTTGGCAACCAAAAGTTATACTATAGAGTGAAATCGGTTTCCGTGTCTGTTGAAATTCAGAGCAGAAATTTTCTAAATTCTATCCGCACCACCCTAAAGGAGCTGAAAAATATTTCAAAAATTTCAGGAGCAAAAATTATAAATCTTTAAACAGCTACGGCTTCAAAGCGATCTAGTTTCCATTTGCAAGCAGTTTCCACGCTCAACTTGCAAAGCAAAAAATAAATATTTCTTACAAGAGCACTTAATTTAGAAATAATATTTAAAATACTTTTTACAACCGCAAAGGCACTTAAAGTTCGCAGCACTACAACCCACACGAAATCGGCGAAAAAACAACAAGAGTAAAATCGTGTACAAGAAATAAAGAAATTTTTTATTGCTGCTTTTCAATGCTCTAACACCCGGCTATTAAATAAAAAACAACACGAAAGGACGCGAGTTGAACTGAACTCGCCAAAAGTGCAGATTCATTCACACACGCGGACAAACTTTGATGCATTTATTGAAACAATTGAAGAAACTAAAAATTCGAGCCAACACTACATACATACATACATATAACGGTATATACTATACTCGTACATACTTAGGTCGATTTGGGGGCGGAGTGAAATGAAAACTTTGAAGAGATTTTTTGACAACGGTCGAACAACTTTTTAAGGATCTTGTATACTTATTCAATTTATCAGCAAAACACACAAATGATTGATAGCCGCAGGCAGAAATGAACGTAATGAGACGGTTAGAACGGCAAGAAAGTGAGGCAGAGAGAGGAAGGTAAGGAAAGAGATGAAGACTGCAGAGCTGAGGAAAACCATGAATAAGCAAGCATTGCAATCAGCAATTCGTCAAATTGAAGGGAGTCTAGAGGCGAGTGGTGGAGCGCTAAATAAATAAAGCGGAAAAGCAAAACTAAAAACACTGAACTCATATATATAGTATATAAGGAAACATAGACAAGATTGTCCGTTGAATTGATGATGTATAGGAATTAGGTTAAGAGCGAGCCGACAACAAGGCGAAGTAATGAAATTCTTTGAAGCGTAAGGCAGGGTGACTAAGGAGGGTAAATGCAGGAAAGCGCAAGGTCAAGAAATCCCAACTAGCGCCGAAACACACACACATAAATATTGAAAAAATATATAAGCAATTGAGAAACATAATGAAGAAATTTAAAGGAGACAGAAGCGGAGAGCAGAAAATATATACATATATACACCACAGTGACAAGGAAAATTGATAATTAAGTAGCGCTAAAAACCGTCAGTTGATGATCTCATCGACAACATTATAAATTTATAAAGAAAAGTAAGTATTTGCGGTAGTTTTTCAAGGGTCACGGCACAGCTTAAGCTATAAGGATGCGAGGGATTAAAATATGAAAAGAAAATAAAATGAAGAACAGAGTGAGCTTTTCGGTGACTCAGCAAAGTACGATAAGTGGCGAAAGCATTAGCTGCAACCGGAAATGGCAGCAACTGAAATTGTCGCTAACGAGCCGAAGTGGTATGAGCTGTGGAGGATTTGGACGGAAGTGCGCCAGATTATTGTATAAATATTGAAGCTAAACCAGCATGTGGTTGCTGAAGTGCAAAATTCTGTATTTTCAAGTACAATAGCAACAACCGTAGAGAAATGTGCTGACTGTTGAATCAACTCAAATTGTTACAACTAACTGAATTGCACTCATCAGCAACCATAAAAGCAAGAAGAAGTTATATGGACTTCATTTGTCGACAACAAGGTACATATCGTCGCCTAAAGCGCAAAACAGCGTATCATCAAAAAAAAAAAAAAAAAAAAAAACAATCGAAAATCTCTGTATAAATAGTAAGTAACCATTTTATAGTCAAAACGTGAATTTTGTATCAATATGAGTGTATGGTAACCAATATATAACCGTTTTATAATTAATTTATGAGTGTATGATAACCAATATATAACCGTTTTATAACCAAAACTCAAATTTTGTTTCAATATGAATGATTTCTATTAAAATATATTTCCTTCGTCTCTAAGCTTATGAAAAGTGATGGTACGTTATATTGCATATTAGGTGACGATATTCTATGTATAAATACTTATGTCAATTGGCTTATGCTCCGTGAAGTCCAGAAGTTTAAATCGAAATCGAATCGGACGAATTTTCTCTTTCTCATAATTCGATACTTTAGATATTCAAAAATATCTCCCTAAATGTATTTTTGAATATTCAAATTATTTACGAAGTTATAGGCGGTTTAAAGTCGTCGAAACTGCTCCATTTAGCGGACGACTGCGGACGACTTAACGTAAATCTTCAAACGCATTTTTATCAAAACTACTTTTTCGATGCAGTTGCTACAATATCTCAAGTTCTAATCAGCTGGCAAAAAATTAAAGTAATATTTTTAAAAAAATTCGACAAAGTAATGAAGAACTCCTCTTTTGATTTTGAGTAAGCGCCATTTAATGAAAAAAACTTCAGCTTTGCAGCTTCTTTAGGTAGCGACATTTGTAATACAAGAAATCAAGAATCATTGTTTTATTTTCTATATGACCACAAGGTTAGCAATAATGACTTTCTTCCGTCTTTAGTTCAAAGAATTTTATTCGAAATAAATTATGTGTACTTTTGCGAAAAAACTCTCGAAGTTCGAGCCTCTGGACTCTGGGTATCCTTAAACGCCAAAAATTTGAAGCTCTAACGAGTAAAATCCCGATACTTTAGGGTTAGTAAGGTTTTTAGACTGCATTTTGGCAAACTCGAATTCGTTTGAATGAAAGTTTAAAGTCCATTCAATATAGCAAAACGTTTGGGTGGCTGTAAAAAGCGGGCCTAAAAAACTTTGCGCTGAAAACTATGCAATGTTACAGTGTTTAAGTTACTGATTTTTCCGCTCTTACAATGAGCTCATCATCATAAATTGTTGCCTACATTTCAGCGCGAAATCTAATTAAGTATATGTCAAGTAACAGGACCCAAAAAATATTACAGATCATCGCAAATATCAAGATTTAACTAATTTTCATATCGAGAAGCTATTGAATTATGAATTTATATGTATATGTTCTTAAAAAAACAATAATTCCATTGAGATATAGTTATCTAGTAGTTATCAGCGCAGCTACTTTTACTTTTCATCAACGACACAGTCATTAATAAAAAAATAAAAGATCAACGTGACGAGCTGAATCGACCTACATACATATGTTAACTATGTCGGTCTGGGTGTCTATGTACATTGTGACAAAAAAGCATATTTACAATGAATAAAAATATCAAAGAAAGAATTTGTTTAAAATTTTGTACTTCTAAAATTCGTGTCCGGAATCGTTGCTAATATTGGAAAAGGCTTACAGTGATTCAGTTTTATCAAAAAGCACAAGTCTACGAGTGGTACAAAGCCTTCACGACAGTCGAAAGATCGACATCTCTCGCGAGACCGTTCGAGTGATTTTGCTGGATATTTAGGGTAGGAACGCGTTATTGTTCGACTCGTCACGATAAAACTGAATTTTTTTCAAAGGAAGTACCTTAAAACGGTGTATTTGTCTGTTCTTTTTAAGTGTACGAATGTCGATCTCACATTCATAGGGAGAACTGTAACAGCCGATGAGAAATGGAATTATGAGCTTGACATGCAAACGAGTCAACAATTTTCTCAGTGGAGGGAAAAAACAAGCCGAAACCACAAAAACCACGCCAAAGCCACGCAAAAATGAAGGTGATGCTCATTGTTTTTTTCGATACTCGTGGTTTGGTGCATCATGAATTTACTCCAGAGGGACAGGCGGTCAATAAAGAGTTCTATTTGGCCGTATTATTGGTTCCGTCGAAAACGGTCGAAGTTGTGGAAAAACAATTCATGGATTTTACAAAAATTCAATGAATACCATCTATCAACCACCGTATTCACCAGATTTGGCTCCGTGTGATTTTTTTCATCCCCCAAACTGAAATTCTGTGAAACCCGTTTTTAGTAGATCGAAGAGATAAATCAAAATTTGCTGAAGGAGCTGAAGGCCATCTCAAAAGTGCTTATGAATAGTGTTTCAAGGTACTGCAACTCTTGGGAATTAGTTTGAAGCCGACCTTTTTTACTTTAATTTACTATTAACTTAATATTTACTTTTGATCTGAAATTTGCGCACGTAGCATGTAGGTGCCGTAGAAGTTGAACGATCAAAATCAAGTCCTTTTTTGGAAAACTTGCTTATTTGACGCTATATCTTCACGAAATTTGCCATTTATTGCCGGCATGAAAACATTTTTTTTGTAAAGGGTGTTCTAGCTTTTTTTGTCAAGAAAGTATCGGAGTCCAAACTATGGACTTCATCATTGAAAATTCATTGTTTTTCCATTTGGTAATCATTTGGATAGTAACTCTGTGATTTAAATGGACATGATGTAAACAAAATTACATAAGAAATATAATGCTGGATAACTAAAAATCGTAAGAAAACATTTCTAAAAATTCATTTTTCTACAATTTTTTTCACTTAATACTATATTTCGCAAAAAAATACCAAAAGTTATTAATGTTGCATTTTTCCGCTAAAACTTGTTTACTATAATGGAGGACAAGCTACCTAGTACACCACCATAATGCTGTCACACACGTCATATACATACATACATATAATATATATGTACACTTTGTCACCACACACCTTTGCTCCACACTACCAACTTCCACTGTTTTTACTTACTTGCTGACAGAGCAAGCGGAAATTGAATACTTTCCGGTATCGAGCACTGATTATTCCAACAAACAAATGACGAGAAATTCAATCGACATTTTCTACTGCACAAAAGCAACGAGCACCGGAGCAAAAATATAAGCAAAGCAACAACAAACTGTGCACGCAACAACTATCAACTTGCGAGCAATAAGCTAGATCCACAGACGCTCAGCAACTGGGCGGCGAACAATAGCAGCAGCTTTAGCTGAAAATCGACAGCAACGACATTAGTGTCAGCTAAAAGTGAAATATTCGCCAGGAAACGAAGACGCACTCAATACCGATGAGGGCGGACAGACAAACGGACCGACAGACAGAGAGAAGGACAGATGTACAGCAAAGCGAGAATGCACTCGATGGGGCAACAATGCAATTTGAAGTTGAAAATCCAGTGAAAATCTATAAAGCTCTCTAAGCAACAACAACAGCGATAAGCAAGATACAACAACAATGCATGCTGTAAACCACAAGACTCTTAGCAGGTATCTACGTGTGTATGTGTTGCATGCTTCGGCACCGACATCATTATCCCTCGATAGTTCAAGTGATTTGTTGTTGCTATTGCCGTTGTAGTGACTATTTTGAGTTTCGTTGTTGTAGTCTATATTTTGTGTTTCGTTGTTGTTGTCGCTATTTTGTGTTTCGCAGTTGTTGTCGCTATTTTGTATTTCGTTGTTGCTTTGTTGTTGTGCCTGTTTTGTGCTTTGTCGTAGCTGATGACAACTTTCATCGCAAAATAAGTACTGGTATTCATTACAATCTAGCGAACTATTCAAGCATTACTCCTTTACTTACAGGGCTTCTTCTCAAGCTCAAGCAGCAGCGGCGGCAAGTCGCTTGACTGCACCCGTTACATTGCACGCGCTGATTACAAAAGCCGGCTAGCTGATTGTCGGTTGCTAAGCGGCTGACTCCCGTCCGACCCTGTGGTCCTCTCGAGCTCTGCTACGCCGGCGCTTGTATGGAAGTTTTGGCGACGCCTGTCGCAGGAAGCGTTTCAGAGATTTCAGCAGAATGTCATTTCCCGGCTGATGGTTTAACAATATCCGCTGTGTTTGGCACACTTGACTTTTTGTACTTTCTTCCTCTCATTGTGTAAGTACAGTTAAGCGAATTGTTGGTTGGCTGAACAGCAAGATTTATGCGGGGTTTGGGCTGGCGGCCGAATGTGTTGGCATGAATTGTTGCGCAGCCGGATGTAATTTAAATATTTGTAGGTTGTAATTATAGAAAATTTAAACTATAATTTAGACAATTGTTGACACGAAGACGCTACTATAAATTAAGAGGATTATACGGCGGAAACAAAAGCCTAATTTCTTCTTCTTCCAAGTTCCTCTGACTCCTTGAGGAGCACAGCGCCGCAACAAAATATCTCAATTGATTACGATATGTTTGTTTTTTCTCCTTACTGTCTGAAGTTTTTTTTTTCAACCGTGCTTTTCCAGACGTCCTTTGGTCTGTTGCACTTCCTTCTGCCTTGTGGGTTTCACTTTAGCGCTTGCCCGCAGATCTCATTCGGTTGCTACCGCAAAGTATGCCCAATCCAACCACATTTACGCCTACGTACGTATTACCACAGTTCTTGCGCCCAAAGCTCTGTATTTTGTGTTGTACTTGGTCACCAGATCTTGAAAAGAGTTTCTAGCTTTCTGCATCTCTTATAAGTTTAATCGGTTTTTAATGTAGAGTTCGAAAAAAATTATTATGACTACTATGAAAATGTAACCGGGTTTCCGCGTAGACAACAGGCAGTAGGATTAATTATATGTTGCATTCAATCAAATCAATATATTGCTCACTAGAAAGTAATTTAAACTCTGCTCGCCTTCCACACAACTTGCACTTTCCGATTTGAGCATTTGTGGTTGTATTATGTTACTACAAATCTGATGACAAATCTGATACATCGAAGTGAGAACTAGCCGGATCCCCGTAGTCCGTCTGCGTTTTAGCACTGGATTTATGGACCTCTTGTAAGCTTGTATCGATAACGACAACTTTATATCCACTGTTTGCTACTTCTAATAGCTTTAGACAAGGTTCATCTTGTCGCTAATGTAAGAGTTCGTACTCCACACTGTCTAATAGCCATCGATGAGATAAGGCTGAAAATGTGAATAAATCGGACGCAAAATTTCGAAGTTGTTTGGTAAAAGTTGAGGTAGAAGTGAAGCACTTTCTCTTCCATTATCCAGATTTTGAAAGGCTGAGATTGAAACATCTCGACAGTCATAGTTTAGACGCACCAATAGAGATAACTGAAACTGATCTAAGACACCAGATCTAAGACACCTCAACAAACAAGTTCTACACTCAATGCGGTTTGTGGAATTCTACGGGTTTTATGATCACTATATAGGAGATGATCTACAATGCATATTTTAGAACAATAAATTTAGTTTTGAAAGTATAATTTAGTTTGAAAGAAGAAAGTGTGGGAGCAAAGAGTACTTCCTTATATAGGAAAGGTTAACAAAGGCAGCTTGATAGAAACTAGAAATAAAAGGTGCGTTCCAAAGTCAACGGGATGAATCTAGCGCCCCCTGATCTGCTATCTTTATCGATTGTCCAGTGAGAATTTCATGACATTTCATCGATTGGAAGTGTAGTTATTGTGTCAGTATGTTTGTGTTATCGGTGCGAAAATGAGCTTCGAACAAAGAACCAACATTAAATTTTGTTTTAAAATTGGTAAAACTTTTACCGAAACAATTGATAAAACAAGTTTGTGGCGATGATTGCCTTTCCCGCAATGCAGAGTGCACGAGTGGTTTTAACGTTTTCAAAGTGGTCGTGACGACATAAATGACGATCAACATGTGAGCCAATCAAAATCCTTGATGACCGGAAATTACATCGAAACTGTGCGTGAATTCATCAAAAATCAGTCGAAATCATCATTGAAATTCATGGAAATGGAATTGAGCGTCTCCAAAATATACAATTTATCGCATTTTGACCGAACATTTGAGCTTACGTGTGCTCGGTTTGTTCCGCACGAATTGACTTACGACCAAAAATTGCTCTCAACGATCGATGCTTGTGACGGATTATTTGACCAAAAATCACATTTTAACCATTAACCACTCCACGTATTCACCTGATATGGCACCGTGCGACTTCCTCCTTTTCGGAAAATTGCATTTGCTCATGAAAGGAAAGCGTTATGCGGACGTAGAGGCCATTCAAAAGGCTTGCACCGACATACTGGCGGCCACACCGGCCAACGAGCTAAAACACTCGTTCGACATGCATTTTGGACCGTGCAAAAAGCTGTATTGAAGCAGAAGGAGACTATTTTGAATAAAAGAAAGTGATTTTGCCGAAAAAACCATTTGTTCTGTTTTTTTGTGGTAAAGTCCTGTTTACTTTGGAAAGCACCTTGTATCTAACATAAGTATAGTATATTAGTTACCTTACAGGCATTTTATTATGATATTAAAAATAAGTTAAATGGATCAGAACTTATTTTTTTATATTATCACATATGTATTTAGTAAAATAAATTTCGATAGCGCAGGGTGTTGGTAACTAATGCCCGCCTATACTTCCACAGTTCTAAAAGATTTTTTTATCATTTTTATTTTAAGATTAAATATTTACAATGCTGTTCGAAATTAATAAAAAAAGAAAAAGATGTTGAAGGGATATTCCATCTGTAAGAAATAAAAAGGATATCGCTTGCCATACGATTCAATCTTTCATAAGCTCCCATAACAAAAAAAAAAATAGCTTTCGATCTCCACTTAAAATATGGTTCAAAAAGTATATCATATTGATGAACGCATATGTTTCGCTTCAGCAAAACCAAAATAGAAGTGTAATGAGTAAACGCACTTACTTTCATCCATACATGCTTAACGATTTATGTACATACATACATATGTATATGCTTTTCACAGTGCCATGAACTCGGCTTTCACCATTTTCTTTCCATGCCGTAGACAGAATAGTGCTTTACGCCATAATAACTTCACGTAAAAATATTTCGGCAATTGATTTCTTACTTGACTATAATTTCACACGCACTTAACCCATATTCTGTATGTAAGTACACATATGTGTTTATTGCATTTGATAAGAACCATGCAAGCGATTATGTATTATTATTAGCACTTATGGGTCGTTATTAACCTATGACCTGGCGCGAATAAATCAATTCAACGCTAGTGAAGCGAATAAGCGGGTAATAAAAAATCTAATAAATAAATTTGACTGCTTGAGTGAAAGCGAATGCTGAATAGCAGTTAGCTGAAGAATATAAATGGTCCATTATTTGGTATATATGTATGTATGGGTGTGAAAGTGTGGATTTATAGTGTACTAGGGCAGAATTTATTGATAATTTAGGACATATGAGGAGTAAAAAATATATGTGTATGCAAGTATGTATTTAAAACAATGAAATTTGATAGCTTAGACAAATTTCGTGAATATATATTGTCAAATAAAAATTGTTTCCACACAAGAACTTAATTTTGATAGGCCAGTTTGTAAAGCAGCTACATATATGCTGTAGAGGTCTGATTTGAAACATTTTTTCGAAGATTGTATCTTTGCCTTCGACAATAAATATGCCAAATTTCGTGAAGATATATTGTCAAATAAAATATTTTTCCATACAATAACTTGATTTTGATAGGTCAGTTTGTAAGGCAGCTACATGCTATAGTGGTCTGATTTGAAATATTTTTTTCGAAGATTGTAGCATAACCTTGGACAATAATCTATGCCAAATTTCATGAAGATATATTGTCAAATAAAAAAGTTTTCCATACAAAAACTTGATTTTGATAGGTCAGTTTGTATGGCAGCTATATGCTATAGTGGTCCGATCTGAACAATTTTTTCGGAGATTGTCACTTTGCCTTAAACAATAATCTATCCCAAATTTCGTGAAGATATATTGTCAAATAAAAAAGTTTTCCATACAAAAACTTGATTTTGATAGGTCAGTTTGTATGGCAGCTGTATGCTACAGAGGTCCGATATAGGCGGTCCCGACAAAAGCCGTCACGAGCACAACAAACAACACAAGTTTTCAAAACATTTGTGTTTCAGAAAAATAGAAAAGAAAAAAACAACCTCACCTGCACACCACTATAAATATGGTACATAAATACATATGTATGGGTATGTATAGTATGACTATAAAGCTAAAGCATTGTTCTTTGGTGCCACTTGCTTGCCGTCGATGTGTTGTTTTAAATTTTATGCCCACTTGTGTTTGCATTGCGTATTTAATGGCAGTGAGCAAATAGTGAGCAGCGCAAATAATTTTGCTTTTTTCCACAATATGTGTACATGTGTGTGTGTGAGTACTTAGAAAGGCTTACAAACAGTAAAAAGTAAATACATATATAGGTATGGAAAATATACAAGAATACAAACTGTAGACATAAGCGGCCAATTAGCGATGATTATTGATGTACAGTTATGTGTACTCACATGGAAGCGTTCGTGAGACATTAGAATTATTCAAATGCATATGTTAACTGTGCATATGAGTATAAATACACATACTCATACATATGTACATATGTGTATGTATTGTGGCGAACTGTGTTTGATTGCACGTTTATCTGAAGGCATCAAATGTAACGGTAAACAAATGCAGTATGCAAATAAAGGTTGAATGCAAATGAGCAGCATTCAGTCGATGCAAAGGTGCAAGCAGCTACATGTAGCTGCTAGCGGTAGTTTTGTAGATAGTGATGTTGAAGAAAATACACTAGTTCTGGACTGGTTCGTTTTGAGGTAATTTAGTAACTAGTACAGCTTTGGATTTCTTTATTCCTACTCGAAACGATTTGTCATCTCTAAATTAATCGATCGGAGTTTAAACGAAATTTAATAGATTTTGAGGTTAGGTAAGATCAATGAGATAAGTTTCTGGACCATAAACGACGTATAATGAAATGAAAAGAAATCAAATGGAGGCTTGATATACCTTTTTCAAACTTAGAAAGTTAAGATTCACTCGAAAGCTAAACAGAGAATAGAAAGATACTTCTATACTTAAATGTGGGCTAAGTCAGGTCGGGTACCTAAATAGAATACCTCAACGCTGGGAAATGACACTAAAAAGTTATGAGAATATACCAGAGATTCAAAACTGAACATGAACTTCAGAAAAATATTCAGAAGTGACTCAGCTTGTATATGTATGTAGACCTATTGGATCGATTTGCTAGTAAAGCCCAGTTTCATCCAAAGAAATTTCGCCCACTTCACGACCTCTGTTTACGTCACAATATCAACCGGAATTGCAGTTTATTCGAAGATATATATTCTGTGAAACGGAACGATGAGCTATACGAGATATACGAGGACATAGTTCAGTGAATAAGAAGACAGATCTGAGAGAATTCGACGCAGTACTCCCGGAGAAAGTAGAGGCAAAGCAAGACCTCCACTCCACTGCAAAGACCAGATGAAGAAAGATCTGAATGCACTTGGAATCTCCAATTGGCGGGCTCGGCTCGGCTAAAACCGCTTTAATCTTAGTACTAAAAAAAACTGGTACAGATGGTAAATTCCTGGAAACGAAAATTTTGTCACATTAGTCTAGAATACTACCTACTTCTCAGTATACGATTTCTTTCCATGCATTTGACTTTCAAATAGAATACTACATATTTCGCAGTATACGTTTTCTTTTCATGCATTTGACTTTCAAATAAATCATTTGATGCCAGAATTTATTTTTTCTAAGTACTTCAACAATCTCTTGTCGGAAACTAAACAAAATCCCTCCCAGTCACTTGAGTTTTCACTACAATCATACACTCGTGTATTAGTTGAGGCAACGTAAACTCTTTCAAAACAAATACCGTTTTACTCATATTTAATGTATGCATCTGTATCAACTGTCTGTAAAAGTTCTGCCATATTTCCAAGCTGAGTTAAGTTCGTGTGCGCGCTGAATGGAGGTATGATTGCTGTCAGAGATTAAGTGGCTATATTTCACATCGTTATGGGGTGTAATCATCTCTTTCTTAACAGCTGCTGTCAATCAATGAACAAGCACAAATTATTCAAGCCACAGCAAAATGGCTTATATAATACTTATTTAGTTGTAAAAATCCCAACGTTTTAGTGGCTGCAATGGAATAATGACTACTGGTACGTAAGTGGTGATTTGAAGTTCTACAAAAAAATTTTTTAAAAGTCTGAGTTAAGTTTATATACACATAAAGAATAACAAAATCTTATTCTTTATTAGCGTAGACACCGCTAGCCACAAAAGGTTAGGATAGGTTAAAATCCTAAAAACGGAATCTCGCTTGGACAACTTATAATGCCTTTCCGCTGTTGTACCTAGAACTAGAGAAAATGTGTCATGAAGACTCTCATAAATTGGCAAATCGCTTTGAGATCTATAAATTGAAAACGTACAAAATATAGCTTATGCAAGAACTGAAGATGCTCGACCTTCCCAAGCGACGTAGCTACGCTCTATGGGCTCTTGAAAAGTTCCAAGAAGATCTAACGTTTTCGCACCAAATTTTGTTCAGCGGTGAGGCTTATTGCTGATTCAATGGCTAGGTAAACAAGCAAAATTATCGAATTAGGGACGGAGAGCAACCTGAAGAGGGATGCCATTTTATCATTTTTATGGGGATATGTAAAATCTAAAGTCTATGCGGGCAATCCTGCTTCGATTTAGGCCTTGGAGCAAAACATCATGCGTGTTATTCGTCAGTTACCAGTCGAAATGCTCGAACAAGCCATAAAAAATTGTACTGAACGAATGATCCAATTGAGACGTAGCCGCGGCCAATATTGGAAAGAGATAATCTTCAAATAAATGTCGAAGAATGTTCTTTCGAATGATAATAAACATTCTGCAATAAACTTGAAGTTTCTGTGTTTTTTTAAGAAGTAAGCAAACTCAAAATGGATCACCCTTTACTTCAGAAAGACTGCGGAAGGAAAGCGTATACTAAACACTAATGATTATTTTAATGTGACATTTGGCCCAGCTGTCACTGGCAATATTTTGACGAATGAGTTTTCGCTCGCGATTTAAATTAAAAAGTCTTACTATTTTCTGCCCATAGTAGTATTCACTAAGTTCTCAACTTTAGAGCTGAACTGCTAGCACCGAGGTCTTGAGCACTGTTTTTAATAACTACTCAGTTTATCAAACTAATACTCACTCAGGGGAATTATAATTTATTTAGCCATATTTGAATAGTAGTTCACTTTGTTCTTGAAAAACTCACCTGAAAATATACAACAAAAAAAATATATATATACAAAATAAGAAAAATGTATTACAATATGCAAACAAACAAAAGAAATACATATATAAAATCTTAAAATTGTAATATCAATTTTTTTGACATTATAAATACTTCTGAAAATTGCAGATTTCTCACAAAATTTCTTCTTGTAATGGCTTTGAAAAAATCACAAAATATTATAATTTTTATAGAAATATTTTAATTGAAAAATACTTTTGTAAATAACTAAATACAATTTCTCTTTAAAAGTATATAAGAGAACAGCTTCTACTTTATTCATTTCCATACTTGACATACTTAAGCAAGTGACTATTCATAACAGTAAATTACTAGCAAACCAAAAATACAAAAGCAGAACATAAACAACACAAATACTAAGCACTCAGTTACAAGTAATATTCAACTAAGTAATCACGCATCATTTCCGAAAGTAATTTAAACATTAACTTCGCAAGCGCTCACCCACTTACGTTGACATTGCGTAATGTGAGCTTTTGTTTTATGTTTTCGGCTCGCGGTGAATGGAAACTGTTCTCCATTTCTACAATTTACTAAATATTTAAATAAATAGGCACTGAGTTTCATTTGTTGTAATGAGAGAAATAAATTCCAGATAAGAGTGACAGCTGCCAGTGAGCAAAGTGCTTTGTAGTACAAGATTGACACAAAACGCAAATTACCTGTAAGCAATTAAGTACTAAAGCAGAAATGAGAGCAGAAGAAGCAACAATGACTGTCGAATACAAATAAGTGTTCTTGAGCGAACTGAGTGACTGAGTGCAGACACATATATTTTTAGCAAATATTTTACATATGTCAAAGCGGGTTATTGTAATTGGCAACATTTTCATTAGGGTCAATTGAGAAAATGTGTTTCTTAAAAGCAGAAATTTACTGCTTTCATATTCACACTGTGCGAAGAACTCGTGGAGGGAAATATTTATGCAAAATATGTGCATAATTTGTATCAAAAAAATACTTATAAATAGAAAGTAAGTATTGAAAATCAATAAAAAATTCAAAAAAATAATTTGTTTTTAAATGTTATTTAAATATATTTAGAGTGTAGCAAACAACTTGCGCTTCCAGGTAGCTTCCTAGAATTTTTTTGTCTATAGAATTCAGAAAAAAAATTCAAAGATATCGTATCGAAAAGGACGAAAAAAGGATATTATAATATTACACCTTAGTGCCCCAATGGCTAGACCCCATATATTTTGTATGAAAATATATGAACTTTGCAATGTTTTTATCACTTCTCACGGTTGATTTATCTGTTTTCATGTTCGTTACATATCAAAATTGGTTTGTATGTTTATCTAGGTCAAATACTTTAGCCGCTAGAGCGTTTTAAAGGTTAAGAAAAATGTAATTTTTCTCAAAATGTTACATTTTTTGTGAACGCTTTGCCACGCCAAGCGTAAACAAGACAGTCAATTTGATTTCAACCAAATCGAGAGGTAAGAAATTTCAAAAATGTATCTATATTGTACATATATGAGCGTAAATACAACACGTATTTCCATACAAATGTATATAAACATCACTTGGCTTAGCCAAGCACCATTGGTCTCGACTAAGTGTATCAGACCGTTGGTCTCGACCAGGGTTAAGCATAATTTGCAATCTAATTCTGACAAATCATATGCACTAAGCGTGCGTGAACCGACAGCACTCCTTCCCTGCAATTAAATCAAGTACAAGTATAGACTATAAACTACTTTACAACTCTATCATCCATGTGTCTAACTAATTTTCATATAAGTAATTGTTATTTTTTACCTTTTCATCCCCCATCAGATGACAATTTTCAGATTGCAGTACGAAAAGTACCACTCAAAGTAGTCTAACAGTAAGCAAACAAAACTTCTAGATATAATATAAAATACATAGAACAAAACAATTGGCAAATTAAAGTAAAATATTCGAAAATCTTTTTTATATTAACCTGATATTTTTTTGTCTACTGAGAGTCAGTAGTAGATTATCTGTCTATTTTCAAAAGCGATTCGATCATAACTAGGCTAAGAAGCCTTTAAAAATAACAAAAAATAAGATATTCATAGCAGAAATTATATGTGACCTGTTCTACGAAAAGGGAGCTAACGTGCGAAAACTAGTTTTCTGGGAAAAGCTGTTAAAAATAATCGTCAGTTTCTCCTTATCTCATTAATTGTTCTCCTTTTTTTTGACACCTAAGCCCCCTTTCCTTAGACCAGGTCACATATATTTTGACTTGAGATATTTTTTTATTTGACAAATTTTTGGATTGAAAATAGGGGATTTTTCGATATTAGATCAATAGGCGAAATAATATTTTTTTTAAATGAAAACACAGTATGTTTGAAATATAAGTATGTACAGGGTCCGGCACTCGAAGTGTAACCAACTTCAGAACGTTCGCGCAGCTGTCGCACTGGAATCAGCTGTTTATAGTTCACAAGTGTACAAAAGCGTACTGCCAAAAGTGAAAGCAAAAAGAGAAGTGAAAAGTGAGTGGGGAATTCAAAAATAATAGTGTGATTGCTTTATATTTAGCTGGAAAATCACAGCCAGCAATTGTTCGTGCGCTCAAACACCTTAATGTGAATAAAGTTTTTGTTTATCGCACCATCACTCGTTACAATGATACTGGTAGCAACGCAAAACGCCATGGAGGTGGTCATCAAAAGACTGCAACGTCACGTGAGATGGTTCGGAAAGTGAAGAAGCGACTTGAGCGAAATCCACGACAAAGTGCCAATCAAATGGCTAAAGAACTGAAAATATCCGACCGCAGCATCCGACGCATATTGAAAAATGAGCTCAAGGTCAAGCCTTACAAGTTCCAAAAGGCCCATGATCTCACACCGAAGTAGCAACAAATAAGACTTGAGAGAGCGAAGCCATTGCTTCGCTTGGCCGAAAGCGGTCAAATTCCGAACATTGTGTTTTCTCACAAAAAATTTTTTCCAATTGAGCAATTCGTAAACTCTCAAAACGATAGGGTTTACTTGACCGACCATTCATACGAGAATCTAAGTCATCGGTTGGCCCCCAGGAGGCAGCACCCGCCACAAATAATGGCTTGGGCCGCTGTCACCGCAGATGGGCGCTCCCCAATTGTTTTCATCGATCCTGGCGTCAAAGTAAATGCGACATATTATCGGGAAAGTGTTCTGTAGGTTGCTTTGAAGCCGTGGGTAAACAAACATTTCGGTCGCAAACCATGGACGTTTCAACAAGACTCAGCACCGTCTCACAAAGTGCGAGTGAACCAAGAATGGCTGGAAATCAACGTTCCGAACTTTATTACGACCACACAATGGCTCTCGAAATCACCAGATGCGAGTCCTATGGATTATTCTCTCTGGGCCATTTTGGAGAGCAAAGTCCGAAGTAAAAAATACACCAGTTTCGAGATGCTGAAGAAAGCCATTGTCTGTGAGTGGGCCAAAATACCGGCAAATCACATTCGGGCAGCTTGCGATTCGTTTTTTGACCGTCTCAAGGCCATAGTTGAGGCAAAAGGTGATCATATCGAGCAAAAGTGAATTGGTCCTGAATTTATGATTATTTTCATACATTTTGTACTTTAAAATAAATAAAAATAATTTTCCAAACCGAATTTATGGCCGAATACGCATACGGACACTGTAAGGTTACACAAAATTTCGAGAAACAAAAATTTTGTACAAGATAAAATTAAAGAATCCCAAAAATTTGATTATGTGAATTTTTCAAATAAATTCAGATGTTATGTGAAAGAAAAAGTTATAGATCTTTTCACTACCTATAACTTTTCTATAGAGCTCTTTTCTATAGCACTCGCAGTTTTGTCGCCCCTCGCCCCGACAATTCCTTTTCCCGACCTCGGAACTTTCAAAAATTGTTTTTCCCACAATGTTAGTTATTTTATCTTTCAGTTCCACCGGTTTTCGAACCACTAGAATTTCTTCATTGTTTTTTTTTTTTTTTGTAATATTTGCCATGGTGTAAACATCCGTCGTTTCCATCTAAAAAAAAATAATGACGAGTCATTCTTTCCCCTCGCTGCTATGTGATCAATGTACTCATTTTCGTTTAGACTTAATTCATAGCATATTGTAGGTTGATACAAGAATTGGTACAAGCGGTCTACAGAAATTAAAACCCAATACTGTATTACTTAAAAATAGCGAAGGATTGTGTATATGTATTTTTGACAGATAAGTTCAAGAAGTTATCCATGTATTAACAAGTGAATTTCGTAAAATCGTCAGAGAAATGGCAAGAGAGCTCGACATCTCTGGCGAGTTCGTTCGAATGGTTTTGGTGGATATTTTGGGTACGAAACACGTCTTTGCTCGACTCGTCCCAATAAAACTGATTTAATTTCAAAGAGAGTACCGTAAACAGGTCTCATATGACATGCTTGACCGTGCGTATTCCGATCCCACATTTATGGAGTACTTTAGACCTGCCGATGAGCCATGGGTTTATGAGTTTGACATGCAAGCAAGTCAGCAATCATCGGAAACAAGCCGAAACCAAAAAAAACCATGCCAAAGCCGCTCAAAAATCAAGTTGGTGCTTTTTTCGATATTCGTGGTTTGGTGCATCAAGAATTTGTTCCGAAGTAACAGGCAGTCAATAAGGGGTTCTATTTGCATGAGTACATCCGTCGAAAAGAGTCGGAATTGTGGAAAAACAATTTTTGGATTTTACACGATGATAACGCACCATCACATCGAGCCACCGTTGTAACCGACTTTAAAGCCCAATGAAAAGAATACCAGCGATCAGCCACCGTATTCATCAGATTTGGCGCCGTGTGATTTTTTCTTCTTCTTCAAACTGAAATTGTCGCTCCGTGGAACCCATTTTCAGTCGATCGAAGAGATAAAACAAAATTCTCTGAAAGAGCTGAAGGCCAACCTAAAAAGTGTTACGAGGACTGGAAAAATTGTTGGCATAAGTGTATTAGATCTGGTTGGGATTACTTTGAAGGCGACAAAATAAATGTTGATGAATAATTTTGCAAGTTCCGGTTACTTTTTTGTCACAATGCACTTATGTACATACTTCAAAAATTATTTTCTCGAAATACTGTTTAATGAGTCGGAAAGCAAAATTTCACAACTTCTTTGATATATCGTATTTGTTAAGTTATGATCAAAAGATAAAGATTTTTGATAATAAATTCGAAATAAAAAAAAGAGGGTGAAGACACCATTTTGGTATAAACAAAAGTTTGAGCTAGTGCTTCGATCATTACCTGAAAACATTTATTGCATTATTAATTGTAAGATAAGAGGTTTGCACCGAAGAGAGTCTCCGATTGGAATATATAATAATAAAAATAATTAATTTTTGAACCAGTATTACTTAATTACTAACCCCATAATTGTTATCATTATATAGTTATTGTGTGAGTGATATCAAACAATATTTGAATTTAGTTCAAACCGGTTTGCAGCTGTGCTGAGCACATTTCCATATATGCTTTCTATTTACTTATTCTAATTTTTTTGCATTATGAATTTGCATTTTTCACTCTGCTTCGGTTTAAAGGCCACACTATAATTATAGCAAAACCTTTTATTATATTTATTTGAAAGTCATGTGTGCTTTTCTAGAACAATGTTGTATTAAAATGTCAGTGAAGCGGTCACTTCCTGCTGGCAGTATTAGCGCTACTCCAACTAGATTTTGTTGCTGTAATATGGCAATAATGGCGTGTTACTCATTATTTTACATATGCATAAATATATCTGGACTGACTAACGCGATTATGCAAGCGAGCTTTAAGAAAGTTGCTTGTGCAATAATCAGCTTCCGTTTGACTGGCACTTAGAGTACATACTATACACATATACATACACCAGACAGCTGAGTTGTTGCTGCTGCTGCTGCTGGCGTGCTGGCTGAGGCAGTCACATTTGCATATATCTTTTGCAGCAAACAGATTGTTGGAATTGCCAAAAAACTTGAACTTTTTCTCATACTTTATTCAAACTCATTCTTCAACGCCTCAGCTGCGGCTTAATTTGTGGCGCGATTGCACGCCAAGTGAGCGAGTAACACGCCAAAGCGCGAAACTAAAATTAGCAAGCGAATTTATCGCGCTCAAATTTATTCTCACATTCAGACTTTTTGCATGTTTTTTAAGTATTTTTTATTTCTTTTTTATTTTTTATATTTTTTTATATTTTAATTTTTTTTTTTAATTTTTTTATTTTTTTTTTTCTATATTTTACAGCGTTCTGTTTTTGCTCTCGAATTCCTCGCATCTCCTTTGCATATTTGCCGTTTTGTTAATTTCCTTTTTTGGCGCCCCAAGTGCTTATGTAACATGTGCAAAGTTTCACAGCTCAAGAGCAGCGGCAAAGCGATGCAGAAAAGCGAGTGGAACAAAGGATTTTCGTTGGCGGTTATTTGCATGTTTGGCGCTTGGCATTTGACTTTTTGTTGTTACAAGCGAAGTAGCGCTCGCTTCTCACAAGTCAGTGCCACTTTAGCCACACTAACACATGGAGTACATGGAGTACTTTGCTGTAGCTGGCAGTTTTGCAGCCCGCCCCCGTCCAGCAATACTTCTCCTGTTGCTTTGTTCCCGCCTCTCGCTCGCTCTGCCAGTCTTGTTTAGATTTATTTCCTTTGGCAAACAAAAGTCTCACTCGCTTGCAGCGGCGCATTGCTTAGCTGCTACGCTACTCCAGAGCTTTAGCGCTTCGACATGCGACTCTATAAGCCAGACTAATAAATTACTCGTGTGTACTTGCCACTTAAGCAGTCAAATACTCGTACTTATGCAACGAAACAAGCGAACTACACTAGCTGGCGAATGACAAGCTACTATGTGAAGTTTTGCACAGTGGGCTGTGATTGGTAAAATAGCAAATAAATTAAATTAAACTAAAAAAAATGTAATTGTTGTTAAAGAAATAATTAATATATTAACGATAAATAAAATATATATAACGCAATTACAAAAAAAAAGAAATGAAGTGGAAATAATAACCACAAAAAATAAATACATATGTATATTAAAAATAAATTACATAAAAAAGATTAGATTTAAAGTTTTTTTATTAATGATTTGATTCGGTTAGAAAAAAATTTTTTAAATATTTAACCCTCTTACTTTGAGTAGTAGGAGTGATACGCGTCGAAACCTCTGCTAGACTCATGAACGGCTCTATAGAGGGCAGAAGAAGAACAGCTATAGCTAGAAAGCTGAAGGCAGTCCGCCGCTTGACGGCCAAAATCGTAGAACGCTACGGGGATAAGCATACCGGTCAGGTGTCTGAGCAGCATACCAATACACTCGAGTGGGCCAAGAGGGTGTTGAGCGAGAGCAAGGCTGGATTAGGGCAAGTCCGGCCATAACCGAAACGAAACCAGCGGTCAAGTGACAAAGGTCGCATGAGAGGAAAACCTCCCTAGAAAAAAATTGTGAACGGGTGCTGTGCCAACATTTAACGATATCGCTAAAAACGCTGGCTCAATAGAGCTAGGCGTGTTCGACCGCAGCAGGGAGGATGGTGCCATCTCTCGCTGGGAATGTAGGAGAGTGGCGGCGGCTATCTCCTCAGGCTTCCTAAGGTGTAGCGAATACTGGAGGATAATAAAGCTGGAGAGAACCGAGTAACCGTGTCGGCAAGCGCTTACTCTGCAAAATGCGGAGACCGTCGGTCCTCTCAGCAAAACCAAGGGAACCATAACTCCCGACGGTTGCCAAAGTTGATGACGCTCAGGTTTCAGATGCGGTAGGCATGACTGGTGGAGATGGTCAAACGACCATGGAGAACGACCCGAGTCTCTCTGACATGACGAGTTCTGAGTGCGGTTCGTCAATTAGCGACTCCGTCTTCAGTCTCGAACAGCTGTTTGAGGAGGTTCGGGGCGAACACGACGTGCTTCTGGAGTCTGAAGGATAAGATTTCACCAGATTAACCTCCAAAATGCGAAGGTAGGCCCCGCCAACTTACTGCTTCGTATAAAACTAGATGAAGCCGATGTCGTCCTGAAACAGCGCCCGTATGATGGTCCGAAATGAACAGTATATTTTTAATTACCTCTTTGGGAAGAAAAACTCGTTCTTCAAAATTGCAAACCGATTTCTCAAAGACAGAGATTAGTTCACGTATATATATATGGACAGACAAACGGAAATGGCTAAATTGACTCAGCTCGTCAATTTATATATTACAAATGCAGTGTTAAAAACTTCGTGGCAGACTTAAAATATCGTGTTCAAATCAGGTCGATCCTAACAGGAATCTCATTTGGACAGTTTAGAAACACCGATCCGTTAGGATACCTTCAACCAATATACGATTGATCATAAGACACTCAAAAATTGACAATGCTTATCACAAATTTGTTGAGGGGGCTAATGTTTGTTTCGGCTATGTCTCCGGGTTCGCCGAATGTAAGACCACCGAGATGTTTAAACCTCGGTCTTGCAAAGGCTGCAGAATTGAGCAGACAGTATTTGGATGTTTCCACTTCACCATCCTCCATACAATTCTGAAAACTTGTGTCTGACAAGATTTTTAGCCTTACTAAATAAAAAAGTCCAAGTCCAAGTCCCTTAGGATAAAGTACAAGAAGAACATCGAACATTGCAGCAAGATGAACTTTTCTAAGGGCAAGTTGTTCAGTAGATCTACATTATACTCTCTGCAAGATCCAACTCGTTCCCATTCCTCAAAGGCTTTGCAGTTTCTAACGATTTTGTAATGGCCGGGCATTCAAACTAGCTCGATGACGATATAGCTTGAGGCTTAAAGTAAAAGATATTTCAAATTTGTTTATCGGTGACTTTATTATAAATATTTTCTGAGGGCAATTTTTTTCCTTTCAAAATAAAAATATTTGAAATATTAATTTTATACAAAAATATAACCAAATATTTCAACATAACACACCACAGTGCAGAGCACCGCGTTTGTCTACTGTCAGGCCAACATATGCTAACTCTATTTTCCTAGCGACTTGCAGTGGACTCATGTGCTGTGTTCTCCGAGATATTAATAGGCTGTGGCTTAGACGTTTCCTTGCACACTTCCTTGCATTATTTTTAACGCTTTTAACCTGTCTGCTGCCTGATTCAAAGATTTTGTTAGCTTTTAGCCACACTTTATTGGCGCTCTTTTGCACCTCCTTTTGTGAATGAAACAAAGCTATTTTCGTGCCGGTGCACGTTATTACTGTGTGTATGTGCATTAACGGAAATGTAATATAGTCTTTTATTGAAGTTTTATTTTTATTCGTACTGCGGTCTGTGGTTCAGTGCAACCTTATAGTGTTCCACACATTGCAAATGTGTTCTGCCGCCGCCTTCTTTTATTGGCCTGCACTTAATTGCCTGGCGTTTTAAGACTTTTGCGCCTTTGCGGTTTCGTATAAAATTAGTTTTGTTGTTGTTTACTCCCTTTTTTCATTCACTCGTATTCAATGTTATTTTTAACTTGGGAATCGTTTAAGGTTGGCGTGGTATTCTTTATATTGGAACTTGAAGGTTTGGCGAAAAGGATGGTTACAGATTTTGCAAAGGTAGCATATTAAAACCTCGATTCGTGAATTTGTTCGGTTAAAACCTATAAATTTGGGAACCTCGGCCGTTAGATCTCAAAGTACACAGAAACACATTTCTTTACTGAGATTACGCCTGCATTGCACCCTGTTTTCGCTCTAAGCACAAATTCTCAGTAGAACTTGTACCATACAAAATGTGAAGTCATGTAGTTAAGTCTACAAGCGGCTTAAGCACTTATGTTGGACTGTAGACTTAGGCGTAAACTATTCACAATAATCTAAAATCGCTAAAAATATTTAAGGATCGCTAAGACTATATTTGCACCAGCGAAACCATTTTGTTACCAAAGCTCCTCAAGCAGGAATTCACACCCAAAACGAGAACGAGTTAAAAGTAAACTTTGAGAAAATTGTTTTAAGAACTTTTGGAATATAAACCAGAAATAAATTGTTTAGAACGTTGCCTTAAAATAGTGAGGCTGAGACAATAGAAACTCATACGTCAAAAAAGTTGGACAGTAGGAGAGCCTTGGTAAGACATATACATATATGTTAAGACTGTGATCCATCTGTAACCCATCTTATAAGCTAAGAGATGCCAATAAGCCAAGAAAACGCTCTAAGTAATCAAAATATTACTACTGTTTCAGCAAGGGCTGCTGAAGACCACAATCTAAGGCGTCGATTCCAAGATGTTCTCAAGAATTGGGACGGTCTCACACCACACCCTGGCGAATTTCGAGACAGGATTTAGGTTTGCATCCCAATAAAATCATTCTCACTAAAGAACTGAAGCCATTGGGACACCGAAAACGTCATGAATTTGCTGATTTTGCCTTGGAACAACTTGAAACCAATTTTTTTAAGAAAATCATATACTCTGATGAGGTTCACTTTAATCCGAGTGATGCGGTAAATAAACAAAACTATCGATTTTGGTGCGAAGGAAACCCACAAGTTATTCATAAACAACCATTACATTCACCTACGTAAATTGACAGTTTGGTGTGATTTTTGGTCTGGTGGAATCATCGGTCCGTACTTCTTTCGAAATGAAGTCGGTGAGACAACGTTACTGTCAATGGAGAACGGATAGATGGATGACAGCCAACTTTTTGTGGTAGCTATAGAAAGAAGTTAATCTTGACAACATCTGATTTCGACAAGCCGGGACTGCGCGCCACACAACACGTGCAACAACCGAATTATTAGGAGAAAAGTTTGGAGATTCGATTATTTAAAGAAATTGTGACATTGAATGGCCTCCAAGAAGTTATGATTTAATATCATCAGATTACTTATTTCGAAGTTATGTGAAGTCATTGTGTTTAGCAATAAACCAGACTCTCTTCAGGCTTTAGAACGTGCTGTTTAAGAGATACGATTTGGTTTAGTGGGAAAAGTACTCAAAAATTGGGTTCATCGAACTCGTTTCTGCGAAAGAGTTGTGGAGGCTATTTGAATGTTGTTGTTGTTAAGAACTTAATTATATCGATTGTGCTTCACATTGCATAAAAATCACAGGAATTTCGTTAGTTAGTCTGATTTTTTTTTAAGAAATCATATAACTCTTATTGAAAACCCAGTACAATTACACCGTAAAGCGGTGAGTCGATATAGTCATTGTCGTCGGATTATCCTCTCTCTGTATAAATGTACGTGAACTAGTCCCTCAGTTTTTGAGGCATCAATCTGAAATTTTGCACAAGTTCTTTTTTCCCAATAAGCTACTTATTTGTCGAAGTCGGCGAGATCGGACCTCTAGAGGTTATAGCTGTCATACAAACTGAACGTTCAGAATTAAGTTATTCTATAGAGACCTTTTTTTTACTTGACGAGGTAACTTCACGAAATTCGGCTTGGATTATTGTGCAAGGCAAAGGAATACTCTCTGAACATATTCAGATCGGACCACTATAGCATAAAGCTGCCATAAAAACTGAGCTATCAAAACGAAGTGCTTATATGGAAAACTTTTTTGTTTGACAAAACCCTTCGCGAAATTTGGTATAGATTATTGTCTAAAAGAATAGTATAATTTCCGTAAAAAACTGTCAGATCGGTTCAATATATACTGACAGTCAAATTAATCGATCAAAATCAAGTTTTGTATGGAAACATTTTTATTTGTGCAGTGTATTATAGTTATGCAACCGAAGTTAACGATTTTTATTGTTGTATTCCGATATTATTATTATTTTATTCAAATACAAAGAATTCGTATTTTCACTAATTTTTACTACTATTTATTGCCTACATTTAGGCTCATATAAAACTTTTAGCTAAGTCACATACCAGAGACGAATATTTCATATGCAGCCAAAGTGATAAATTTATTTAAGAAGAACACAAAAACTGACTCAAAACCAGTTTCTGTTTATAATATAATAACTTCTGCAGTCTTTTTAAGCATTTAAATTTAATTTTAAGCCGCTTTCTGTTTTACATTCATATCCGCACTATAAAAAATATCGATTTATTTCTATTCTCTTCTTCACTTAATATTTTTAGTGTTACTACTGTGAACTTTTGCAAAGTTTCAAGCGCTTGCAAAGTTGTTATTTTATCATAGTTTCTCTCCTTAAATCCAATATTAGCAAAATATTTGCTTTATCCACACAATTTATCAACCCCAACACTTCAGTCACTTACGCAAGTGCACTTTTTGCACCCTTCATGCCATTCACATTTCCCCCCTCTTTGAGCACTGGCGCCCGCTGAGATGCAGATAAGCGGTTCTAAATATAGTACGATTTACGCCAATTTTCCTCAAATCTTTGCAAATGTTGGCAAGTTCGCTCGTGATAAATGCCATTATTTTGCCAGCTCAAAGGCGAGTACATAGCAGCCAACCAAAGACCCAAAGCGGGCACTTATTGTTCGTGAATGTTGGCCAAACAATTGCAACAATGGTTTACTGCGACGCGTTGACCCCGCACACAGCCGCGCGTTGGCAATGCAGACTGTGATTATGCTTCCTGTGCACGAGAGAGGACAATATATAGTATATATATATCATAAGTATATATGTATATATATACCACCGATCCACTTCGTGTTTTACGCAAAGGGGCACTTACTTTTCGTAGTTGTTATTGTTGTTGGCGGCGCATACTTTTGATGACCTTTCTTACTTAGCAGAGCAGCAAAGTGCCATCTTCAGCGCTACGAGTATTAGATTACAAGCGCACAGCTGCTGCTGCTGCTCTGCTTAAATTTCTTAGAATTACTTTAAGATTTCGCTCTTTCATATATTTTTTTAAATTTTTCTTTGAAACTCTTACGCCACTTACACTCGGGCCACTTAAGTTGAACTGTGGTTAATTTAACCTACTTAGACATAATGCTTCTCAAGCTGACTTTTTTGCGCCAATTCCCACTGCAATTAAACCGTATGTACCTATAAACCGTTATGCGGCCACAGTTAAACACACGCACATATACCGTTAGAGCAGCGCAAATTGCATGCGAATAAACTTAGAAATCGGCTGGCACTCGCTTACAGTCGATCCGCTGGCCAAGTGCTGTTGAGTCTAGGTTTAACTAGGTTACATTGCATATATGCATGTATGTGTGTAGGTGTATGTGCGTGTGTGTAAGTAATTGCAATCGCAGTTCTAGTAGTCTAGCGAATTTCCTGCATATTAAATCAAAATTGAAGCAGTTATTTAGAACGCACTTTACAAGTCTGCGCTCACATGTCTTCCCGTGTGTGTGTTTGTGTGTGCGCGGGTCAGTGGGGATCACGCTGAAGGGCAGACAGACAATGAGGTCAAAAGTTTAATGCATTTGCCCATGTGCGGTAGCTTTTAATTAATGTGGCATTAGTGTATTTCGGTTATTATTTTCTACATATGTATTTGGGTAATTGGTGAGCTTCAGCTGTTTTGTTCTCGGAATAGAATAGAATTATGCTTTGGTACTCACTTGTAAGGCGCCATGAAAAAATATGTTGAAATCGGCAAATTATTGCAAAGGAGTAAGAATTTAAGCGGAAATTTGATTTTCATTTTTAACTCTTGCCGACTTTTTGATATATGTGATTGCGCCTAAATTTAGGCAATTTTTAGTTTTTCGTACAAATAGTGAGCAAAGCGAGGACGATTCAGCCTTTTCTAGCGGAACGAAAACCCTGAAGCATGAAATTTAGAAATTTACATTTTCGAACATCAAGATTTTATAAGAAGGCTATCCAAACTACAGGCTTGAAGTTAGTTATTGGCTAGCTAGAAGCGATCATCAACAAAAGCATTCTGTATTCGTCGGTAGCGAGGTTGCGATATGTGCCTTTCTTGACATCGAAGGTGCTTTTGATAATGCGTAACTCGCAAGCGTCATCAAGGTACTGGAGAAAAGTAATGTGGCGGCTCCAGTATGCAGATAGAAAGTAGCTGTACTGCGTATAAGGATAGCTGAAATCATTACTTACAAGAGGCTGCCGACAGGGTGGAGTTCTATCCCCCTTACTATTAGGCCTAGTAGTAGATGAGCTCCTTGAGTGGTTCACAAGCAATGGGATTCGGTGCCAGAGGTAGCCGGACGTACGTAACAAAGGGATGGTGCAATTCGGTAGAGTTAAATATCAATTTATTAAAAACAACCGTCGTCCCTTTTACAAAGCGAAGATCTCTTCCGGGCTTGAGGCCCTAATGCCACACAATAGACTCAACCTTACGGTGGAATAAGCACATGGGATTTACACTGTTCAGAGCCACCAAGGCAGACCTGGATCAGGTATCATCAAGTGGCCGTATACCATAATCGTTAGGCATATTGTCACTTATGGAGCGATTGCTTGGGCATCGAAGGTCTTAGGTAGGCCTTCTACTATCGAAGCTGCAAAGACTCGCCTGTGTTTGCGCTTGCGCACTTGCCCAACCGCAGCACTTGAAGTCAAGCTGGAGCTCACACCGCTGAATGTACTTATCAAACAGGCAGTAAATCATGCCATGCTGCTCATGGCAGCAGAGGGTTTTGGCAAAGGGAAGATAATGCCGTCTCAACAAGGGATGGATCTAAGAAGAGGATAAACTTTACAAAGAAGTTTACAGTTACTTTTGAAGTAAGCCAAGAAAGGCGTCTATAGAAAGGCTGAACCGCCGATCAGTTTGTAACCATGTATACCTGATCTGGGTACCTGGGCATAAAGGGGTAGCCCGCAATGAGATGGCTGGCGAACAAAGTCGCTCTGTGGCAGCTTCCAGGATGATGCGGCCAAAACCATACATTGTGTTGGGGCTTCACACCATAAAGCAGTTACTTCGCATGGTGTAGAGAGTGGGAAGAGAACGGCACTGACTGCAGACAACAGGAATGTGTCACGCCAACTTACTATTGGGAGGTTACAACATGGCAAGGATTAGAGATATGATCAACCTCCCCCGAGCGTCTCTGTACAGAGCACTGCAGACTCACGAAGCACTTGACCAATATGGGCATAGTCTCTTGTGCAAACTGCCGATTTTGCGACATGGAACAGGAAACTCCAGAACACCAGATTCTAGATTGCCCAGCAATTTGTAGAAGCAGGCTTAAGTCCCTAGAATCATATGGAATTATTCGGTGTGCTTGACTTATGTGACCATATGTAATATAGGAGAGAGCACAATAGACCATAGGTTACAGTGCAAAACCTCAATTATTTTCTATCTACATATCTATCTATCACTCATCCACCTGGCACCACCAGTAGCGCTACAATTCTCCAGAGTTCATCATAATCAATTTTCTAGGTCCATATAAATATATCGAATATAGCAAGATAGTTTGGATTTTAAAGTTTTAAATGTTTTGTTATAATTTTTTATGAAAGTAAAATAGAATTAAAATAATTATAGAGCTCTCATTATAAAACAAGCATATATTACTAACAATTATGGATATTAAATATAATAAAAAATTCCCCTATTTAATTAGCTCTACAAGGTTTTTATCCCACTCCATGTAGCTTTTTCTTATCGTAAAATGCTTGACTGCCTTAGCGAACATATAATTTATATAACAACTATTGCTCAACCGATAATTTGAGCCAGATTGCATGCACTTACGAGCCAATCGCTTTTTTATGCATGCGACTCAGTGTTGCAATTCCACAAGTGAGATTAAGTAGCGTTGTTATTAAAAAAGCATAACAAAATATTTTCAAATATTATTTTATTATTAATATTTTTTCTTAATAGCTCACGGCCGCGAAATCGTATGTGGATTGAAAGGGAATACCGCATTTTTTGTAATTAATTATACCCTTCTCCATAACGCAGCTCAGTATGAGTTCAAAAAATATTATAGGCAACATTTTTTCAACTTGGTAGCTATATATCTTAAGCTTTTTTTTATTTTTGTTAGAAAAATCAAAGGCTTAATACCAGACACCTATACGAAAAAAAAAATAAAATAAAAGAATAATAAAATAAATAAAAAAAATAAAAAAATAAATAAATAAAATAAATAAAATAAAAAAAAAAATAAAAAAAAAATAAAATAAAAAAAAATTTTAAAAATTAGACATTATTATTTATTTATTTTTTTTTTTTTTTTATATATTATAAAAATATTATAAAATATATAAAAAAAATTAAAAAAAAAAAATAAATAAATATAAAAAAAAAATTAAAAAAATAAATAAATAAATAAATTTAAAAAAATTAAAATAAAAAAATTAAAAAAAATTGGAAAATAAAATATTAAAAATATAAAAACATATGAAAAATAAATAACTGTGGGCAAAAAATAGTAAGATTTTTTAATTTAAATTTCGCGCGAAAACCCATTCGCCCAACGATTTTTTTCTAAGTTGGTAAGACTGTCAGTGACATCTGTGGTAAATGTCATATCAAAATAATCATTATTGTTTAGTATACGCTTGTCCTTCTGAAGTACGTAAAATGCATTCGGCGATTTGTACGATGTGTGAAATCATTAAACAAAAAAATTCCAATAAATTTTGTGCGCGGAATCAAAGTTCTGATGCCGATACGTTCACAATGTTTAAAAAAGCCTTCGGTGTTAATTTTTTGCCGGGAGCAAATGTTTTCATTGGTACAAAATACTCAAAAAGGATCGAGAACGCGTTGACGACGAATCACGTCCAGGGCGGCCATCAACATTAACTGATGATCAACCGGTTAATAAAATAAAATAATTGGTGGTTGAGAATTGACGATTAACAGTCAAAGATCTTACTGGCAATCGGAAGGAACAGTGAAAACCATTTGGGCCTAAGGCAAGTAAAAGATTGGTTCTAAAATCAAACAATTTTTTCGAAAAAACAGCATCGTGTTAGCGTGTGCGAAACAATGCTTTCCGACCACCAGGATGTCATGATACCTATTATTACTGAGGATGAGCTTTGGATCTATGCTTACGAATAGGAAACCGACGATCAATTGGTCGAATATCTTGGCAAAGGTGAGCCGTAGCCGAAAAATCCACATCAAATCGGGTCAAAAATCAAGGTTATGTTCACAGTTTTCCTCGATTATCTGTCCAAACTTTCAACAATGAATACTATTTAAGTGTTATGCGTCGTTTGCGCGAAGCTATTCGTAAAATGAGGATGAAATTATGGTCCAAAAACATTTGGTTTTTGCAGCACGATAATGCACCGTCTGCTGCAGTGATTCTTCACGAGTTTTTCGTTAAATTTTCGAATCGAAAATCGATTTTTTTCATTGCTCTATTAAATTCTACAACTCTTCTAGATTATTGTCCTAAATTTTCAAGTTGATCTGAGTAATGGTTTCGGAGGTACAGCCTTGAGTACTTGTGTGCTCGAGTCTAGCTATGCTAAGTGCACCGTCTTTAAACGCGTTTTTCGCGAAACTGTGTTTTTGAAGTCATTTAGCTAGATTTTTCGAGAAATACTCAACCGATCTTCATGAAATTTACACAGGTCTTTGAGATGTAATTCTTAAAAACTTGGACCAAGGTTTTTTTTTTTGGAAAAAAAATGGACACGAAATTTTCACTGAAATTTTCATTTTTTTTATTTTTTTTTTGTAAAAATGTCTGCCAAAAATCCATTTTTCAGTCTTTTTGTCTTCGTTCAAGTTATAAGTTGAGGTTTTAAGTAAAACACGTATTTATCACTTTAGTTGATCCTGAAGGAGTTATGCTACCAACGAGGCCGCATCTTTTTTCCGAGAGGTCACCGAAAATGGCGTCGCGATAGCCGAGTTCAAAATATATTTTTTTAAATATAACTTCTTTGTTACATATTAGAGAAAAAATGGTTGAAAAAAATTTGTTTTTTTACACGAAAAAATCCATGAAAGCACTTAATTCAGCTTGCTGAATTTGTAACAAGCATCATATGCAATATATCAAAATATCGAACTACCGTTATTTTCAATTTCAAATCGAAAAATCCATAAATAACACAAAACGGTCACAGAAAAACTTGCGTGTCAAATTCAATTGAATTATTTCGCCTAAATTAGCATTAGCACAAGGCATTTAGAGATCATTAGCGCTTTTATTGATAAATTTAGGCGTGTGTGTTTCAATTTCAGCTTCATTTCAAGAGCACATGCGCCTACCACTAATTAGTGGCGATTACGCGACAGTTAAACTGTGAAAAAATATATATATACGCCATATATATACATATACATATATGTATACATACGTGTTTTACTTAAAACCTTAACTTATAACTTGGACGAAGAAAAAAATACTGAAAATTTGAATTGTTGGCAGACATTTTTACAAAAAAAATTTAAATTTCGCGTCAATTTCAATATACTTATGTATATATACAAAAATATGCACAGCATTAAAACTGAACGATTCATTTAATTTCTAATGTATTTGAATTTTCAGCTTTGCATTTAGCTCACTTCGTTTGTTTTGATATCGAATTTCGCGCTATTTCTTTATGCATGTACTTTGTTGTTGTATTTTTTTCAACTTTTTGCATGTTATTTTTTTCTTTCAATTTTTCATTCGCACGATCGTGCAAATTGCTCGTTCGCCATTGCTCATTATTTGCTGTGCGTGTTAAGCCAATTTACATACTAACGCGCATTAGCATGTCTCACCTTCAAATTGCCCGCTAGGAAATTCGTAAGGAAAAACTCATGAATCCTGTTATAGTAAGCACATGAGACCGCAGCAATGAAAGTTCTGTATATTTATGGAATTTTTTGGTAAATAGAAGCTTATGTTCTAAGATCTATTTGGTCTCCATTATTACTTCTATGAAGGCCACTCAGTCAGAAGCTATATTACAAAAGCTCGACACCACTTGTTCACAGCTTATTTAGTGTGAAAAAAATAACTTTTTACGACATCAGATGGCCTATCCAAACGCTTCGGTTTTATACGACGGGCTGCCAAGAAAACATCAACCAAAAAATGTGAAAACAATCGCATATGCCGATGACCTCATAATGGTAGCAGTGGCTAAACGTCTGGATAATCTCCGGAATGCAATGACTACATAAATGGTTTACGCCGATGATTTACTACCATTAGTCTAGAGCTGGCTGAGCAGAAAACAGAGGTATTGTTCATAAACTCTAGGAAAATTGAAGAGAAGATATCGCTCACCATAGGAAAATGTCAGATTACTTCACAGCCACGGTTGAAGTACCTTGGTGTAATAGTGAACTCAAATTCAGGAAGCACTTGGAAAATACAACTTAACTAATCAAATCTGGAATGATGGCAAATAAAGGCTGTGTGTGTTCCAGCCGACGATTTTTAATAGCTAAGGCAATGAAATCAGTTATACTGTATGTGGCTCCAATATGGATAGACGTAAAATCAGATGCTTACCAATTAACGCAGTGTATTCGCTTTCTGCAATACGCTTGATAAGTGCTTTCCGAACCATAACAAACGACACTCCTAAGGTATTACCCAGTATTAGCCAGTATGGTATTAGCCAGTAACACCTCGGGAGACGAATTCGCGCGAGTATACAACTATCATCAGAGACGTCTACAGCAGCAAAAAGAGAGAAGAGAATCAAAAGCACCACAATATAGCAGCTACGATAGCAAACTTTATGCAAAGAATGGTGGACAGACTGATTGCGGACATACATTCAGGTGGATTTCCACCTAACCCAAATACTCAGCGGCCATGGTGGCTTTAGAAGCTAGCTATACAAATATCATGACGTCATGACGTTAGGCCATATTGTCCGACGTGTACAGATTGTAAAGATGTACTCTAGCATTGCCCTCGGTTTTCAAGTATATGGGGAAAAACTGAAAATCACACTTGGCGATAGTCTCACGGTGGAAAATTTTTTTTCACTTATGTGCTCTCTCTGTAAAATGGAAAGCTTTACAACACATTAAGCAACAGTCAGTTCGTACAATAGAGGAGACTTAAGTGTCTTCTTCTTTTCGATGAGGTAATATTGTACTTGATAACATGAGAGTGGGTTAGATTTAGCGGATTTAGTCTCTGCTTCCGCCCACTATAAAAAGACCTATCTAATGACAATCGTATATCTGTTCTTCTATAAAAAGACTCTGTTCAATATTAGTTTTATTAGCGATCATAAAAATTTGTTTGACAGTTTGTGATATTCATATATGAAATTTTATACGCAAGTGCATTTTGATATTCTATTCATCATATGTCGGCATCGGTTAGATCAGATAACTATAATAGACATTTCCCATAAAAGATGATTCAGATTTTTTAAACATCACCTTAAAAATCGCTGATTCGAAACTGGTTTTAAGACCCATAGTTTCTTGTTGCGAATGATCCGTACAACGTTTCCCTTAAAACGCAATATAACCCCTTAGTGTGCCGTTTTGCCGGTTGATCTCTCAAATTTTATATTATAGTGCTTGCAGTATATTTATTTAAAGGAAAGATATTAGATATAAAGCTGATCATGGACAAAATCTATTTAAAAATGGTGCAAAGTGTTTTAAATGGAATCATATACAGAAAGTAAGTATTTAAGGAACATAAAAACACACAAAGAAAACTTCCTAACTGGAATTAACAGTATTCGGAAACAGTCGTGTTAGAATTAAAGAGATAGCAACTCAACACATTTTGGTATTAGATGTGGAACTGTATGCTGCCAAATTGTCATCACAAAAAGTACAACTCCTAGCCGACTGAGGCGCTGAATTGGACCGACAACTTGTTTTTTGCCTTTTTCCGAAACTGAAATACTTGAACATACATAATACTTGACAGCATAATGCCATATAGGTAGGTAGTTCTAAGGCAATAAAATAGGTACCAACCTCAATGAAAGCATTCAGATAACTATACCAAGAATTTGTTTTATAATTATCATTATTTTAAGTATCTATGGAACATTGCATACAAATTGAATGCAGGTTCTACAAATAAGAAAGTCATAATTGCGCTGCATCGCCCTAAATTATTACAAACTGAACAGTGCAATTAATTTTATGGCAGCAGAAAATTTTTAAGCTGTAAAGAGAAACAGTATAATGGCAGGTAAGCGAAACAATAACTGTAAATGCAAGTTGTATGTGTGTGTGTTTGTGCCACTTTCGCCACTCCTATAATACCCATAATAAAAGTGGAGCTTAACATGTGGATGGCAGAAATGCAAGGGAGATATAAATGGCAGAAAACAAAAAGAGTCATGCATAACTGCAGCAACGACAAATATCTACCAATATTTACAAACACATACATGTCAATACATATATGCGCATGTAAAATGCAACGCAAAACGCACAAAAACGGCGAAACGCGAAACTGAATGACAAAAGCCAATTGGTATGCAAGCTGAATGCGGCGTAACAAAGAAAATTTGCATAAATAATAAAGAAGGAACTTATGCCACTTACTATACATATATACTATATGTATAAACGTATATAGTATGTAAGTAAGAAACTCACGAACAAAACAAAATCAAAGGCGAATTGCAGGTAATGAACAAAAGCAAATAAATAAAATTATAAATAAATACCGGGTGCAAACACGTGACTGCTTTGCCATGGATAATGAATGAAAATAAAAAACGCATATATACATATGTACATATACGTATAATATATAAAAGAGAATCAATAAAAACCAGTTGAGGGTAACAAACTAAATGTGCAAACAAACTTCGGAAGAAACATAAATATGATTTATGACAGCAGCTGTGAAGCAGACGACTGTATGTTGAAGTAAAAATGTTTCGAAAGAAATAAAAAAAATTATACATATTTATCGTCACCTAAAACGCAAAATGACGTAACATCACTTTTTATAAGTATATAGGCGAAAGAAAAACGATTTAATAGAAACCAATCATCTTGAAAAAATATGAGTTTTAGTTATAAATTGGTTACTTCTGAGCTGAGAAGCTGACAATTTTTTGGCACATACATACATACATATATATAATATGATGTAGTGAATCGTAAACAATAAAAAAACATCAATTTCCAACTTTTTGATGATACGCTGTTTTTTCATTTTAGGTGAGGATATGTATGTATATATGAGTATTAATTGATAAACTTGCAAGCCAGGTGTTCAATAAAAGATGAGTCCAATCGGAGCGGTTTGATATTAATTTCAAAATTCGCAAGAAAAATTATTGTTTGAGTGAAATTAAAATTTATCGCTAAGCAAATATTGCAGGTATATCGCAAACTCTAATTGAATCTCTAATTAGCCGGCTTTCGTAACTTGTATACTCGCTATTTCGGCTTTAGTCTCTTAAACAATCATTTACAAGGGACACCAAAAAGAAAATTAGTCAATTAAATACAGCACAAAAGAGAAAGATACTTCACCAAAGAGGCATAACCGCTTGCTAGTCGCTTTCTCTCTTTCTCTAATCAAGAGATTTATTCTTTATACCAGTTGTTTGTTCTATTCGCCACTTTTCAAATTTAGCAAATCGCCGACTGCTTAATCCTTGTCGAAACTATTAGCTTTACAGCATCATCGAAGAGAACATAATCAGCTCAATTGTTTATTTAATAGCAATAACGTTTAATATTAAAATCTTTTCATTTAACGTACGTGGCTGGTCCCAAACCCAGCTCACAACTCTGTAGAAAGATGTTTCGCCATCTCATCTTAGCCCGCCTTCAAACGGATGTTTTTTTAGCTACTCAGAGGAAACTTGGTTTTAGACCGGAAGTCGTGAGCTGCTTGATTCAAATACGGTGGCGAACTGATAAGGAGCATGTATTAGTATAGAATATGGTCGGACGATAGCATGCCCGACGATTCGAATTTAAATCCACAAATCGGGAGAGCACACAATCTGGGCCGACCGTAAAATAAGCCTCCTCAACATCGCATATAGGATTCTATCGAGAGTATTGTGTGTAGGATTAAAGCCTATCGCCAACAAACTGATTGGACCTTTTCAGTGTGGCTTCAGGCCTGGAAAATCAACAACTGACCAGATATTCACTATGCGCCAAATCTTGGAAAAGACCCGTGAAAGGAGAATCGACACACACCACCTCTTCGTCGATTTCAAAGCTGCTTTCGACAGCACGAAAAGCAGCTGCCTTTATGCCGCTATGTCTGAGTATGTATATACTGATATTCAGCAATGCCAAAAGCTCCGCCAGAATCTCCCTATCATGCAACTTTTTCAGTGTACTCTTGGAGAAAATATTTCGAGCTTCAGAGATGAATCGATCGCACAATCCTTTTATAAGAGTGTACAACTGCTGGCGTACGCCAATGACATCGATATCGTTGGCCATTCGTTCCCACGACAGTTGGAAACCGGAACGGACCCGATTTTTATCCGGAAAAGGACTGTCAACTCGGCAGATTTCTGCCCCTACAACAACAACAATATATCGTTAGCCATAACAACCGCGGCGTTAGTTCTGCTTTCTCAAGGTTGGACAAAGAATGAAAGCAAATGGGTTTGATAGTGAACGAGGGCAAGTCGAAATGTCTTCTGTTATCAAACAAACAATCGACGCACTCACGACTTGGCTACCACGTCACTGCTCTGGCTCAAATAGCGTTGAATGCGCCATTTTGGTGCTCTATCGTTGGACTTCTACAAAACTTGCTCAAACCATTTGGTGCTCTGATCTTAGAAAACTAGAAACCCCTCAGTTTGTATACCACAAATATCAATTAAATCTCGGTTAGCTGACTAACAAACTCAGGCAGAGATAAGTTAGGACGCTCAAAACTGTCTTTTCTTATCATAAAAAGTACTGAACACAGAAAAATCTTAAAATCTAAAATTCCAGCTAAGTTAAAGAAAGAATCAGAACTTGAAAAAATTATGAAAAATTATGCAGCCGAAGCTAACATTTTTTCTTGTTTTGTTATAAGAATGAAGCACGAAGTTTATCTCACAATTATTAAAAAAAAGTACTTTACAAACACATGACACATGAAATATTGACAGTTAGTTGCAACAACTTAATTGCATGCTAATTAAATATAATGAGAAAAGTTAAGTGTAGGTGAGAAAAACCAGCAGTCGCTCAACATTCTATAACTTCAAGCAAACAATATATGTGAATTTATTTTGAGTTATGAAAGCGCAATATTTTTACAACAATTTTATGCAAACAAACAAAATAAATTATAATTGGTGATCTATCATGATTTTATCTCGCTTTTTATTCTCACTGATTTCTCACTCACTGTCAAGCGACACAAATCAAAGCCAAGCAATTTAGTGCATGTGTCGAGTGACAATAAAACAAAAACGTAAAGTAAACAAACAAAAACAACAAAAATATGCACACATACTTCTAGTGTGCCCATAAAACCATTGCTGTTAGAACAAAAATTGAAAAGCACTCGGCTCACCATATGTGTACCCGTCATAAATTGTCGAATTAACAACAAACAAATTATATTAAATGCAGTAAAAACATGTGATTGCACAAAGGCTCTTGAAATTTGTAGTGCAGACGTGTGTAGGCGTTTAAATGATGTACATTTTAGGATCATTTATGAACCTGGATTTATGGCATCCATATAAATGGATGCACAGGCGAGAGTGAATTACGCAAATGTAAAAGATAAATAAAATATAGAAAGTCAAATATTTTGTGAAAATAAATCAAGAAAGTGCTATTCTCCAATTCATTTATATTTCTTAGAATTTGTTACGGAACCGGCACTTTAAAATTACAGTTTGCTAATTAATTGGCTCAGCGCTGGCATGAATTGAACTGAAGTGCACTCTGTTCAATTCGCAAAACGAGTGACCGCAAAAACTAAATAATCATGACATGTGATCAGAAAATATCACAACATTTTATATAAGCGAAAGACCCCCGACTAATCTTGAAAAAGGCACGAGAGAAATCGATATTAAACATATGGTGAGTTTTCAGAGGATTTCCGTCTTTAAACCCGGCTTTCATGCAGCGAAAATGACTTTAAGCCGAAATTTTTAGAATTTCTAGGCTTTCTACATTTTTAGTGATTTATTTTGATTTTAAAGTGATACTTAGCAACACTGCTGGAAGCATATGATATTAAACCAAGCACATGTTATCTTCCAAAAATCAAAAAAAAAATGTTATAATTGATGTTGGAGACCACAACGGACAGTTACACTGCAAGCCACTTATCGGTTAAATAAACAGTTAATTACCCAACAGCACTGACAGTTACTTCTGTTTAATTTTTTATTAGTTTCTTAAGGCTCAAATGTCATTTCATCATGGAAAGCCTTACGCCTGAACAACGTTCACAAATCGTGTGGCTTTATTACGACAATTCACTTGAAAAGATTCAAGAAGGTCCGCATTTTCAATCCAAATATTTTTCAGCAATAAGACTCTTTCTGGTTGATTGGGTATATAAACAAGCAAACTTGCCGCATTTGGGATGAAGAGCAACCTGAAGAGATTCAAGAACTGCCATTTCATCCAGGAAAAAACAACGATTTTGTGTGGTTTGTGGGCTGGTGGAATCATCAGTCCTTATAAATGATAACCGGTTTGTGAGCTGGTGGAATCATCAGTCCTTATAAATGATAACCGAGTATTTGGTGCCTGCAATTGAAGCTCGTGATCTCGGTGACATTTGGTTTCAACAAGACGCCGTCACTTCCCACACATCTCATCAATCAATGGATTTATTATGAGAACACTTCGGTAAGCAGATAATTTCACATTTTGGGCCGGTTGATTGGTCGCCAAGATCATGCGATTTCACACCGTTCACATCTACGATGTTGCCGCGGCTTACATTTGAAAGAGATTATCTTCAAAAAATAAATGCCAAATAATGTTCTTTCGAATGACAATAAACATCCCTCATTAATTTTGAACTTTCTGTGTTTTTTCATTAAAAAATTAGGAAACCTCGAAATTGATCACTCTATATATTAAAGTTTAGCCGATACTTGCTGAGTAACCATTTATATGTGGAATTTGGCACCAAATGTTACTGTTAACATACATACATGTGTCATAACTCATGACTCAGAAGTCGTAATAAAGTTGTATTTCTTTTGTCTTTGAGCCAGACTAAAACTCGGACTCTGACTTAAAAAAGTAATTGAGAATTAAAGGCCTCTCTCCATGAAAAAGACAAACGTTTTCCAAGTATCTTAAACTCACGCTAAAATAAAGTGCAATAATGGGGAAAAGATAATTTGTGATTACAGGGCTCTTATTACATGTAATCATAAAATTTCAATTATAAAATAAATAAGATAAAACTAATAAAGTCTTAATACACTTTCTAACCTTTCTATTATTATTCACCTTTTAAGGCATCACTTCTATTGATATGACGTTCGCTTGCTTACCTGTAATTAAAAGACATAAAACATGTTTTAGTGGGAAATATTTACAAACATTAAATTCAAATAGAAAATAGTTTAACAATTTTAAATACAAATTAAATAAAAATACTTTGAACCAATAATAATATAACAAACAGTGGTAGATCAGCACGAGTTCTGTCATACATACATATATAAATGGTAATAGCAGTCTTTGATTCGCCCAGAGGAGTAGCCAATCGAACAAGCGATTCGAGTTATTCAAACAAACAGTGGCAGAAAACATTTTAGTAACCCTTAGTTTCATTTTCTACGAACAATTTTAATTGATTTTGGGTGTTGAGTTTTTAAAATCAGAGAAAATTGTATTTTCACTTGTCTTCTAAGCCCTTGACTATAGTAAAAGTGATGTCAAACAAGCAAAAGCTAAATTCGGTAGCATTGAAAATAGCAGTTAGACCATACGCTTTTGTACAAATTCAACTCGATGATTTTGTTGTTGCTTTTAGATGAAAATTTTTCATAAGAGAGCAGAGAAATAACGCATCGAAGATAGCTAGTCTCAAAACTAAACGGGGTGCAAGCAATAATTAAGATTATATACAATTCGTAAAGTCCTTAATACCACTTGCATTAGTAATTCCACCTCTATACATATGTATATTATACGTGTAGATAAATATGTAACTAATTTACCAATTAAGAGACGTCTGAATTGCTCAGGCATTTCTTACATAATTTTTTTTTTGTTTCTGAATTTCCCATAAAGAATACATTTTGAATATTTACTAACATTTTTGATTCGTTCCATGATATATAAGGTTTGGTTAGTCTGGTAGGCAAATGGGCAACGCATAGATCAGTTTTGGTCGTTTGCAATAGCAGATAGAGTTCAGTTACTTAGTCAATGAGGAGTAGTCATCCTTTAGGATGCCTGCGCTTGACGCGAATTGTAACATACTCTGATGCCAATGCGGGACAAGTGTACAATAGATCTATTGTTTCCCTGGTGCCTTACTATAGACATTTCCTGCAATATTTTCGGCGTATACACAATGTATGAGTTTCCCAATGTTGATTATGTTTTCGGGTGCTAGCCGTAAACCATTCTTGGCAATATTGTCCAATATTTCATTGCCTTCGATGCAATTGTGACTGGCACCCAGTAGAAGTGAAGTTGCTTGCTTCTAGCTGATGCTTTGCTTTCCAAGACGCTTCTGCGCGTAGTCTATAGGTGGAGTAGTCTATAGGTTGCAGGTTTCGTACTAGTTGAAGAGCCACCGTTGGAGTTGTTCTTAAAGCTCCCGTTATGCACAGCGCAACGAGCCTCTGACCTCTTTCCATTGGTTTCCGGTAGGTGGATTTCTGTACGCCTGTTCACGAGACTACTGCACCATAGAGCAGAAGTGGTCTTACAACAGTTGTGTAGCACCAGTTCATGAGAGAGAGAGAAAGCCCCTCGCATTGCTAGTTTTTCTCACTCTTTCTTAGACATTGTGCTTCTACAGCGGTTTGCTGTCCAAGACTACCCCAAAGTACTTGTTGCGGTCCTTGAGAGGGAGTTGTGTCGAAGGGAACCTGATATACCGACGGAAACATGATATATAAAATAGATCTATTTGAAATACGAATTCAAATGATCTTGACTAATAAGATTTAAGCGGTTCATTAGTTACAAATTTACCAGCATTTACTTATTTCAGGAGATTTGGGTTCTCTCTAAATGGAAAGATTTGAAAAAAATGAGTGGTTATTATTTCTTTTTTTGCCAGCAGCAACCCTTCTGTAAAGTCATGGCAGTAGCTAATTCCAAAATATTATTTTAAGAGTATTTTTTTTTTAGTCTACATACTGTTAATAAGTTCAGATTCAGGCCTACACCACCTCTCAAATTCTAACGCAACCTTTTTCAGTCACGCGCCAAAGGAATTCCAAGAATAATATATAATAATATTAACCGCTGAGGCATATATATTACTTCTCTTAACTGCAAAAATAATTCTATAAACGTACTCACACCACAAACATCTCACATACATCGGTATGTACACACGACCATACACTATATAAAAATTCACCAATTTACCTGCTTGACATGCTCGCGCTTCGCAAAGTCAATTTGACCGGGATTGTGATCGGCAATGCTCAGACGATCGTTCGTTTGCGGTGACAGCATTGGCTCCAGTGTTGTGGTAAACTCTGACGCATTCATAGCAACCGTAGTAGCCGTTGTTGCTGTTATTGGGGCTGATGTTGTCGTTGCTGTTGCACGAAGCAGCTTTGTTTCGTTTTGAGCGCGCAAACGGGTCTCCTGCGCATTGACCAACTGGGACAGTGACTCATTCAATTGACGACCCGTGGCGGTGGCAGGCACCGAAATCGAATCAATATTGCCATCAACAATGGCGCTCGTTATGGGTTCGATGAGTTTATCGAGCAGCGTCTCAACGGCGGCAGAAGACGGCAGCTGCGATTGCGCCGCGGACGCTGAGCCCGCAACCGCCATGTGGCTGCCGTTGGAGAGCGCTGTGGAAAAATTCCGTATGCCAATTTCGATGACAATTTTATTTTGCGCCGCCGCGCCAACATTTGCATGATCACCAGCTGCCCCTGCACCACCGCTACCTCCTCCGCCCGCATGAGTGCCGGCGAAACGTTGCAAATTCTTGGGATGTGTGGCCGCTATGTAATTCAAATCGCTACGCGACAAATGATGTTGTTGCAGTGCGGAGTATTGTTGTTCGACGAGTGCGGCACGTGTTTGCACGGCATTCGCACCGGTCGCCGCAGCCGAATCGCTGGCGACCTTCTCGCGCAATTTGATGATATTCGAAATGTTGATGCTGTTCGTCAGCGTTATGCCGACAATGCAGACGAGCACAATGGTGAGTATGACGCCGAGTATGACCAGTGTGTGTACGCGAAAACATTTCCGGCTGCACATTGTTTGTTGTTGTGGCAACGCGATAACTATATGCCCAATGGCGGCGTTTAGGCGACAACACAAAGAAGTAGCGGTCAAAGAAGACAGTAGACGAGGGGGGAGGTAGGAAGGAAGAGTAGGTGGTGTAGCGCGTCGACTTTGGGTGCAGCACTGTTGTTGTGTAATTGATAAGCGCGCTCTTAACGGCACTGTTTTTTGTTTGCGGAAAGAAATCAATGGAAGAGCGGAGAATCGGAAAAGTCGGTTTTATGTAATTGTAATTGAGTGGCTTGTACTTAAAGCGGCGTTAAGTAGATGCCCATTTTGCGCGAAATATTTTGTAATATTTTTTAATTTTTAATTAAATAATTTTATTTAATTTTTTTGAAACAAAAATTTTAATTTTTTATATATTAGGGAACTTCGTTTAATTTTTGTTTGTTATAAAAAATGTTATTTTGAATTTTAGATTTTGTTTACTATATTTTCCTTTTGTTCAATTTTTTTAAAGTTAATTTTAATATTTTTAAAATATATATATTAGATCGGAAGAGCTTTTAATTTTTTTATTTTCAATTTTTTTAATTTTTAATTATTATTTTTTTAATTATAAATTTTTTTTTGTTAATTAATTTTTACAGATTTTTTTAATTTTTTTCAATTTATTACAGATTTTGTTTTCACTTTTTATATATATTTTACTTTATCTTTAATGTTTTTAATGTTCTATAGGTACTCAAATATGACTTTTCAAAACTAATTTTATTTAGAATGCACAGTTTTTATAATTTAATTAAATTTCTGGTTTTCACAGTTATATAAGACCGACTTATTTCGTATTTTTTAATTAAAATTCGGGTTTGTTTTTCTTGTCAAAACACGGATTTATGCTTTCAAGATGATCTTCTTGTAAACCAGTGAATTTGTATGGTTGCCGTTGTGACTTTCAAAATTATTTTTATTTATATTTATGGTTGCCGTTTTCACTTTTAAAAGTATTTTTTTTTTTTTATAAAAATGAGGAAAAAGATAATTCTTCCGCTAATTTTTTTTCACTTGTTTCTGAATTTTCTGTGTTTTTTGGTAATAATCACTTAGTAAATTTTAATTTGTATTAAAAAATATATTATTTTTTTATTTTTTTAGGACTTTTTAAATATTTTAACTATTTTTTATTAATAAATATTATTATATTTTATTATTATTTGCTTTTATCATAATTTTTGTATTGTTTTATTTACTTGTTATATTATACTTATTTTCAATAATAATTTTTAACTTTTTATTTTAAATTTTGTTTTTGTTTTTATTATTATGTAAATTTTTTATTTTATTATTATTATTTAATTATTATTTTTTAAATCATTTTTTTTATACTGATTTCTTTTATTTTAGACTTTAACAGTTTTTAAATATTTTTTCATCAATTAAATTTGTTTTTCAGTACTTTTATATTTATTTTGTGTTTACAATTTTTATTCAACAGTATTTGCTTTTTATATTTGAAAAGCTTGCTTCCTTGTTTGGTATTTGCTTTATTGGAATTTATGATTTTCGCACCACAGCGTATAACTTGTTTCGCTGCTTTTACCGTTTTAAAGATGGCTTTGCACTTTTATATGTTTAGCACACACCTTCCTGGTTTTTATTTATACGCAGAATAATATTTTTTGCAAAAAAATATTATTTAAATTTTTTTTATTTCATTTATTTTTTATTATTATTTCAAACAATTTTTTTTATTTCAAAAATTTTTTTTATTTATTTATTAATTTATTCTCGAATTTCAAAAGGCACAAATACTTTATTTTCAAAAATAATAACAACAACAACAATAACAAGTAGGTTTGTTACTTTTCAACTGCCGCTTTATTTTCCAATATTTTTCACCTTTTGCAATAAATATTTGTCTAATCAACAACAGTTGATTTTACGACAACTCGCAACAACAGCTGTTACCGACGATCGCTGCACATGCAATACCACCAGCAGCGCGAGTCAAAGCAAGCGACCGATCAAATATCAACAGGCAAGCAAAGCGTATTAACGCATTCCGCTTTCGCATTTATTCCACGCCACTTCACCTATTCTATTTCGCTTTATGCACTTTTGTCAGCCAGCTGTGTTGTTGTAGTTTCATTCGTTTGTTTTTTTTTATGCAAGCTTCGTTGCACCTTTAGCACCGCAATGTTGCCGCATGCGCTCCGCTAACGACCAATTCGACGTACAACACGCGTTTGTATACAACAACAACACAAAAACACACTTTTCGTTATGTATGCGATGTTGTAGTTGATGTGCTTTAAGCGTCGTTCGTTCGCTCTAACGTCGTCTGCAACGGTTCGCAGCTGAGACACGAATGAAGTCAGCAAACAAAGCAGCGTATAATTCGCGATCGTCGCGCTGACCAACGACGCTTTAAGTTCGGCTTTTAGTGGACCGAAAGTGTGTGGTGCACATATGGGGGGAATGCGCAGGAGGGAGTCATACGCGGTGTGTGGGCAACCCGGCGATCAAAGGTTCTTCAAAAGCTTTGCGGCTCACGCACGCCGCTGCATTGCACGTTTCGCAGAGCACGCGACCCCGATGACGTTATGGCGGCAGCAATGTACATATGCGTGTGTTTACAATAAACAGAGCTGCTGTACTCACAAGCTCTGCGCTTTTCGTTGTGCTCCAGTGAGCGTTGGCGCTTGGCTGCGTTTGTTGTTTGTATTCGTGCGCTGCTTAGTTACATTTCGCAGTCGCTGCGCTGCCGCTGCAACGCCGACTGTAGTGAACACAATATTAACAGTTTCTACTGCTACTCGAACAGTGCTGTCGTTTCGGCTGCTGCTGTTAAAGCGACGACTGTTAGTTGTAATTCTTTAACAGTGGCTGTGTTTATGTTGTCGCTGCTGTCGCTGTTATCGCCGACGGCGGCGTTAGTGTTACAGTTGAGGCTGTTGGCGTCTCTGCACAGCGCAGTGGGTGTCCCGGCGTCGCCATTGTTTTCTTCCGGAGCGCGTAACTCAATTAGCGTTGCAATGTTTATTTATATCTTTTAAGTTTGTGAATTATTGTACTTTTAATTAGTTAATTCTTTCAGCGCTATCTGCTTGATGTTCCGCTTTATTACGGTCACTAAATGTTATTGTGTAATTAATATGCATATATTGACTTTATGCGTGATAAACCGTTATTGGATTTTTCTGATTTATGTATATGGCGTGCACCTGTGCTGATTTGTTGTTGTACTGTTAAGGTAATTTAATCACTTTACATTTTGTATGAATTTTTAATTTTCGTTTTGTATTAAGTATGCAATTCTCAAAGGGATTTCAGTATTTTGATTAAATTTTTTTGTTTTTATATTTTCATCACAAATAATTAAATATATACGTAAATACTTTAATCTTTTTTGGGTTTTCTTTTTCGGCGCTGTAAAACTATTTTTATTTTAATTTTTGAAAAAAAAATATACATACATATGTATAATGTTTTAATAAGAAAACAGTTATTTATTCCTTAGGTTTATCACTTACGGATTTAAAGAGGAATGCGTTTTATTTTAAAAATTATTCACTTTAATTTAACTATAACACTGAAACAATAAATATTTTATTATTGCCAAAAAAAAGACGAAAACATCAATATCCTATATGACAGCTTGGACACATAAGTAGCACAATCTGAAAAGGGGCTTAAAAAAAGGTACAAAAATGTATACAAATTATTAAAAAATCGCAAAAGATTGTTCATTTCGTTAGTATTTTGTACAATATCCATCATTTTTAAGCATCCGCTCACATCTTTTCTGCATGCTGTCTACCAGTTCTTGATATCGTTCCTTTGGGATTGAATACCAAGGCTCCTCAATTCCAGCCCATAAATCATCAAAATTTTTGAATTTTTTGCTTGCTATTTTGAACTTTATATCAATTCATAAATTTTCTATTGGTTTCAGGTTTGGGTTTGCGCAAGCCACTCATAAATTTTAAATTTTTTATTGCCGAGATCATACTTTACTATCTTTGCGGTGTGTTTCGGATCATTGTCTTGCATAAATGTCCAGTTTATGGGCATGGATTGAAATACATTTTATTTTTCAGTATATCCAAATACTAAAACTGGTCCATTTGACCACTTATTCGAACAATTGCCACTATGCAATGCCATGAAAACACGCCCCGGACCATGATACTTCCACAGCCATACTTAATGGTTATTTTAGTATACCTAGGTTTAAGGGATTGACCTTGTGGACGACGGAAAAATGATTTTCCAACTGGAACCTTCCTATTTATCTTGGTTTTGTCGCTCAAAAACACGTTCTTCCAAAATTGTGCTGGTTTGTCTCCGTGGGCCTTTCCAAATGCCAGTCGAATTTTGATGTGGCGTTTTGACAGGAGTGGTTTCTTGTTGGTAATTTGTCCAAAAGTTGAGTTGAGTCGTCTTCCTTACAAGCTTTCTGGACACGTCCACACCATATTCGCCGCTATCTTCCATCATAATTTCTCTGGTTGGCTTAAAAGGATCCGCTGTGCTCTTCCGTACTATGTATTTGGCAACACAAATATCGGATTTACGTGGTCCTGGTTTTCTTGGTATCTTTTTATTGACACAAGGTGGGTCTGTTTTGTTGCATAAAGAGCATTTTATAACATTTTTGGAGAGCAATTTATTATTTTAGCAATTTTGACAGGATCTTTTCCTTTTTTGCTCATATTGGATATAAGGACTCCCTATTCCGGCGTGGAATGTTTTTTTCCTTCTCATTTTAACGAAATATCGATGAAATAATTATATATTCGCAGAATTAAATTAAAAATATGCGAGAAACCTCACACAAAATTAAAAAAAAAAGTACGAACTTAAAAATGTGCTATTTATGTGTCCACCTCAAATCAACACTATACGCAATAAAATTGTCGCGTACAAAATTTAATAGAAAATAAACAGTATTTTTATGCAGGGAAATGAGCCTCATAATAGTGACAAGTAGATACATACATACCAAATTTTTATTGTTCAGCTACTTTAGGATTAAAAAAAAGTAGAATTAATATGGGATTCAGGTGTGTGCTATTTATGTGTCCATGGCTGTATGTATAATGTTTTAATAAAATTAAAAAAAAAAAAATTGTTTTATTTTTTGACGAAGTAACTTTTTAGGTACAAAAAAAGATTTATGATAAATTTTTTTATAAAATAAAAATAAAAAAATTTTTTTATTTTCTAAAAAATATTTCTATTTTCTAAGTTATAATATTTATTAATATTTTTATATTCTAAAAATATTTTGTTTAAATATTTGTAAAATTAAAAAAAATATATATTTGAATAAAAAAAAAATATTTTTCGAATTATAATTTCTTTTAATATTTTGTAAATTAAATTATTTTTTTTTGTTTTGCAAAATCTAATATCTCAATATATTTTATTTTATTTATTACGTATATTCATATATTTATTTTATTTATTTTTCTTTACCGCCACACATGCACAAATTTGCTTTTCTCTTTTCCACAGAACTGTCTTTTAAATTATTAATTTATTGCCACTTCTCGTTTTTGCTTTGTTGTTTTTTAGCCACTGGCGTAAATTTGCACTTTTTTATTAAAGAATAATTGAATAAAAATCAACACTTGACGGCGTTTGATGTGATTTCTGCGCTTTTTCGCAATTGCATTTAATTTCCAATAAATAAGACAGATTCTCTATATTATTCTCTGGTGACACTGACGGCGCAAACAATTGTTGCTATGTACGTAGGTGTGTGGGTTTGTATGTATTGGTTTTTGGCTGGCCGCTGCGTCGCTCTGCGATGGCTACCTGCCGTCGCTTGTCAATCGGCTAACTGGTTGCAATTGGTTTATTGCTGAATTATTGGTTTGTCAGTTAGTTGTCTAATGTTGTTATTGTTGATTTGCTGATGGTTGTTTGGGACTTTGGCACTTAGTTTCAGGGACGAATGCAATCATCAATTAAATGTGCCAATTTTTTCTGTTTAAATTTCAGAAATTGTCTGTCATTTGTAGAGCGCAACTAATTCACATTATTGTGTCACGGAGCGCTGGCCACAGGCTGAATATAATATTTTAAATTTTTTTGGTATTATGCATAAACTAAATTATAATAATTATTAATATATATAATAATTACAATAATTATTTATAATTTTTTTCATAAGTAAAGTTAGATCATTCGTCTTTACGAAAAGGCTTGAAATGTTCTCCATGGCGCACAAATATTCAAAATATTACTATTTTTCAAAAATCGACGTTAAACACAATCTTACTTTAAGAAGTGGCTACGTATGAGAAAACCATCTAGTTTGCTTATAAGCACATTTGCTCTCAAATTTTAACAACCTAAAAAAATGTCCGATAGATGACGCTGAGGACGATAGAGTATTTACAAAACCTGGATTTACCATCCAGAAGGTTTCAAGACCGGAGCATACTCTTGTAGAACCCCCGGATGTGATTTAGTGACTGATGCTTAACACCAAGAGATAGTTGGAATAGCAATTACCCGTCTGAAAAACAAAAAGGCGGCGGGGGCCGAGGTATTGCAGGCCGAGCCATTCAAATACGGCGGTGAGGAACTAATAAGGAGCATGCATCAGCTTCTTTGTAGAATATGGTCTGACGAAAGCAAGCCCAACGATTGGAATTTACGTGTGCTCTGCCCAATCCTCAAAAAGGGAGACCCCACAATGTGTCCCAACTACTGTGGGATAAGCTTCCTCGACATCGCATATAAGGTTCTATCGAGCAAATTGTGTGAAAGATTGAGGCACACCAATTCAGCATTATCAGTGTGGCTTCAGGAAAATCAACAACTGACCAGATATTCACCATGCGCCAAATCTTGGAAAAGACCCGTGATAAAAGGATTGTCACACACCACCCTGCCTGCCCTTATGCCGCTATGTCTAATGCGGATGTATAATCTGACGTTGAGCTATACCATAAGCTCAGTCAGGATCGGAAGCCGCTCGATACAGAACGCGGTTTCAGACAAGGCGACTCCCTATCATGCGAGTTCTTCAATCTAGATGCTGAAGTACGCCGATAATATTGTTATCATTGGCCTCAACATCCGCTCCGTTAGTTCTGCAAGACGAAATATGTATATTCTATCTTCCTATAAACAGTCGTCGCACTCGTCACTTGGCCCTTCCTCACTGTTAACAGTCGTAACTTTGAAGTCGTAGATAATTTCGTCTATCTTGGAACCAGTATTAACACCAACCACATTATTAGCCTCGTAATCCAATGTAGAATAACTCTTGCCAACAAGTCCTACTTCGGACTGAGTAGGCAATTGAGAAGTAAAGTGCTCTCTCGACGAACAAAGACCAAACTCTACAAGTCACTCATCATCTTCGCCCTGCAATATACTGCAGAAGCATGGACGATGACAACATCTGATGAGTCTACGTCAAAGGTTTTTGAGAGAAAGATTCTGAGGAAGATTAAGGGTCTTTTCCGCACTGACAATGGCGAATACCGCAGTCGATGGAACGATGAGCTGTACGAGTTATACGGCGACTTTGACATAGTCCAGCGAATCAAGTGACAGCGGATACGCTGATTAGATCATGTCGTCCGAATGGACGAAAACACTCTAGCTCTGAAAGTATTCGCTGCAGGGGAAGAGGAAGACCTCCACTCCGTTGGAAAGACCAGGTGAAGGAAGACCTACAATTGGAAAATTCACTTGGCGCCAAAGAGCGAAAAAGAAGAACGACTGGCGCGCTGTTGTATACTCGGCTATAACCGCGTGCGCAATATCTACGCCAATAAAGCAGAAGGAGAAGCAGAGCATATAATCATGAAAATCGTAGATTTTAACTTTTTATTTATTTTACACTTGGAAAAATTGTGCTGAATTTTTATATTTTTTGTGTGTGGCACAAAGCGCAACATTGCGAAAGAATGACATTTACGGCCCACGGTGGATAATAGAATATCAATAGAAGCAGTCTGACGTTGGAAATATGTTTTAATTGAAAAATTATAAAATAAAATTTCATTTAAATTGATAGAAAGTATTGAAACAGGACCTAGGAATCACTGGCGTTGTATAATTGGAAGCCGCTTAAAGGCAGAGAAAAGCTTTGTTTGTGTCCATAATACACATGTATATGATGCTGCAATTAAGCCTGTAATACCACTACTAAGTACCATAAAGTTAAAATATTTGTACATAAGTACAAACATATATTTTCATAGCCTAAGCTTTCTGCATTTTGCAAACTCTTAAATGCGGAAAACAACTGCAATATTTCTAATTTTGCCAACAAATCATTAGCTTGTTACACGCACTGCTATCATTTAGTTTCTGTACTAGTCTGTGAACGTATGTATGTATTTCAAACACCCTGTCGGGAAATGCGCTCGTGTGTCTTACTACTAGAAAGCTGGGCTTCTTGGTCACAGCTGGGCTACCATCGGTTCATGCGCTAAGAGATGGAGTGACCTCTTTGCCCTTAGTAAGGCTAGACTCTTCCTAACTGTGAAGGTTCTAACGGAGCATTGCCTTATCGGCATCCACGCAGCAAGATTGAGGATCTTACCGGTTGTCAGCTACAGAAGATGGAAGAAGATGAGGTGGAAATATCTCAACACTTCCTTTTTGATTGTCTTACCTATTAGACTTTTTTGACAAGTACATTCTTATGTCTGTTTTGCGATCCCACAACTGTGGTAACTGACTGAGTGGCAAAGTACTCATGCAAGTTATCTTACCACAAGCTTAATTAATTCATTATTAAGTGTTGAAAAAACATAAACATTAAACAAAAGATAAACTAGTCACTAAATTGATTATAAATAGTACTAGTACGAAGCTGGTCTCCATAATGCTACTATAATTTTCAAGTCACACGCTGCCGTGTGGGCACGAAAGCCTACCACCGTTATTCCTACATCAAAGTACTATACATATTCACAAATACATATACATATGCATTTATGTACCGTATAGCCGTACGAGCGAGTAATGTAATCGAGTGTAACGGCAAATAGAGAATAATTGAATTCATACGAGAATTGATTTTATGCATAAATAATCTTAATTAGATTTTGTAATTGAGAATAAATGCTTGTAAGAACAAAGAGCAAGAACAGCAAAGAGACTGAAAATGGCGCTACAGTATGTGGGAAAACAAAGAACAATACATACTATGTACTCGTTTATATTCATGTAACCATATGTGGCTGCTTAAGAGGCAGACAAACAAAACTGGTACAGTGGTATTTATAGTAAATTCTTGGCATATTTGGCGAGACCAGCTTAAGGCATGAAAGTGCATGAAAGCCATATTTGCTTGATTTTTTTGCAGTTATATACATATGTATGTATAGTATTTACTATTACAATTGTTCAATACGATGTAAAAATGTTGGCTTTGTTTTGAAAAAATAAAATATCAAAAGCGTTATATAAAATTAAATTCGAATCTGTTGCTACGACCCGACTACGTAACCGGCATGGACCCGGATTTTTTATTCGGCCAAAGACTTTTCACTCGGCAAAATTCTGCAGCTACAACAACATTAAATTCGGATAGTTTAAAAAGTTGCCACCTGTACGTAATTCTGAGTAACCAAACATAAATCAAAGAAAAAAACTAAAAACTGAGCATTATACAAGTTTCCGTAAAAGATATTTTTGAGCAGTGATGCCACTTGGTTGAAAAATATATTTCCAAATAATTAATCAAATAAATTTTAGACCAAACTTCAAAAAATATCAATAAATTAAATTCGAGTAATTAAGAACGTCGCCACCTAATGGAAAAATTTAGTAAAATAATTAATAAGTAAAGAAAATAACTGAAAGCTGAAGAAATCATACCAGTTACAGAAAAATTTCAGTGAAAGATATTTCTTACAAGAGTTGCCACTTTGTTGAAAAATATAGTTTCAAGAGATTTATTAAATGATTTGGATGTAACAAATAAAAAATATAAAAAATTTAAAGAAAAAATTATAAATAATTAGGTAAATATTTATGGCAAGAGTTGCCACTAGTCGAAAAAAATAATAAATACTACACTAGTTAGTATGAAATTAGAAAAAATATAAGAAAAACCTTACGTGAGAAATATTTGTTTAAAAATATAAAATATTATTAAATTATATTCGAGAAATTAAGAAGGTTGCCACCTGTTTAGAAAATTGTGTTAAATAAGTAAAAAATAAGGAAATAAACTGAAAGCTGAAGAAATCATACCAGTTTCAGACAAATTTCAGCGAAAGATATTTCTTACAAGAGTTGCCACTTTATTGAAAAATTCAATTTCAAAAAATTTATTAAATGATTTGAATGTAACAAATAAGAAATATAAAAAAATTTAAAGAAAAAATTATAAATAATTAGGTAAATATTTATGGCAAGGGTTACCACTAGTCGAAAAAAAATAATAAATACGACACTAATTAGTATGAAATTAGAAAAACCTTACGTGAGAAATATTTTTTAAAAATATAAAATATTATTAAATTATATTCGAGAAATTGAGAAGGTTGCCACCTGTTTAGAAAATTGTGTTAAATAAGTAAGAAATAAGGAAATAAACTGAAAGCTGAAGAAATCATACTAGTTTCAGAAAAATTACATTGGAAGATATTTCTCACAAGAGTTGCCACTTTGATGAAAAATATAATTTCAAAAATTAATCAAATCATTTAGGTATCGTAAAGAATAAAAAAATACAAAGAAAAAATTATAAATTATCAGGTAAATATTTAGAGCAAGAGTTGCCACCAGTCTGAAAAAAATATAAATTCTACAGTAATTAGTATGAAAGCTGAACAAACCATACAGATTTCAGAAAAACTTCATGTGGAAGATTTTTTGTCGAAAGGTTACCACTTGTCAAAGGAAAAATTCTATAGAAAAATAACTACAGGAAAGATTGCCACTTGTCTGAAAACAAAAATTAATACTATTTTAATTAGTATCACAAATATTTCTGCCAGACGTATTTTAGAAGCATATTGCACCACCGCCTTCAAGTCCTCTTTATACTACAATTTATCTCACGAAACAAAAGCGGCAATCTCATCTCAGCAAACTAACATAATTGTAAAAGTATGAATTAAAAGTAACAACAAGAAACACAACGATAATATAAAGAATAAAACTTAAGAACAATGAAACCCGTGACAAATGGGGGCATGTTGTTACCGGTACTCAATATGTTGCCTTGCAAATAAAAGCCAGTCAGTCGAACGTGTAGCCTTCGCTAATAAATAGATGCTAGCAAGACACAATGTCAGACACTGCACACTAGCGGCTAGACAGCATAAAACACGGCTGACAGTGCATGTACCAAAAACAAAGCGAACAAGTAGATCACAGAGAAAGAAAAAAAATCGCGTCGACGACAAGCTAGTTGTTAACAAGGTCCAAATGAAGTGGAAACGCAAGCCCATGAAGCCCATGCATTTGTGCGTTCTGCTGTCACACAGAGTCCGAAGGTGGAACAAAGCATTTCGCATGCAAAAATAAAGTAGATAGAACGATTGGCTTAGATGCCAGCAAAGAAACTAGATAAATTAGCTGTGTAACAGTAAATAGTTACAGAGAAAGCAGCTGCTCGCACTCAAGTGTCCAAGAAGAGTGGTGAGCACAAGCGCTAGCGGAGCTCGGCAAGGGTCTAACAAACAGCAAACAACTCAAGTTGCAATTTCAAGTAGGCAATTAATTGTGTGTAAGCATCATTACAGCCGTTCTTTGCCCTGCTTTGTTGCGCCACATTACACACACACAGACATATGTATATAGAAAGTACTTGCCTTGCGCCTAGTCGCTGTTGCCGTATATGTAATGCTAGTATGTAATAAAATTAATACTTGTAGTTACAATTGCGATTACACTTGTTATTTGTTTGCCGTTAGTTGTAATTGCATTGCCAACAACTAAAACAACAAACAAGCATTAACTTTGACCAAAAGTTGTCGGTTCGTTGGTCGTGTAAGTTAACGATGTGAGTCAGTTGGTAATTTTGTAATAATGACGGAGAGGGGAATCACAAAAACAAAAAGTAATAATAATATTATAAAAAATAGAATAAAGGAAATAACATTTTCAAGTGCAGATACGAGAGGTTGTGTATTTTTCGTGCAGATATCTTGGCAAATAAAAAAGTTTTCTTTAGAAGAACTTGATTCTGATCATTGTGTTCGTATAGTAGCTATATGCTATAGTGATCCGATCTGAACTATTTCTTCGGAGATTGTACCGATGCTTTTAAAAATAATTCGTGGCTAATTTCGTAAAGATATCTTGTCAAATAAAAAAGTTTCCACACAAGGACTAGAATTTTCTTGATCAGTTTGTATGGCAGCTACATGCTATAGTGGTCCGATGTGAAGAATTTCTTCGAAGTTTGTAGCGTTGGCTTGGGAGATAATCTTTAGATTGATTTCGTGAAGATATCTCATCAAATAAAAAAAATTCCATACAAGGACTTGCTTTGACAGATCAGTTTGTACGTCAGCTACATCGTATAATGGTAAAAAATTGGCGATTCTGACAAATGAGCAGCTTGTTGGGGAGAAAACCACAAATGGAAAATTTCAGATCGATATCTCGACTCAACTCGTCACGCTGATCACGTATATATTGGGTAGTCGAAAACGTCTTTTCGTATTATGTCAATAGATGTCGTTGCAGTCGTACATACATATATCTCCAGTGCTACCGATCACATATTGTCAAACCATATAGTGTTGAAGTGGAAAGATTTTAAGCTCCATTTAACTGATAAAAAATTCAGGGAAGTTAAAAAAAAGGTTACAGCTGTTCAATAATGAGTGAAATTAATGAAAAAATTCGCTACATTTTGAAATTTTTGTATAAAAAAGAGAATAATGCAATTTACCAATTGTGTAAAATTTGTGTACGAAGACGATGATTTATCAGTTCGTGTAGCACAACATTGGTTCACTCGTTTCCGTTCTGGAAATTTCGATGTGAAAGATGCACCACGCTCTGGTCGACCTATCGTTGAAAAAGTCGATGAAATTATGGAAAATATTGACCAAGCCCATCACATAAGCTGCCACGACATCGCTAAGGAACTTAACATTCAACATCAAACGGTTTGGAACCATTTAAAAACGGCTGGCTACAAAAAGAAGCTCGATGTTTGGCTACCACATGAATAGTCTGTCAAAAATTTTATGGACCGAATCAACATCTGCGTTTTTTTGCTGAAGCGAAATGAAATCCAACCATTTCTGAAGCAAATGGTAACAGGAGACGAAAAGTAGATCAAACACGACAATAATGTGCGAAAAAGATCATGGTCCAAGCGTTGTTAAGCTCAACAAATGGTCACAATGCCAAGATTGACGCATCGAAAGGTTATGCTGAGTGTTTAAAGGGGTTTGGAAAGGAATCATCCACTATGAGCTGCTCCAGCCTAGTCGAACGATTGATTCTACATTTTACTGTCAACAACTGATGAGATTGAAACAAGCAACCGAAAAAAGGGACAGTACTGATCAACAGAAAGGGTTTCGTCTTCCATCAGGACAACGCTAGACCACACACAGCTTTGATGACTCGGCAAAAACTGGAAGAGCTTAGCTGGAAAGTTTTGTTGCATCCACCATATAGCCCTGACCTTGCACCATCGGACTATTATTTGTTTCGGCCAATACAGAACTCTCTTAATGGAGTAAAGTTGGCTTCAAGAGAAGCCTGTGTAAATAACTTGTCGCAGTTTTTCGCTGAGAAACCAGAAAAGTTTTACACTGATGGAATAGTGTCTGTAGCGCAAAAATGGCAAAAAGTGGTCGACCAAAATGGTACATATTTGGTTCATTAAAGTCCAATATAGAAAAAAATTAGTTGAAGTTTGATTAGAAATACGAAAAGACTTTTTCGACTACGCAATACACCCTGGTAGGATGAGAAAATTAGTCCAAAACGTATAAAAAATGCTATAAAACTCTAAAATTTTACTCCAAAAATTAAAACCACTAGACTAAAACGATTAAATTTGAATTAAAATATAACAAATTAAAGTATCATTTTTAAACAAATAAAAAAAAAAAAAAAAGATAAAAGTAATTATCTCTGCAAAAAATATTATTTTAGCAATAAAAAGAGAAAAATTTAACTCGCTTGCTAATTTGACATTTATATGGACATGTAATAATTATAATTCATACTTAATTTACAATTATTATTTTTTACAGCATTTTTTTGTTAAGTTTTTGCTGTTGCGCACGGGAAGCTTCGCGCCAAGCGATTGTAATTTTAAAATAATTGTGCATAAATTACAAGTAATCACTTGGGTGGTGTGTTTTGTGCGAAATTCGCATTATTGTTTTCAGTTTTTGAATAATTACAACAAGCAAAAACATAAAACAACAACAGTAACTACGAAAGGTACATTTCATGTCATGTCAGCGCCTATAACAGACATATCCGACAAACATACACATACACATGCAGATACATTTTTTGCCTTGTAGCTTGTGCAACCAAGCATAAAGCAATCAAATCTGTAAAATTAATCACATAAATGGAAGAAATGCGAAATTTCAACGTCACGTGGCATGTAAGCGCTGTGCTGTAATCGTAATGCAACGAGGGGAATCTTAGAAGCTATTTAGTCGATCAAAGCTGTTGGCGAATTTTAGTGAAGAAAATGTCTCACACCACATCTTATCTTTTTTCGGACGCTGTAAAGCTTGTGTGTTGCAAGTACGTGTTGTTGACGCAAAAATTTCAAATTAGAAATAATTTACAATTATTAGCCAGACAGAATTTTACATAAATAGCGAACATAGCAGTGCTTTAATCACAGCTGACAGGTTTGCTAGCCGAGAGGTATACTATTTATTGTTGGAGGAGCGTACTTACTATTATACACATTAGGGTGGTACTTAAAAAATCTAAATAAACATGTTTTTAGTTATTTATTTATATTTTAGTTATCGTTTACACCACTACCAAGGATATTGTAAATAATTTTTGAGCGCATTAGGGTGTGTTGGATGGGCGTCGAAACTCTGCTTTTTTGTTAGAGTGAAAATAATAATTATTTGTTTATTCAATACTTAAATGTGTATCCACTGTAACTAAAAAATAACACACAGACATTGTAGTTGTGCTTATGAAAGATTAAGCCATGCCGCAAGGGATTCATAATTAAAATTTTTCCGTAGGGTACAAAAAAATCTTTTGTTAATCTAATTTTAGGTCTGATGCCGTCACAGAATACAAATGTCAAATTTCTTTTATTAGGAGTCTACTTTCAAAATTTTCTTACAATATTTAAGGTCCTCCCTAATTAACACATATTCATACTAAATATTCTTATTAAAATCTATTAGTAAAGCGTGTAACTAACAATTATTTTAGCTTCAGCACTGAATTAAATAAAGCGACTTATTGCTGAGTTTATAGTGGAAGAAAAAGTAAAACATTAACTGCAAAGGAAAAAGAAAGAAAAAGAGGAAGTAAGAAAAATGCAGACATAATTTATTCATTTTATAACCACATGAGAATTTAAAAAATATTTTCTTTTTGTATTGAATGTACACATGTTTTTGAACATTTTCCGAAAATTTTAAATTTTTCGAAAATTTAAGTTCTCTGAAAATTTAAATTATCCGAAAATTTAAATTCCCTGAAAATTTTTATTTCTCTGAAAATTTAAATTATCCGAAAATTTAAATTCCCTGAAAATTTTTAATTATCCGAAAATTTAAGTTCTTTGAAAATTTTAATTCTCCGAAAATTTAAGCTCTCCGAAAATTTTTAATTCTCCGAAAATTTTGTATTCTCCGAAAATTTAAAATTCTCCGAAAATTTTAAATTCTCCGAGGATTTGCAATTCTTCCGACAAATAGTTTCGGAGACATGAAAACACCTAACTTTGACTGTATTGTAGCTAGAACATCCTTGATAAAAAACAAAAGTTTACATACAGTAACTTGATTTTGATCGTGTTCCATTTATATGACAGCTACACGATATTGTGATACGATCTAGGAAACTTCCTTAGATATTGTAACGTTACTTAAGCAATAATCCCTCCAATTTTGTGACGATATCTTTTCAAATAAAAAAGTTTCCCTTACAACCACTTGACTCCGATGTTTCAGTGTTTATAACAGATTTACATATGTCATAGTGGTCCGATCTGAAGAATTTCTTCGGATATTGTAGCATTGCCTTGGGCAATATTTCATGCCAAATGTAGTGTAGTGTAGTAGTACTCTCGCTAAATGCAAAAGTTTTCTATGCAAGCATTTATTTCCAATTGTTCAGTTTGTATGGCAGCTATATGCTATTGTCAACCGATATCGACGGTTCTGACAAATGGAGAGAAAAAAACCTGTTTCAGATTGATATCTCCAAAAACTTAGGGAGATAGTTCATATATATAGGGCAAAAGATGGACATTGTAACGATTTCCCAAAACCTTTAACGAGTTTTTTCTCGAAACGCTGTTTTCACAGTCGGTGAGCAAAATTTTTACGAAGACGGATGGACTGATCGGATTAAAATTTTTACACGGTCTTTTTAGGTCGTAACATTGTCATGTAGTGATCGAAAGAATAAGATTTCGATAATAAATCTCAACTTCTTTGGCACTCTAAAGAGCAAATTAGAATCGAAATTGCCGAGTTTTTATGGATAGCTTTAGACTGACTTGGCGCAAGAGATATATATTCATAAAAATTTCACTATTATATTTATTAGAACACTCGTATATTCGTCAAAGCTCCATCTGAGCGATCGTGACAAAAGTGTTTTCCACGATATAAAAGTGATTATTTTGGCTTAGAAAACGAGTTTATAAATGAGAAACTGAAAGCAGTAATCGATGAAGACTGTTGCCGAAATATTCACTCAGAATAATTTGAAGCCGCTCAAGCAGCGATTTCAAAATGTGTAACAGCAGACGGGACACATTCAAGAGCAAGGAAATTGGTTGCCTTAGACATTGAAGCCAAAAGACGCTGAATGACGATTTTACATTGTAGAAATGCGACTTGAACGTTACAAAAAGAATTTATTTTTGTATCAGAAGATCATAAGTGTTTGGTTAAGTCATATCAACGGCAAAACCGGATATCTGTGACGTCGAGATAATGTATTATCTATGCTCTGTATTAGGTGGTATCAGTGCTGTGGCATGAGCTCCTAAAATCGGGTGAAACTATTAATGAGAAACGCTACCGACAACAACTCATCAAATTGAAAAGAGCGACTGCCGAACGCCCAGATTTTGCGACTAGGCACGAGACAACAAATTTCCATCATGACAACATTCGCTCTTATGCTCCAAGACTGGATATTTGAAAAACAGCTGCTGAGAATTTTTGCCTCACACGACTTATAGGGTAATCCTTGCCTTTTCGAACTTACATATATTGGTTCAGGTCGATACGGAACGCTCTTACTGGAAGACGATTGACATCAGAACAGGGTATCAAAAATTAACTTCATTCATTTCTGACCGCTTAGACGGCGTGTTATATTGGGAAAGAATCCACAAATTGCCAGAAAGATGGGAGAATGTTATAGCTTTCCGTATTCTTTAAAAATTAATCGCGTACATGGATTAAAAAAAAAAAATGATTTTAATAATTATGAGAAATAAACGCGCGTAGTGCCATTTATGAGCAATTAAAAGTATTGCAAAATCATAAATTTCGCTTTCACACAGATTTCGCAACAAATAATAATATATTTTATACCACACACACATACATATATGTATATATGTATATATACATATATATAAATATTGGTGTACTAATTAGTTAACTCAATCGAAGCCGACAATGTAATGTATGCACATAATTATTATAAATGACATTAAAGTTGTGCGCGCGTGCGCAATGCACAATTTATAAACGGAACACAAATAATAAATGTATATTTTACGAATTTTAATTTCATTTGCCAGTAAATTACAAACAAAAATTAACCGCAGCGCAGACGTTGTTGGCAAATGTGTGCAATAAATCAAATTAATTGCGATTAATAAAATATGAGAGCAAATTGTGAGAGAGAGAAAATATGTTAAAGGAAAAAAACGGTAAATAAAATTAAGGAAAAATTTAATTTGTGTTTAACTAAACCAGTTTTGTGTTTTTATGAATTTGTCTTTCGTCACGCCACCAAGCAACAAGCAAGTCACTCATACGCCACGTAGGGCAAAGGTTAAGTGCCTGCACGCGCAGCACACACAAGCCGGCGGACTAACTACGAAAGTATTACTCTACTTTTGCATATGTACGAAGTTTGTATGTATGCAAAAATGTGTGTATGTATGTGTGTGTGACACACTTCAAGTGATAAATTTAAGTAAAACGTAATAACAAATTGACGCCGCAAGCGAGTAAGCAAGCGGCGAGCAAATTGCAGTTTCGAATTGCTTCAACACCACCAAGAACATGTATGTATGTTTGTAGATATGTATAAAATATATATGTACATACATATATATATTTGTAACTACTTGTTAAAAGCTGTTGTCATCTGCTGCTGCTACTCCACCAACGAGCTGCTTGAGTGGCAGCTACGCTTCGCTTTTTCCACGCTTTGCTACTCTGCGGTGGCAATGACGATGCGGCAGCAAGTAAAAAGAATCATCTGCGAATTGCATTGCCGAGTGCATAAGCACTTAGCCACTTTAGCATAGCAAATCTGATTACGCAATGCTGGCAGCAGGCAGCAACTGTGTAGCTCAGGGAAGCCGAGGGAATGCTGGCAGACATGATGACTGGCGTAAATGAAATTATTCCGCTGTCAAAGACACTGACCGGCTCACAACTGCTGCCTTGCTGCTGTGGTTGGCTGTTTTCGTTGCTGCTCGTTAGATAGGGCCCCGCCGCCTCGTTGTAGGCTTGAGACGGACGATGAAGACGAGTAGCGCACAGCGAGTAAATGCAATCATATTCGAGCCTTGATTTATGGAAGACATTTTCTAGTTAAGAAAATGATTAATATTAAAATTATTTCAGCAAGGGTGAGATGAGTTGCGCTGCAAGGTTGAGCAAATTTGAAGGACAAGTTGAAGAAAGAATGGCTGAGCGCATACCAAATATAATATTTAAATAAATCAGTAGATGTTGTAATTGAAGGAATAAGCGATTGGTTGTAAGTAGCAGGAAGTATGCTAATAAGAAATAACTTCTTTGAAACTTTTAGCGCAATTTTCACATAAAATTAGATAAATCATAAACTAAGCATAAAAAAATTTTAAAAATACTAATTTTCTTATTAGTCTATAAACTCAATTTTCGGTATAAAAATAAAATTATAAAAAGAAATTAATTCTTATTCAATGTCATTTTTCAAAAATCTATAAAAATATGTCCGGGTATAGACCTGACGCCATCAATGCTTGCACATTTTTTTTCATGCCATTAAAGTTTAAAGGATGTTGCTTTAAAGGGTGTCCCATTTCGAGGTTCCCTACTTTTTTAAGGGTCCACTATACAAAAGCGGTAATATTGGCTTGGAAGATGAGTTTCAAAAGGAGGACGTCATTACTTGAAAGAATAATGGGTAGCCGAAAAAGTCTTTTCGTATTTTGTCAATAGATGTCGTTGCAGTCCTATATCTTCAATGCTACCAATCACATTGTGTCATACCTCTAGACTTTAAGCTTCACCAAAAGAAATTAAATTCGGAAAAGTTAAAAAAAAGTTACAGCTGTTCAAAAATGAGTGACAATATTGAAGAAATTGTACAAAAAAGGGAAGAATTCCACGCAAGCCACTAATGAAATTTGTGAAGTATACGGAGAAGATGCTCTATCAGTTCTTGTAGCACAACAATGGTTCGATCGCTTCCGTTCTGGATATTTCGATGTGAAAGATGTATCTTGCTCTGGTCGATCTATCGTTGAAAAAGTCGACGAAATTATGGAAAATATTGACCAAGACCGTCACATAAGCAGCCATGACATCGTTGAGGAACTTAACATTCATCATCAAACGGGTTTGAATCATTTAAAATATGCTGGCTACAAAAAGAAGCTCGATGTTTGAGTGCCACAATAATTGTCTGTGAAAAATTTAATGGACCAAATTAACATCTGCGATTCGTTGCTGAAACGAAATGAAATCGAACCATTTTCGAAGCGAATCGAACAGGAGACGAAAAGTGGATCAAACACGACAATAATGTGCGAAAAAGATCATAGTCCAAGCGTTGAGCTTCACAACAAATGGTCGCAAATCCCAGATTGGCGCCTAGAAAGGTTATGTTGAGTATTTGGTGGGAAAAGGAATCATACAATATAAACTGCTCCATCCTGGTCTGACGATTGATTCTACATTTTACTGCCAACAACTGATCAGATTGAAGCAAGCATTCTGCAAAAGGGCCAGAACTGATCAACAGAAAGGGTTTCGTCATACATCAGGACAACGCTAGACCACACACATCTTTAATGACTCGGTAAAGTCTGGGAGAGCTTGGCTGGGAAGTTTTGAAGCATTTAACAAATAGCCCTGACCTTGCACCATGGGACTACCATTTGTTTCGGTCAATGCAGAACTACCTTAATGAAAACCCAAGTAAAAACTTTTATTTTACTTTTGAGAGAGAGAATTAATGGTAGGTACAAATAGAAAGGCACGGCTTAATACGAAACCTATTATACTATGAGATCCTGAAAGTGTGAAGCGATTTTAGTTTGAATCGAATTTTACTTAGATCTGTGCTGTTTAAGCATTTCGAACTTCTATAAAGTTTCAAAGCTAAAGTTCAAGCGGAACGCTATTTTTCTAGATAACTGAAAGTGTTAGAAGTTTGATAGAATTTACTAAAAATTAGTAAAAGGTAAAACTTTTCTAGTATCAACTACAAAGCTACTAAGGCCCAAAAGATAAGATTTACAGATATTTACGCAAGAAAACCACAAAATTTGCTAAAAAAAATTCTCCACAAAAACTTCGTTGCGAAACTTTGAAAAATGAATTGAGAATAAATTAAGAGATTATCGCTGAGACAGCGACCTATTTTCAAGCAAAAGACCTCTAGTAGCTGTTTCATTCACTTATTTTTGGTGTCGATGAGTTTAAATCGAAAAAAATACTTCATCAGAAGGATTTTGATGTTCAAAAATGCAATCGGAACGATAACGAAACTTTTTACGAAGCGATTATTACTAACGACAAAAAAAAACGTTAACTTCGGCCAATGTTATCTTACTCTGCACAAATAAAACTATAAAGAACTTGATTGTGATCGTTCATGGTAGCTATATGCTAAAGTGGTCCGATGTGAACAATTTCTTCGAATATTGAACCATTGCTTTAGATAATAATCTCTGCTAAATTTTGTGAATATATCTCATCAAATAAAAAAAATGTTCAAAAAAAGATTTTTTGTAAGATTATAGCGTTAGCTTGAAAAATAATAAATGCCAACTTTCGTTAGGATATCTTGACAAATAAAAAAGTTTTCCATACAACAACTTAATTTTGCGCGCTCAATTTATATGGCAGCTGTATGCTGTAGTAGTCCGATCTCAACAATATCTGAGGAGATTGTACTGTTGGGTTGAACCATAAAGCATGCAAAATTTCGTTAAGATAACTCCAAAAATAAAAAAAATTCCATATAAGCACTTGAATTTTATTGATTCCTTAATATGGCAGCTACCCCCTGTAGTGGTCCGACCGAAGCAATTTGTTCGGTGGTGGTAGTGTTGCCTTTGACAATATTTTATGCCAAATTATGTGAAGATACTATATATTATCAAATAAAACGGATTTGCATACAGAGTTTTGAACTTTCCCGTTCAGTTTGTATCTCAGCTATATGCTATAGTACTCCGATATCAGTGGTTTTGCAAATTGAACAACTTCTTGAATAGAAAAGGACATGTGCGAAATTTCAGATTCAACTCTTAAAATTTAAGGGTCTAGTTCGCATATACAGACAGACGAGACAGGCTAAATCAACCCATCTCGTCACGGTACATGATCATCAACATATCACAATCATATATTATACACATAGAGTATCCAACCTTTCCTGCTGGTTGTTACAAACTTCGTGACAAACTTAGTATACCCTTTTCAATGTATAAAAATTAAACATCGACTCAGTCAGTATTACACCTTACTTGCCACTGAGACCGATTTTTCCTTTCTGTTTAGGCAACATTATCATAAAGCCGCTCTCAAATTTGAGAAATACTCAAGTGAGGCTGTAACATATTGTGAAAAAATATCAATTAAATTTAAGATAAAATTTCCCACCACTCAAGCAAATAGAAAGCAATTAAAACTCAACCTACAAACCAATACAAAAAAATAGAGAACTTATAAATGTGTAATGAATATTCACGCAAAGCAACGCGGCTGCAATTCTTCAACTTCTTCTTCTTCATTTCTCTTTCGATTCAACAAGAGAGTACACCCATTTTGCCACAAATGCAATAGTACGCGAGCATAAAAGTGAGCGTTTGACAGTAGACGGTAGACTTTGGCAGCGTTTTTGCTGTCGGCACAATTCGTTTCGCCTCTTTCAAGTCTTGTTAACCTTGCGGTTGTTGGCACTTTGGCGCAAAAACTTTTAAAGCACTTTCCTCCCACCCACATTTGTATTTGTCTTCGCGCGCTGCTGCTTGCCGCGACTCCGCAGAGAAAGTCATCGTGGAAAAGTGGTATCTAAAGACATTGCTGCGTTACAGCTGAAGAAGCGAAGACAAAAACAAAGCCAAAGACACGACAGTCACTACGTTGTGTGTGGTGGCACAGCAGCGACAAGCGCCGTAGAATGGCAATGAATGCCAAAGTTGTGACAAACTTTTAGCGAATGAGTAAATGCAATTAAAGAAAAAATTAAACGCGCGCTGTGGATTGGCTGGCTGACGGCGAAGCCAGCGTGCAGCAGCATAAGAAGGAGATGGAGTAAAATAAAATAAATTCTTGAAGCCAAGGTAAGCTGTTGGTTGCGGCAGCGTGCTGGAGCGGCAGCGAGTGCAATACAAATTTGCCAAGGGGATTATATTAATTTCTTTTAAAAAGTAGTAAAATGCGAGGCAAATAGCTTTTTATATTATAAAAAATATGTATTTGAAGAAAATTATAATATGAAATGAGTACAAAAACAAATGGAAGCACATTTTCCTTAGCGCGCCACATATCTTAAATATACTTGACGAACAAAGTTCAAAGCATTTGTGAGCCTGAGAGACGGGCAATTAACACACAGAAGAATTAATTGCACACGCACACTTAAGTGTTGTTGTTTGTCTTTGATATTGAAGACAAAAATTTGTAAACAGAAAAGATGCAAAAAAAATAAAAACGCTTAAAAGCAGAAAACGTTTCAGTAAATAAAAAAAATTAGAAAAAAATTAATAAAAATAAAATGATTTAAAAAAATTAGAAAAATTAAAATAAAAATAAAAATTAAAAAAAATTAAAAAATAAAAAAAATTATTAAAAAAAAAAAAATATATAAAATAGAGTTTCAGTAAACAAAAAAATTAGAAACAAATTAATAAAAATAAAATAATTAAAAAAATTAAAAAATTAAAAAAAAAAAAATAAAAAATTAAAAAATCTAAATAAAATAGTTAAAAAAAATTATTAAGGAAAATTAAGATAAAAAAGTTAAAATAAAAAAATAGAAAAAGAAATAAAGTAAAATAACAAATAGACAAAACAACAAAAATTAAGCAAAATATAAATAAAAAACAAATGTAAGTACAGCTCAAACAAAAATTATAAAATAAAGTTTCAGTAATTAATAAAAATAAAATAATTAAAAAAATAAATAAAATTAAGAAAATTTAAAATAAAAAATGTACAAAATTAAAAAAATAAAAAAAAAATAAAAATTGTAAAAATAAAATAATTATAATTAAAAAAATAAAAAAATTTAAAAATTAAAATTAAAAAAACAAAAAAGTTAAAATAAAAAAATAGAAAAAATAACTAAAATAAAAAAATAGAAAAAATAACTAAAATAAAAAAATAGAAAACAGGAAACAACAAAAAATCACAAAACGTAAATAAAAAAAATGTAACTCAAACAAAGACGTCAAATAAGCACTTAGGAGCGTGTGTGCGTTTGCAAATTGACAAATACTTATGCTAATGAGCTGCGTTGTTGCTTTTTGCGTGTATGTGCACATATAAATGTAAGTACTTATATACTCATATATACTATATGTATATTTACATATATGTTTTAATAAGGCAACAACTTTATCAGCTCAAGGCAGACTCAGGCTATTCAGTGAGACAGAGAACGTTGTAAGCCAGACAGTTAAAACATGTTAAAGTAAATTTGTGCCACGTGATGCTTGCTTAATGGCTGCCTGCTGCTTGTCTTATGCGTTAAGTAAACAAGACACATGTAGCATAATTAGAGGCGCATAAACACATGAGCTTACAAGCGCACATATTTTCACGCATATTCTTGCTTACATATTTTCATACATGAAGTTAAGCGTATTTATAAATAAACACTCACGTGTTGAGGGAATTTTAAAGGCAAAATTAAATGCAGAACTAAAACGAGAGGAGAATTTTTTCCATAATTCTAAATACTAAATTTTGTAGGAGGATGGAGTCATGTGCAGAAGTTCACGCAAGTGAGGAATGTTCTCTGATTGCCATACACTTGGGAGTGGCCAGAAACGATTTTTTTACATATGGCTGAAGCAGCTCACGATTTCCGGTATTGGACCAAGGAGGTGTCTTTAGCACAACGGTTGGTAAATTCAGTCTCCAAAATGGAAATATGGTTGAATGTAGTACTAGATGCTAGCAAAACTCATCAAGCTACCTGCCGGCTGAGCTATTCAAACACGGCGGTGAAGAACTGATAAGGAGCATGCATCCGCTTCTGTTTTCAAAGCTTCTGCTGACAGCACGAAAAGGAGCTGTCTTTATGCCGCGATGTCTGACTTTGGTATCCCCGCAAAACTAATTCGACTGGGTAAACTATATTGAGAAAAACTAAAACCTCCTTCAGGATCGGGAGGGACCTCATCGAGCCGTTTAGTACCAAACTATGTTTCAGACAATGGCACTCCTTATCGTTCCACTTCTTCAATCTACCGCTGGAGAAAATAATTCGAGCTGCCGAACTGAATAGAGAAAGTACAATCTTCTACTAGAGCGAACAACTGCTGACGTATGCCGATAGCATTGATGTCATTAGCCATAACAACCGCGCCGTAGTTATGCTTTCTCCAGACTGGAAAAGGAAGCAAAACAAATCGGTATCGTAGTGAACGAGGACAAGACGAAATATCTCCAGTCATCTAACAAACAGTCGTCGCACTCGCGACTAGGCTTTCATGTCACTATTTTAAGTCATAACTTTGAAGTCGTAGATAATTTCGTCTATCTTGGAATCAGCAATAACACCAACAACAATGCCAGCCTCGAAATCCAACGCAGAACAACTTTTGCCAACAGGTGCTACTTCAGACTGAGTGGGCAATTGAGAAGTAAAAACCTCTCTCTACGAACGAAGACCAAATTCTAGATGTCACTCAACATTCCCGCCCTGCTATATGGTGCAGAGGCGTGGTCGGTGACAACTACTGATGAGTCGACGTTATGAGTTTTCGGGAAAAAGGTTCCACGGAAGATTTATGGTATTTTGCGCATTGGCAACGGCGAATACCGCAGTCTATGGAACGATGAGCTGTACGAGATATACGACGCCATTGACATAAGTAGTTCAGCGAATTAAGAGACAGCGGCTACGCTGGCTAGGTCATGTTGTCGGAATGGATGAAAACACTCTAAGAGTGCTCGACCCAGTACCCGCCGGGGGAAGCAGAGGAAGAGGAAGATCTCCATTCCTTTGGAAAGACCAGGTGAAGAAGGACCTAACTACACTTGGAAGCTCCATTTGGAGACAAATTGCGAAGAGTAAAAACGACTGGTGCGCTGTTGTTACCTCGGCGTAAGCGGTGTGTACGGCAATAAAGAAGAAGATAATGTTTTTTAACGCAAGTAATTATATGTAATTGATCCAGTGGCAATTTTTTTAATAAAAAAGATTATCTAAGCATTTCTTAGTCCACGAAATGATATAAAATTAATGCAAATGTTTTATTAAAAAAATTATGTTATTTTAAAAAAACATATATTTATAAATTTCTTTCTTTTTCAAAATTTATTTTAAACCCTCTCACAACATCCGAGCATCCCAGCAACAATTGCGATTTCCTACAAGTCACTACTCTACTTTCTAATTATGAACAAGCCGCGCAAATGTTTACTTAGCACATTGTTATGTTATTTTATTCTTTCATTTACTATGCTCTGCTGCTATGTATTGTTATGTTACTGTTGATACACATACAAGTAGAAGGAAGAGAGAGAATATGCACACCTCGCCAAAGCGACGAGTGCTGTTTGCTTAAGCCACGAAGAACGAGCTGGCGCTAAGCAACCCCTGGTGTGCCAACACGCAGGACTATTTGCAACATTTTGCCCCCTTTTGTTTGCATTGCGCCTGATATGAGCGATATGAGCGCGGCTGCATTTATCTCAGCAAAAATGTTTTAATGGCAAGCAAAGAAAATATCGCAACAGAAAACCAACAATGGAAGATATGAATAAGTGAAAAATATTAGATGAGGGAGAAGGAAGTGCGAAACAGGGTTGTCATTGAGCGCACTTATGTGCGTTTAAATATCTTTATACATATGTATATGCATGTGTGTGAATTTGCTTGTGGAGATATGAAATTGTATACATTATTTTTTTCTTCTTCTTCATATGCCAATTTTTGCTTTACCTTTTTTAGGTGCACTCAGCTGAACAAGGAGAGCACAGCAGCAAACCACAAAACCGCTAGAGAATATCAAGCAACAAAAACATTCTATGTTTTTTTTTCCGAATGTGATGACTGAGTGGAAAAGTACATAGCTCCAAGTGTGTGAAATTAATCAAGAAAATACGCTCAGAATTGCATACCAACAACAAGAAAATCTAACAATTAAAGAAATATATTTTCTTAAAGCAATAGCTTTTTCTATGCCAGTAAAGAAGTAGAAGAATGGCTTTTAAAATTGAAAGAGAATGAAAAAGTCTGAAGAGCCATTGTTTTTATGATAAATGATAATGTTTCAAGTATAAATAGTTAATTTTTGATTTTAGCGCTCACAAAGCTTGAGTGATTATGAAAAAATATGGTACGAATAACTTGAAAAATATGCAAAAATCGGGCTAAAAAATCGACGACAGCGCCACCTATTGGGAATGACATCGTTAGTCCTCAATTCTCCATTGATTGACTGTATTTTCGTTATTAACGGGTGATTCAAGTACAGGTACTTTTTAACCTTTGTTGACAGATCGCGAGTGAGTCGTGTCAAGCTGTCATGCTATTTTTGTTCGGTATTATTTGGCATTGTTTGACGTATGGAACGACTTGGCGCATTTTATAGCGAGATCTTAAATTGAAATCGTACAAATTACAGATCCGAAGTTTTCGAGCCGAATTTTGTCCTGCGATGAGGTTCATTTCTGTCTCAATGGGTATGTAAACAAGCAAAATTGCCGCATTTGGGACGAAGCGCAACGAAGAGATTCAAAAGCTGCCATTTCGCACAGAAAAAACAACGGTTTGGTGTGGTTGGTGGGACGGTGGAATCATCGGTCTATATTTTTTCAAAAAATGATACCAGTGAGGACATAACCTTGAATGGCGACCTTTATCGCGCCATGATAACCAACTATTTGATGCCTGAAATTGAAGCTGGTAATCTCTGTGGCATTCGGTTTCAACAAGACGGCGCCACTTCCCACACGTGACATAAATCAATGGATTTATTAAAGAGAACACTTCGGTGAGCAAAAAATTTCACGTTTTGGGCCGGTAGATTGGCCATCAAGATCCTGTGATATTACACCGTTAGACTTTTTCCTGTGAGGATATGTAAAGTCTTTAGTCTATGCGAACAATCGATTTAGAACTTGAAGCAACACATCACGCGTGCCATTTGCCAGTTACTAGTCGAAATGTTCGAACGAGTCATCGAAAATTGGACTTAACGGATGGACCATCTGAGACATAGCAGCGGTGAACGTTTGAAAGAGTTAGTCTTCAAAAAATAAATGCCAAGAATGTGTTTTTGAATAAAAGTAAGAAACATTGAAATGAATCATTCTTTAGGTTTATACAAGGTGCGTAAACAGTAAGTGAACTTTTTGAGTCTAGCCATTTATCATGCGAAAATGAGCTTCGAACAAAGATAAGTCAAAAGTGAAGACAATGTCGATTTGTTTTTATGATTCCAAGGCTATTGTCCACAAAGATTTTGATCCACCCGGCCAAAACGTTAATGCGGCATTCTACCTTGGAGTTTTGAAGCGTTTGGTGCGCCGTATTCGATGTGTTCGTAGATAATGTTACTGTGTAACTATAGTTGAAATTTGCGTTATTCACCGAAAAATGCCGCTTCGAGAACAACTCGTTTAGTCTTCATGAACCGAACGCGCTGACTCGAATCTTTCGACTGTATAGCAGATTGAGCAAGAGATACTTTTGTGTACTATTTCCCGACTTTAAGAATGTTATAAAGACACTGTAGCTTACTTTAAGCCAAAACAAAAATTTTTAAATTCGGAGCTGATTTAACCCCTAAATTATGCTAGTCAGCTGATCTCCTAGTCCCATAAACAGCTCAATAGTAGCTCAGCAACAGCCGAAATCAACTAACATACATATATCCCTGTTGCCGCTTTTACTGCCTTACACAACCTAACCTCTGTACTTAAATAAGCAAAGTGAAAAATTTGAGTGGCCTCCACTAAAGACTCAACTGCTTTCACATAAAAAAAGAATTTACATGTACATTAAAAAAGAATTTTTTCCTCACACATAATTTTCAAAGGTTTTTGTATACCTCCTCCACCTCATTTCATTGTTTTATTTATTCATTTTTTCGCCTTGTAAGCTTAAGCGAATTTGCATGTGTGAGTAAGCGTAAGCTAAGTCAACAGTAATCGCCTTACCGTCGCATTATTAGACTGAAATTAGAAAACAATTATTAAGGCAAGTGCATAACGCGCCTGTATGTGTGGCTAGCGTGCGTGTGTTGTTGTCTTAAAGCGGCTGTAAGCATGTGTTAAACTCATTTGCTAAAAGGTTTTAAGCGATAGACAGCAGTGGGTATGTGATGTATGTGTGTGAGTGTGATTAAATACACCGCTGAATACATAGCGCCTTTAAGTATGCAATGAGGTGTTTATAAATATATATTTACGGCTATGTAAGTACAAATAGATGTGCGCGACTGTTTGTTTATTTATTTGTATACTAATATATATGTTCGCAAGCCTTGTATTATAATACTTAGCCATAAGCTGATAAATTAATGAGTAAACACGCACGCTTAGAGGCGAGCATGACGTGATTGAATAAGCGCCAGCCACACAAAGACACACACACACACATACGTGCTGGGATTGGTGTGTACATTTGTATGTGAATTATATATCTCTATATATATACAAGTACATATACATATATATAAATGTTGTTGTGTGTGTGTACGACTCTTCTCAGCTAAATTTCGTTTGCGCACACATTGCGTGTGTAATGACTTTATAATATACCAATACCAGCCGACAAAGCATTTTGCCCACTCAACTGTTCAACAGTCGAGCACTCAACCAGTCGCATGCTCACTCTTGATTAATTTGTCATTTGCATAGCACCTGCAGTCCACACACACACATACATATAATAAACAAACACACACATCCAAGCACACAAACACACACTTCCAACTGATTGTAGCTCATTATGGCCGCAATTCACGCAAATTCACATTCGAAATTGCCAAATCGAACTGCTTAGAGCGCAATTCGAGGAATTTCCAGCTGCTCAGCAGGCCTTTGTAGGATTTGTATGCGCATTTTAAACTCTCGAAATTGATTATAGAATAGCAGATCACACAATTGCAACATTTTGTGGCATTAGCATTGAGGCTTAACGGCAATACGGCAGTGCAAATTAAATTTAAATCCTTAGCCAATTTACAAAGCGATGCTGTGAATTTGCCAGAAACACACACCAACACACACACACACATGCATGGAAAATTTCAAGCTTTTAAGCATTTTGACGGCACTCTAAATGTCCTTCCATATAAATTTGCGGCATATGTCACATTGTTGTGCGCCACCGCCAATGCCACACAGCAGTAACAGCGGCGGCGACGACGAAGACAACAGCGATTGCCAAAACCATATGCAAATACAAACACAAACAGCGCGGCAAACACATGCGCGGCCTAATATAGCCGCATGTACATTTGCGCTTATCCTCGGGAATGCATTATCTGGCAACAGTTTCCTCTCATTTGCCACTGCGCTGCACACAACAATAACAACAACAACGGCGGTGGCAACAACAGCAATAACAACCGCGCAAGCAGCCTTCGGTCTTCCGCCTTGTGCTCAGTGGCAATTTTAGGCAGACAAATGGCATAAAATGCACACTCCACTGCCAAGTGTTGATAACGGTATTTGTAGCTGTGTGTAGAGAGAAAGAGAGTGTAGGTGGAGTGTGGCAGCGCCGCTTGGCAATGACAATGATGTGAGGGGTAATGAAGAAAACATGCCAAATGCCATCACAGCCGCCAACGCGAGCCGACACAGCTATTAAAAGCAACAACAACAACACTGCAACAACAACAATAACGCAGCAACAACAACAATAACGCAGCAACAACAACAAGAAATCAGCAACAACAACAAGAAATCAGCAGCAACAACAAGAAATCAGCAGCAACAACAACAAGAAATCAGCAGCAACAACAAAAATGACGCCGCAACAACAACAACAATAGACCGCCAACAATATTCAAGGCCACGAACAGATACACACTCATACAAAGCTGCTTGCATGCCAGGGCGTATGAGTGTCGTTTGGCGAGTGGTCGTCGTACCGGATAAGTATACGCACTGACGCACCAGCACATCATTGGCAGCACAAAAAGCCGTAAATGTGTGCGTGGGTATGCAAATATCTACACAATGTAGCCTCAAATGTTTGTTTAAATATACCCACCACATATGCGATTTGCCTACGCCAATGTTTATGGCCAGAAGAAAGACAGGCAAAAATGCTTTGGAAACACAATTCAATTTCGCTGTACAAGAAGCAAGCAAATTAAGAGAATGGTGGAGATGTAGTAAAAGGGAAAACCGGATATCTTACATTGAAAATTGTATGAAGTAGAGACACAAAACAATTGTACAATATGGCTGGCGAAATGTATGAGTTGTGTGCGGCCGGCAAATGTTCGAGTGGATAAGTGATTAAGAAAGAGTAACGGCTCTGCTAAAACATAGAGAACTCTTGCATATGTTTGTGCATTTGTATATGTGCACTTCTATGTAACAGCCTGTATATGCATGTGACTATTGGCTGTGCAGTGATTACACAATTCAGAATTGTATTTGCCTGAAGAATTGTTTTTAAAGCTAAATTGATTCCAATTTAGGTATAATATAACGTTTATGATATCAGAATATTTAATTTGAAGTGTTGAGTTCATAGCACATCACTATAAGAGATTTTAAAACAGCTGTTATTTCTTCAGGAGTGATTAAAAAATCATCAAAAATATATCAGCAGAGAAAAAATTATCAAACGGAAATTTAAAGAAATCGTGTTTAGAGCACAATTTTCCAGCTGAAATATGTAAAAATTATATTTTACAATTTTTAAAGATGATTCTTATACATATATAAAGGAAAACCATAAAGCCACAATGCATTTATTATAGCTTAAGAGAGTATAAAAATCTTTATCATGATTTTGATCGCTCAATTTATTTGACAACTATATGCTATGGTGATCCGATCTGAACAATATTTTCGGAGATTATACAGTTGCCTTGGGGAATGATCTATACCAAATTTAGTGAAGATATATTGTCGAATAAAAAATTTTTCCCTATAAGAACTAGATTTTGATCAATCAATTGATATGACAACTATATGCTATAGTGATCCGATCTGAACAATATTTTCGGAGATTGTAGCGTTATATTGAGCAATAATCCGTGGCAAATTTCGGGAAGATATCTTGTGAAATAGAAAATTTTCTATACAAAGACATGATTTTGACCCAACAGTTTGTTTGGCAGCTATATGTTATAGTGGTCCAATCGGAACAATTTGCTGGGATATTTTACGATTGTATTGGATATTGATATATGTCAAATTTTGGGAAGATATCGTTACAACTAGAAAAGTTTTTCATACAAGAACTTGATTTTCATTTGTCGGTTTGTATGACAGCTATATGCTACAGTTGTCCGATCTGTACAATTTGTTCAGATATTATAGCGCTGACTTTGATATCTATTTATGCCAAATTTCATTAAAATATCTTTTCAAATAAAGAAGTTTTCCATACAAGAATATGATTTCGATTTGTCAGTTTGTATGACAGCGATATGCTTTAGTCGGCCAATAGCGGTGTTATTGACAAGTTAGCAGCTCCATGGCTAGTAAAGAATGTATACAAAATTTCAGCACGATATCTCAAAAATTTAGATAAATAATAATCCATAAATGTGCCTCACTGCTAGCAAAGTTTTGGCACCGAATTTCAACGAATTTTAGTCGTTCTTCCAATATAAGTCATTCCATAATAAAATAACAAAATATTTTTGACATAAATGTCAAAAACATACATATGTTAACTTTGGCAGCTGCTTTGGTAGTTTACCCACTTAAATGCTATACCTTTGACAAAGACCTCTAAAAGAGACGCTAAACATCTAAAAGATACCAAATATGTCTATACATGCAAGGCTACACTTGAAATAAAAATTATGTAATAATCGCGAAGCAAAGTAATAATCAAGACATCTCAAGCAGACAACCATGATTAAGAAAATCTAATGATGATGGGACAAGGAAGTAGAAGCTCATAAGAGCATGCTTAAATTTTAGCAAGAAGAAAGAAGAAGTGAATGAAGGAAGTATCAGTTGGCGTTAATTAGATGACACAAATTACTCTACACAAACAAATATATGTACTGTATGTTAGTATTATATTTCATAATAATTAGGAAAGCAGCTCAATTCAGTTGGCGTACAATAGCCAGCGTGACAATGGAATTAATTAATTAACACACACTTAATTATGCTAAACAATTAAATTATTTGTCATTGCTCTACAAGGGATGTACCAAGCATATGGAGTTCTCAGAAAGCTACATGAAAATATAAATTTTAAATATTTTCATATATATATGTATATGTATGTATAGGATTTTTTCAAAACGACGCTACAAAAGTAGATAGGGACAGCAAACGAGTCTTTTGACATTCCTATTCAGTAAGGTCTGTCATTTCATGATGTAAAGATATACGATCCCACAACGAGTCGAAATTATTAAAATTTACTACCGAACTTCGGGGTCATTGGCCTCAATTTTTTAAGAGCGCTACGTCCAATTTATGGTCGCCATAATCGTCCTGTCAGATGAACAATGAAACGTCTAGTGGAAAAATTTGAATCCACAGGCACTGTATAAAATGTTGTCATGCCAGTGAGACAAAGAAGTGTTGGGCTGAGCAATAACTTGAAAATGATCCGGATTTTCATCGAAATATCATCTTCAGCGATGAGGTTCATTTCTGGCTGAATGGCTTCGTCAATAAGCAAAATATGCAACTCCATGATTCACCCTTGCCTACCGCAAAAAATTTCGATTTGGTGCGGTTTATAGGCCAGCGACCGTAGTTCTTTCGTGATGATCAAGACAGGCATGTTACTGTGAATGGAAATCGCTACCGCCCAATGATAACCGAATACTTATAGCCAGAATTGGATGTTATGGACTTGGACAATATGTGGCTCCTACAGGACGGCGCCACAAGCCACACAGCGAATGTTACAACCGATTTATTGAAAGCCAAGTTTGGTGAATGTGTTATCTCACGAAATGGCCCAGACAATTGGCCGTCTCGGTCGTGCGATTTGACGCCGTTAGACTATTTCCTGTGGGGCTGCGTCATGTCTATGGTCTATACCAACAAACCAGCGACGATTGAAGAACTTCGTACGAATATCGAAAGTAAAATTGCAGCGGTACATGCCGTTTTGTGCTTGAAAACCATCGAAAAACTGGGTTCAGCGTCTGGACTTTTGCAAGCGTGCAAGTGATGGTCATGCAAAAGAAATCGAATGCCATACATAATGGCATCAAATGTACTTTCACAGTTTATTGAAAACCCCTCATAAATTTTATTCAAACAGTTTTCTTTGTATTATTTTGAAGCTCATGGATTTTGGAAAACTGTTTCTTATTTTCGCTAACTATTTTGTTATTGAAATCCCCAATATTGTGAACTCAAATTGCTTTGCCACTGCTTCCTTAATACAAGCAGCCATTTACTCTTATGTATTTCCTTTATTAAATTATATTCAATATTTCCGCGTAGCGATTTTTCCACGAAACGGTACATTAATTTGCATATTTCTCAAAACTTTAAATACTTTCGAGTTTTCTTCTTCCGCCACTTTGCCAGCGACCTTGAAAGTCATATAAACGGCCAAGGACATAGCAAAATGCTAAATATTAAAATGAAACGAAAGACATTCTAACAGCAAGATCGAAATGGAAACATTTAGATATAATATATATATTTATTGAAATTCAATGAAAGCGAAAACAGAATGAAAGGCAAGTGGCGAAGCAGAATGAAACTAATTTGCCGATTGAAAATCAACTAATTACGCATGCAGAATGCCAATCAGCAGCAGCAAGCGCCAAAATGAACGAAATACTAGACGGCGTGAGTGTGAGTGTGTGTGTGTGCGTGGTTAGAAAACAGAAAAAAGAGAAACGGTAATAAAAAACAAAACTTTCAACGCTAAAAATGGGAAAAGAAAAAAGAAAATTGAATAGCAAACAAATGGAAAAATCTGTGATTGCGGTAAAAGTATATACATATAGTAGTATATACTTTTACCGCAATCATGTATGTATGTGTGTATGCATATTTATGTAAATAGCATACAAAATATTTTGCCATAGAAATGACACTCACATACAAAAATATGTGCATAGATAGAAATCCAACTGATGTTGATTGAGCAGACATTGTACACGTCACGTGGACATGTCTCCTTGGTTTGTAGGAAAGTGAATGTAGCGGATAGTAATTGAAAAGGCAACAAAGAATAGAAAATTTGCATGAAAGTATAGTGAGTATATGTGTGATGAAAGCATTCCAACTATTAAATAGAACTTGTATATGACATGGTATATGAGCGACTTTAAGCAAGAAGTGTTAGAATGAGGAACAGCGATATTTAGACATTTTATGCAGAAGAACTTCACAGAACATGTCTTAAATTCCAAAAAAGCCTGCTGTTAATATATGTATATACTGAAAAGCGTGGACCAAAAGACCAACCACAGATGGGATTTTATTTTTGAATCGATAAATTAGTAAATAATTATTTTAAAAATTAATTAAAAAACTTATAATTTTTAAATATTATTTGAGAACAAATTATTATTTTTAGATTCTTTATAATTTTTTTAAACAATTTTATTCAAATGGTTTTCTTTGTAAAGAATATTGCTCTGAAGCTACTGCAAACCGTTATTTTCTTTTAGAAAAATCGAAAACCGAGCTTAATACATATGTAATATGCACTGGAGTGCCCACCTATCAAAAATACAAAAGTGTAAAAATTATGAAATATTAAATAAGTAAAAAAGACGTACATAAGTAAGTTTTCGCGAAAATATTCGAGTAGTCGTCCATTAAAGCATATTTTGAAACAATAGAGTTGCCAACCATCAAAAAAAAGCAAATATAAGAAAAAGTGAAAAACAAAAACTTGAGATTCTTAAGAACATTTAAAAAAGGATTTCTCGGAAAATAACTACAACAGGGAACAGAGAAACAACAGAGTTGCCAACCATCGAAAAAAAATATATATAAGAAAAACATGAAAAACCTGTAAAAAACTTGAGATTTTTAAAAACATTTAAAAAAGAATTTCTCAGAAAATGACAACAACAGAGAACAGAGAAACAACTGAGTTGCCAACCATCGAAAAAAGAAACAAATATAAGAAAAACTGTAACTTTAATAATAGAAATTTTTAAAAATATTTAAAAAGGATTTCTCAAACTCGATTTCGATATTCGAGTAACTACACATTTAGACATATTTGAAAAAGAGTTGCCAAGTATTGAAAAAATTAAGTATAAGAATATATTACAAGATGTAAAACTTGACTTTTAAGGGGGTATTCCAGTCTACAAATAAAAAAATATCATTAGTTTTTTTTTTTATTTAACTTTTCAAGCATGTATCTGCAGAAGGATTTTTCAAAATTCAAATTATTTTCGAAGATAACGATATTTTTCTGTTCTGGCATCCAAACTTTTGCGGTCGAAACAGAAACTAGAAACGCGTTTTACTAGAGTCAGTCGTTTTCAAAACAGACCCATGATTTCTCATGTTCCACTGGACATATTTACATGAAAATTTTAGAGAGTCTTCTTTAAGACCAAATGCTCTCCAGACATTACGACTTTATTTTTCTTTTTTATTGGCGTAAGACCCTGCTTATAGAGTTTACAACAGCGCGCCTGTCGCTCTTCGTTTTTGCTGTTTAGTTCCAATTGGAGATTCCAAGGGTGAACATTATTCTGGATTAATGATGTTTTGTTTCCGATTGCTAGGAGGATTAAAATCGTAGATATGGTCTGGTACCAGTTTTTTGAGATCCCTCATGACATCAGCTGCTATGTTTTCAATTTTTTTTTTTTCAAATTTTTTAAATTTTTGATTTTTTTAGATATTCTTGTACTGTTAAATAACTAATAAAAATTGATAGTGAAAATATGAATTTTCTTTTTTTTTCTAAATTTCCTGAAATGTATGCTTCTAGACCAGAATACCTCTGGAAAACTAGTCCGAAAATATTCGGGTAGTATACAACTCAAACTTATTTTTGAATAGAGTTACCACCTGTAACTTAACATAAAGCGTTTAAAAAGTCTACCTGAAAAATATTCGGAGTTTCAATTGAATAATAAGTCGGAATAGAGTTGCCACTAATTGTAAGAAGAAAAAGTAAGAAAAACATTGTTCCAAATTATTATAAAATGATCCCATAATGTAAGGTGCTTTTAAAAAACCTCAGGGAATAATATTACTTTCAAATAATTATTATTTTTAAATAATATTTCATTCTTTTATAACAGGTACAATTGAAAAAAAACTTACGAGCTTTTCAAGAAGAGTCTAATTAATTGATGAGTCAATTCATTGAAAAAATTATATTTCCAATTAGAAATGGTAAACATTAGTTTAGGTTAATCTGGTGGGCCCATGAGCCACGCATTGGCCAATTTTGGTCCTTTGCGATCGCAGAGTTCAGTTACTAGTTGCATGAGGGGTAGTCATCTTTTAGAATACCTGCGCTTGACGAAGTTTAACAGACTCTGTGGCCTCACTATCAAACCGTGGGAGGATAAAACATTAATAGGGTTGAGATAAATTATTAACAGGATTAAAGGGTGTTTTGGATAACCGATTCATTGACTTATTTAAGAGGGTGTCTAATTTACATAAATATTTGGCATATTAAGACCACATACTAACTTCATGCAACGGACAAGCTGATACAAGAAAAATATGAAAGCTTGCAGCTTCTTAGTCCCCATATATGTACATATGTACTTTGCAAATATCTCAATAATGGTAAAAGGACCATCAGAATATTTTATATTAAGCAGAGATGCATGACAAATATTTAAATGAAATATAAATTATATTCATACGCTTATATTAAATCTTAAAAAAGTATGATGTCATCAGCGTTGTCATACAAATTTTATGCACTCAAAACAGTAGAACTTAATGTGCCACAAAGGCAGTTGAACATACGCCATAAGCGACTGCATAGGCTGTCACTCATCTGCACTAAAAGGAACAAACTCAATGGTTTACGACTCATTCCAACAGTTAATAACAAACTACTAGCCCATAAGAGGAAGGAAGAAGAAGTGTCGTCTAGAAGTCTTTGATATGTCGCTTTTAAATCAACACTTACGTCAGCACAGGCACCCAAACCATCAGTCAAGCCTGTATGTACATACGTACAACTGAACTAGTGAAACGCTTTCACGTCGCAAAACCAAAAGAGTTGGCCAAAGGGCATCAGTAATGAATAAGACATCGAAAAACGAAGAAGACGCTTGTCAGTGGTGTTTAAAAGAATAACAGTTTTTTAAATATGTAAGCACTAAAGCCTTTTAAAAAATCAGGCTTAAAATAAATACAAATTAACGGCGCACTGCGCAAATTTTCTGATTTATTATGCTGTCTTTGTAGCAGTCGCAATATATAAATACGCAGGTCTGTATGTAAAGTAAGTTCATGTAATTGGTAAATAAATTATAACTCCCCGCGGATGGTAAGCCTTAAATGAAACCAAAATCCACAATCATAGCTACATAGTGGTATATAATGAAGAAAAACTTGAAGTAAATTCTAAATTTTATATTTTTTGTCTTAAAATAAAAAAATTATAATTTTGACTATGGAAAATTTAAAACAAAAAATATTTTAATATAAAAATTAATATTTAATAACTCAAACAAAAAATTCTTATAATCGAGAAACTTTATTAATTGAAAAACTATTTATCATTTCCAGAGAATATTTTTATCAGTGTCAGCGGCAATAAAAATTAATATAAACAAGTTAGGAAAGGCTACGTTTGGTTGCAACTTAATGCAACTTCCAAGAATCAAAGTCAGTGAAGTATTTTAATGATCGGAGATCAAAGGATTGTCATCCTGATCACTTGTATATGTACATATATATAACCCTATATCTATCTCGCTCCAGGTGTTAAGTAAAGCCGTTAGGTCAACAAAACTAGTATACTCTGTAGCGAATTGTTGCAAGAGTATAAAAAATCTGAAGTTACCTAAAAATCGTTGAAAAATGCTCAACATTCGAAGACGAATTTATTTATTTTCTCAAAAGAATATTTTTTTCAGGATTTTCTCCTGGGCATAATTTTTCTACTATACATATGTATGTATGTATGTGTACATATATATTTGCAAATGTTTTTAAGTTAAAATTTACATATTTTTTGAGTATTTTCTGTTGATCTCTTATTTTTTTTATTCTAATTATGTTTTTATTATTTTTTTTTTATTTTAAGTTTTTGATTTTATTTTTTTGGAATTTTTTTTGTTTTTAATTTCATTTTTTTTTAATTTATTAATTCCTTTTCCTCTTTTTAAAGTCTTTTAATTTTTCCTTTTTTTTAATTTTTTTTTTTAAGTATAAGTATGTATATTAGGGTGATTCAAAAATAATTTTTTTTTTCAATTGGTACTCGCAAAAATAGGTTCCTAGACACCTCTAAGAAAGCCTCTCCAAATATGAGTTTTTAATTGTAACGGTAAGGTCCTCCGCCTAACGGTTTCTCTATTTTTTCTTATTATCAGATAGAAAAATTTATATCTCGCTTCCAACTACTTGAAAAAATATTTTGTTAATTAGGTTTTGTAGGAAATTGAATGCTCTAAAATATGGTCTCTTATGATTTTTTCGTAAACCCAACCGTTTAAAAGATATTAACGGTTGAAATTTGACTATTTTTGGAAAAATTCTTTTTTCTTATTAATTTTATAACTCAATGAAAAAAAATTATTATGAATGATGATACACATAGTTTTGTAGGAAATTTACTGCTCTATAAAAATGGTCTACTACGATATTTCGATTAAGTTAAGCGTTTACGAGATATTCATTGCCAAACATCAATGCATATTAAGGTGGATCAAAAAAAAATTTTTTTTTTTTCGTTTAGTACTCTGAAAAATAGGTTCCTAGACACCTCTTAAGAAAGCCTATAAGTTTATATACGCTCTTGGTGCTGGTGGTGGATAGAAAGGGCTTTTAAGAATGGTTATAACAAAAAGGGTACCTCAGCTTATACGTAAATATATATGTACATACATGCATACATGTATGTATGTGAAAGGTAATAGAAACTGAAATAGTTAATGACATTACACAGCGAGGCTCATAAAACCAACTCAAATCTTGACTTTTGGATGCTTTTAAATTCGATTAAACCCAAACCAAATTATAATTTATCACAAGTATAGCATACATCTAGGCGACGGGAAGACAGAATGCGTTATTTATTATATATAAAGGTTTCAAAGACGGTCGAGAGATCGTTGAAGACATTCCATGAACGAGTGAGAGATAAGATGATTTAAAATCGTCAGACAAGTGTTAGAGAGATGGCAAGAGAGCTCGACATCTTTCGCGAATCGCGTTGGCGGATATTTCGGGTATAAAACACGTTCTTCCTCGACTCGCCCGATAAAGCTGAATTTGTTTCAAAAAACTACCGTAAACAGGTCTCTTTGAACATGCGTGATCGTGCTATTTCCGATCCCACATTCATGGAGAGCATTATAACTGCCGGTGCATTAAATCTTCTCAAAAGAATTGGTTAGTAAAATTTATACAGTATACTTTTAGGATCAGAACAAAATTTAGTAAAATGATAAAAATTGTTTTCATATAATCATAGTTTATTTCATTATTACTGATTTATTATATCTACAAACAAATGTTTGACTGAAGCAAATGTGGATCATTGAACCTCCTATAAATCTTAATAATGGTCCGAAACTGTTTAAAAATGGGATGAAATGCACTTTTTCATATATATTCGGACTACTCTATCGCTCCAATGTATTTGAAGCCTTCAATCATTAAGGAAGCGGTGGACCAAATGCTAGGGTGAATTTGCTTCAACAGCCAAGTGGCAATCAGCTGCTTGCCATAAGAAACATTTCCATTGAACTTTGTCTACTCTGTCAACTTTGAAGTGTGTTCTAAAAATAAAGGCATTTTTGACGAAAAAAAAATTATTCATTCACATTAATGTTGTTGCCCTCAAAATAGTCCCCATTCGTCAACATTTATTCCAATCGTTGAAAAACTTCTCAAACTCGACTTTTGGATACCCTTTAGCTCTTTTCATCTATTTTGAAAAATGTTGACCCTTTAAGGTCCTCTTTATTTTTGGAAATATGAAAAAGTCATATGGAGCCTTGGGAATATGGAGGCTGAGGCATTGTTACAGTATGATTTTTGGCCAAAAATGCACAAAAAAGCAAGGGAGTTTGAGGTTTGACAAACGAAAAGCTCTTAAAAACCTCTCTCATTCTCTCTCTAGCGGCTGCTACAGACGAAACTAAGCTATAATTACAGCTAAAAACTTTGACAAATCTACTCTCCAGACCCGTGAATTTTTAAATTTTAATATTCCCATTATTTTCTCACCGTGGAAAGAGCACAGTACGGAGTCATATAAACATTAGAGTAATGAGCGTGTCCTGCTAACTACATACTTTGAGGAAAGTGAAATTTAAGCAATTTTCGAAGCAAACTAGAAAATAAGTCGGGGAAGATTTTACCAAAATTAGATTAAATTCAATACAAACAACGGTCAGCTGCTTTTTTTTCATAAAATTTTCACTACAACAAAAACACTAATTCATCACAGTTAAAAAAAATTATCAACAGCGAACTGTCAGTGTAAAGTAAACAAAACAAATTCGATTTAAAAGTTTTCAATAAAATGTCAAAATAAACTCGGCAAAAATGTTTTTAAACAAACAACAACAAAAAAAAAACAATCTTACAGAAGTCAAAAGTGAAAAGTGACAGCCTAGCAAAACCGAACGGCTAGTACGCATAGCAGGAAAATCAGCAAATGCAAACAGCAACAACAAACGACCGCATGACCAAGAACGGCAGAGTCAGTGCACGTCACGTCATTTTACCACTTGGCGTGTTAGACACTTTGCCACACTTTCGAGTGAAGTTTGAAAGCAATAGATAGCTAACTGGCACCTGTAAACCACCTCTGTGTGTATGTGAATGTGCGTATGAATGTATGTATGTGTATGAGCGTATATGTGCAACGAGGCTTTCGAATAATGTCACACACGTAATTTATGTGAGGCAACCAGGTAGTTGGCAGGCGAGCAGGCAGGTAGTCTAAACAGCTGGTCGTTGCATATGTTTAGGCGCATATGCGAAAATGTGCTCAGCGTGTTATGAATTATTAATAGCGTGGTAATGTTCTGCCATGACACATCAACACAGTGAAAGGCGACATGTTGCAGGACACTACATTGACACACACACAACGTTCCAGCAGCGGACGAAGGAAAAAGTGCAACATAGAAACATAGCAAATACACTTGTCTTTGCATTTGTGTGTGTGCGTCGGTGAAGGAGAAGAGTTAAGCGCGCGTGTGCATGACTGCAAAATGGCATAAGCAAATGTCGAATTTCGAATGAATAAGCAGAAGCTTCAGGTGAGAACTCAAAAAAAGAAGCACCGTGACATCTTTAAAATGCAATTCGCTGCTGGAAAATGGCGAAACGCGTGCGGCACATAAATGTGAGAAAGCAATGTATGGCAAGGAAAATACAACAAAGATAAGAAAAAAGATAGGTATGTGTAAAATACATATTGTTGTTGTAGTATATGGCTTGTGAAAGGCTAATGTGTGTATTTATGAGTGTCCTCTCAGCCTTATACTATTTTAGAGTGGCACTTTTGAAACGGTAACTGGCATGCCATATCGATTTCTATGTATTTGTAAAGTTCAGCATATAAATTTTAGTGGAATGAGAATTTCAGCATACAAATAAGCTGTTGAAATTGTTATGAAAATTATTTTAGAAAACGTGACGAGCTAATATATACCGCTATAATTATGCAGAAACGTGCCTCGTTGACCAACTAAAAATTTATGGTTGTGAAAATTGAATTAATTTAAGCAAACAAGGTTAACAATTTATTAATATTCAAGCCGCACAAAAACGCTGCCTGCATTTCTGGCTGTATAGGTACAACCAGTATGTCGAAAAACTTTAAATAACATATAAACGTGATGATAAATTTAGCTTAATCAAACTGAAATGTATAAAAACTAAAAACTTCAATTTAAGCTTCCAGTACTTGACGCCGAATCAAACTAATAATAACTCAATTAAATTTTTTTTATTTAGAGGTTAAATCCACCTGTGACTTGGATCGAAGAATTTTCGGCACATACATATGTATATACACATATATGAAGTATAGACATTTGTGAATATTTATCGAAAAAATTAAGTTGATCCGTTAAATAGTTTTAGAGGAGAGTATTTGTAAGACTTTTTCAACTTAGTGTAACCGATTCACAAAAACCGCCACCGTAAGACACCTCCTTTCAGAGGTACCCTGGAGAGCAGCTACAGCAACAAGAGAATACAAAATTTTCCAAAATGAATAGTAAATACATATACATACATATCCGAGGGCTGATATATATATTCTGGCCTAGGGCAACACTAAGTGTTGCCAGGTGCTATCTGACATTTCCAATGGAAAGTTTGACATTTTTTAGCATAACATCACTCGGAACGTTTTGTCATTTAATCGTGAGTTGTTTTATTTACAGGGAATTAAAAAATTCATCTCGGCCAAAAAATGGAATTAACTCCTGAACATTTCCGTGCGATCATTTTTCACAACTTTCGACGTGGATTATCACGACAAGAGTGCATCGATGAACTAAAATCTTTGTATGGCTATGAAGCACCATCCTATAGCACTGTGAAAAACTGGTACAACGAATTCAATCGTGGCCGACGCTCGCTCAAAGACGAATTCCGTAAAGGTCGTCCAAAAACAGCCGTTGTGCCAGAAAACATCGATGCCGTACGTGAACTGATAATGCAAGACCGTCATGTAACATACCTTCAGATAGAGGCATGCCTATGCATTTCTTCCACCAGCATACATTCGTTATTGCATGAACAGCTGGCCATAAAAAAGGTTTGTTCTCGTTGGATCCCGCACAATTTGACAATCGCTCAAAAAAAGGCTCGTGTGGATTGGTGTAAAGAAATGCTGAAAAAATACGATCGCGGTGCTTCAAAAGACGTTTATAAGATCGTCACAGGTGACGAATCATGGATCTATGCGTATGAGCCCGAAACAAAACAGCAATCGACAAAAAAAAAAAAAAAAAAAAAAAAAAAAAAAAAAAAAAAAAAAAAAAAAAAAAAAAAAAAAAAAAAACATTTTCGTTGATAAATATGCCTATTTACATTATTAGGCCAGAAATATATGTATATAGCAACCTACGTATTACACACGTGGCCACGCAAAGCTTACCACTCAAAATTTTCAAGTGTTGTGCATATTTGACTTTATAGCGGTAATTTTTACGGTATAGAAATTTTTTATTTGGAAATAAGTTAATGACATTGACATATTTATCAAAAATATTAAAAATTAAAAACAAAACACATTCAACCATAGACAAAATCATTTGAAGTTAGTCAGCTTTACAAAATGAGCTCGAAATGTAAGTGACTGACATGCGATGAAAAAATTATATTTTTGATTTTAATATAATTTAATTTACACTATAATTGAAATTAATGTTTTATTTTCTTTTTTTTTTAATTTAAACACGAAGTTTAGTCGCAGTTTTACTTTAAAATAATAAAATAGGCCGCTTTTGTTTAAGCACAGCAAAGCTAGTTTGTGTTTTTTTTTTCATTAAACGTAATAAATTAAAAACTATAATTATAATTAAATAATATAATTTAGTGCATTTCTGCTTACTAAAAACTTAAGAAAAAACAAAATTGAAGAAAATCCCCAGCGAACCAAAAAGACCTAACAAAAATTTAAGTAAACATAGTGGTAAGCTTTGCGTGGCCACGAGTGTACTAAATATGCCAATACATACATATAATTTTTTATTTATTTACTTTATTTATTTAAAAAAAAATACCTCTTCAAAAAAAATACAAAAAAAAATTTGTTTGACTTTCAAAGAAATTTAGACGCACAGAAAGTCAGTTTCATTATAACTTAATGGTATGAAAATTAAAAATTGTCATTAAAAACTCTTAGTTCATATATAAAAACAAATTTTGGATCTCTACCACTGACTTTAGTTTTAATGTACACATGATTAGAGTACGCTGGAACGTTTTCTTCAAAGAATAAAATGAGAAAGTTGGAAAAAATAATTTAAAATTAATTTAAAAGTACGTAGTTTTCATGAAAATTATTGCAGAGGCGGATTTAGAGGTGGGAAATGGCGGACATTTTCATAGAGAACTTGAAATAGATGCTGCATTCAGCTGGAAAAATAAGAAAACAGCGGAAAAAGCAACGGTACTCATCGCAACCGTGCGGAAATTTGAATTTTTAATTTTATCTCTAACTCATTCACTCAGCGTGATTCATCAGAAAGAATCGATTGATCTGGCAAAGGCATCAAATATGACAGATACGCTGCTTGTCACGTTATGAAAATTTGTGCTTCCAGAAAAAGTATGTGCTTTGAAAACCAAAGAAATGGAAAATATTAAGGACTGCTGGATAGATAGATTCAAAGGCTTTTTGGATAATGAACACGTCGTGCGACGTTTGGAGCTCAAAGGTTAACTTAATCACTGGCTGTGCCATTGGGGGCAGAAGTAAAAGTCAACAGACAACAAGTTACGGACTACTGCATTGGAAACGTTGAAGAACTGCGATGAAGACCTTACACATAACTCATACATATATCAACTCTTCGCCGCATGAAAACGTGGCTGAGGACGAACATGTTTGCTGCACACGCATTACGGCATTGAAATCACTGCAGAAGAAGTTCTCGAAAAAATCTCAAAACTTGGTGCACATCGTTTTGTTTTGTGAAATTTTTATATTCAATATACGAACTGACGGCATTGTTATACATGGCAATTAAGTATGTCACCGGCATTTCTTCGATTTATAATGAGTTTATTCAATTTAGTAGGAATTGATGTTAAAAGGTCGATTTGAAATTAAACTGTATAAAGACTACCATATTTAAATAATAATCTTCATGTGTCAAGTAAATGTTTGTTTCACCCGCCCCTGAGTATCCACAATTGTTTAACAGTACTCGATTTAGAGTTCATATAGTCTAATAGAATTCTTCAAGATCAACATAGAATGACTTAGCTCAATACAGAATGGTTACTAAGGACAAGAAATATCTGTATTTTGCAGTTAATTTATTAAGGACTGTACCGAAAAGAAACTGCAAACTTTCAATTCAATATTTCTCATGAAGTAGCCATTTGATTGCACATTGCAGTAAGTAGCGTTAGAAAGCGTGATCAGTGCTGCTGCTATTATTTTTTTCTTTTTACGTCATTGGTTATAACATTTTCGCGATGCCTTGAATCAAAGGGTACGTGTGTAAGCAAATTTTGCACAATTACTGCACCGAAAAAAGTGTTTCATACAGAAAGCTATCAAAACGGTTAAAAGTCAGTACAAATGGTGTTGAAAATATTATAATAAGATTCAAGGAAAGCTTTTCTCTAAAAAATTTATCAAAAAGTGGTTGAAAAAAAGGCCCTAATGAGTTTTCGGGTGTCAACAGCAGCGGCATCTGTTGCTGGTTACGAAATTTTGCTCTTCGAGCTTAACGAAATTTAATTTTATAGATAACTGATTGCTTTAAGTATTTTATATAAAAAGTAGTATTTAATATTAAAAGTAGTAGGTCTCTCCTCGCTATTGAAGAAAATCAATTATAATTGAAGAATTAAGTTAAATAATGGGTTGTCAAAAAAGTCTTGCGGTATTTTTATTGATTTTTTTTTTATTGAAATTGAAATGAATTTTTGATGACTATGCCCAGCTCTTGACCGATGCTACGGCTGCTACTATGCCGGTCTCTTTCGACCAATTCAGCGATTTTATCGCAATTTTCGACGATAGGCCTTCTTCGACCACATCTACACCAGAACGAAAACGTTGAAAGCATCGTTGTGCGGTGAAAATGGAAACGATATCGGGTCCATAAACTGCACAAATTTTATTGGCGGCTTGAGATGCATTTTTGCCTTTATCGTAGTAGTACTGTAAAATATGCCGGTTTTTTCTTTATTTTGCTCCATGTTTGCGACGCTATAAAGAAACGACAATCAATCAAACACGTGTTAGCGCGTGAAATGAGCTTTCCAAAAAGGTATAGCATGAACAGATGCGACGAATAAAACTAGAACTACGGGCTTTCAGCGTCAACTAGCGAAAATACCGCAAGACTTTTTTGACAAACTAATATTATCAAGTCCACCATATGTTAGATTGTAGAACAAATGAATAAATAATTTTCAAAAGTGATTTTTAGAAAGATATATAGAACAGAAGCTTTGGATTTCATACTCTTAAAAGACTTTTTCTTTTTTTCTGTTTTGTAAGTTCATATATATGTATGTATGTACGCATGTCTATGTGTATGTGTCTTGTAGGCCAAATCATAAGCAATCGGCAATGCTATGCAAAATTTGTACGAAAGCTGCCATATAAAAAATTACAACAACAACATACACAACAAATATAACTGTATATACATATAAACACTTGTACTACAGTTATGTGCCACAAATTCGTTGCAACGTTAACAAACGAGACACATGAGTCACACTTTAATGGCACACAGAGGCCAATAGATAAAGCAGACAAGAATGAAATATTTATATAACGGTAAAGGAATAAAACAAAAGAAGCAACTGAAAAAACAAAAAAAAAAACAAATTGAAAGCAAATTGCAGCAAGAGCAGACAAGGCTGTGCAGCTGAAGCAGCAAATGAAGGAAGACAGACGAAAAAGAACACACGAAGGAAATGTAGAAAACGCAGAAACCGAGATGGCGAGAAACCGCAACTGCAGTGACAAAAAAAACACAAGCAAAAACAAAATAATTGCGTAGTCGAAAAGCCAAAGGCATAAAAGGCGACACACGTTGAGGCGAACAAATTTTTATATTTAACAAGATGTCTTGCATTTACTTACAAGTGTAATATATATATACATACTTACAATGTATTTTTACATATACATACATATGTATGTATATATGGTTTTTTTTTATTTTTATGCAACTGGCTTAAGGAAAGTCGCAGGAAGCTGCTTTCGGAGCAACCACTCATTTATACACACACATATACATATGCATATGTTTTATATGCACACTCAACGGTATATACATACATACATATGTTACAAACGATAGCTAGTTGTCGCACAAGATGCAGATAAGGACAAAACACTGCAAGGCAAACAGCCACTTGCAGCTTATCTGCTTTAAGTGCACTCTCAGCGCGATGCTTATGCACGCACACACCTACACACATGCATAGCTGTACTCATAGCAGCCACAACAATGCTTTCTGAGCCAAGAACGTGGCGTGAAAGGCAAGTAGTCAGCAAGCCAAGTCAACATAACAGCAATGCACATGAATATAGGTATACATATATGTATACTTTACACCATAAACACACATACATATATGTATGCATAACTGTATATCTATACAAACAAAATACGAATTTGAATCTTACATGAGGTGTCCGACACTCTTTCGTTGCTGCCATAAATAACTGTTTACATTTGTTGCCGCATACTTATATAACTATTACTATATACAGATATATAACGGTACACGCTGTTGCTTGTAGTTTTTGGCAGTCGCATTTGTCGTTAAGACTTTTTGCTTTGAGATTATTATTTATAAAGTCGATGCTTATGGTTTGCATGTATTGTTTAACGGCAAGAGCAAGCAAAAAGGAGGAGAGAGAACATGGTAATGAATACAAAGCAGGCGATGCCAGACAATTGCTTTTGAGTGTGTGTGTGTGTAATGTTGTCAGCATTGCGCTTGTTGGCATTGTGCTAATTTGTTAGTCTAAGATACATATCACAAGGTTATTGGCAGCTTAAGTGTAAAATGTTTTTTCATTAACCTTTATTTGATATCCACGGAGAAATATACATACAATGAAATTAATAGAAAAAAGATAGTAAAATTGCTGCATAACGCTATATATTTCATTACAAGTAGACAGAGTTAAATAAAATATCGCGTGTTTTCGTGATATTAAAGTATAGCGCAGATTCAGGCGCTCAGCTGAGAATTAATGGAAGTCTAAGCACCCTCAGACTGGCTGAAGAGCGTGAATTATAAGTATTTTTTGTGGACATTTAGATAATAACTACTCGAAACGAGTACCAGGGTTATAAAAAAAAATAAATAGTTGGCAATTGTATCAAAGGCATTATCAGCAAAATTTATAAAATCAAATTAAGAATGTTTTATAAAACTTCAGTTTCGTAAATTTTTTTTGTAAAATATTTTAAAATTTGAAATTTGTACCTTTTTTATTTATTTCTAACATTTATAACACTCCATGCGCCTAACAGTAGGCAACTATTTCGTGTTTTTATTTTATTTAGCAGAGACACACACCATTTTTTTCATAAAATATTTTAAAATTTTAAATGTTGGACTTTTTATTTGTTGCTAGTGTAATAACACTCCATGCACCTAACGGTAGGCAACTACTTTTTTTTAATTTATTTAGCAGAGACACACACCATTAGGAGGAATCTATCTTATTTAAGCATTATAATTTATGCGGTTGGACTTAAATTTTGCCGATTTCCACGCTATTAGCAGCACATAGTCTTTCCCTGTGCGAATTAATGCAACTTCTAAAATAAATCGAACTTTTTAACTCGCTTTTAAACATACAGTGGCGGGAATTGAAATCCGGACAAGTAGGTAGGTAGCAGTTATGGCGAAAATACATCATGTAAGTATAAGATTTGATTGAAAAAGGATTTTTTTATTGTAATAAATAGAAGATATATGTGCTGTTTTGTTAATCATTGATTTGTTTTTTGGGACATAGAGCTTAGAAAGCGAAAAAAATATATAACAAGGCTTGTCAAAAAATTACTACTGAGGATAAGAGCAAAGATTTTAACTTTGCAAAAATAAAATCTTAGCATACGAAAGAGAAGTTTACCGTCGGGGAAAAATTTCAAAACAGTGGGTCTCTGAGTAGAAAACCAAGCTCAGGAGCAGCAAGGAAAACATATTTTAGGGAGGATCGGCAAATAGAACGCATTAACCCAAAGGATCGATTCTAAGCATCAGGATAGACATCATAGAAGACATTGGAACCGAAATCACTGCTAGAACTATACAAAACGGGATCCGGGATGCTGGTTTGAACGCTCGACGACAAACAAAAAAGCCACTTTTGACTAAGAAAATGCGTCAACAGCGTCTACGGTGGGCTATAAAATACCAAACGTAGACTGAAGTCCAGAAAGTAATAATTTCTGACGAGTCCAAGTTCAACATGTCGTACGTAAGGAGAAAAACTTGTGAACACTATAGCGAAAAGTGCGTCCGAAGAACGGTTAAGTAGTAAGGCACTGAATGGTTTGGGGATGCTTTTTTCACCATGGACTTGGAAGACTGTCTTTAATAGTTGAAACAGTAAACGCAATTAAGTATCAGCAAATACTGAAGGAATATTTAAAAGCTTCAATTGAAGAGCACTTTTCACAAAAACCGATCTCATCTTCCAAGATGATTCTGCGCCATGCCATCGTGCCAAAATGGTAGGTAGTAATTTTTTTTCAAGCCCATAGTTTACACAAATTATTTCCTTAACAATATTAATAGTAGCTTTTTTTATTTTTTCTAAATAAAAGACTTTCTTTAGCAAAATGAAGTTTTGACATAAGAATGGATAGGTAACAGCCCAGATTTAAACCCCATTGAGAACCTTTTGTATATTATAAAGGCCAAGGTGGCAAAGAAATGACCCAATACCTTAACTGGTTGAATAAAATTTTTGAAATAAGACTATTTTTTACCCGGGGAAACCCATGTAACCCCATTAGTGAGTTAAATGAGTTTTTTTTTTAACGCATTTTTTCACATTTTCTTGAGTTATAACTCGGATACAATGGTATGTCATTGTAAGGACACTACTTTCTAGAAGAAATTTTGTTTAGGTTTCATCAAGGAAGTCGGACTCACTATAGCAGTGACCTTTTTAAACTTTTTTATTAACGACATCGAAGATCAAAAGTAGCTAGAAAAATATTATTTTTCTTCAAAAATCTGTTGCAGTGTATTCTTGTTTAAATATGTATAAATATACCCTAAGCATTTCAAAACAATTGATACAAAAGTTTTTTGTTTTCAATTCCCAAAAATCGCCTTTTTTAGACTGTCATATCAGGCGTGCTAGTTAAGGGCCTTTTCCATAGTTTATATTTCCAAAAATATCACGTGAAATCGCCAAGATCGTATCTTGAATAGTTTTTGATTGGCAGCGTTCTAAAGAGCGACCGCCCGGAGGTGCAAACATACTATATATACATAAGTGAATCTTTAAACGCGTTTTTCTCGAAACGACATTTTTAAAAATTGCTGACATCATAAAGCAACAAGAAATTAACCGATCGACTTCAAATAAATACTAAGTATTGTTGAATACATTTATTATATAATGACCTACGATCTTTTTGATTGGTTGAAAATTAATTAAAAAAATTACCATTTTTTACCTAAAAAAAACGATTTTTTTTTTCAAAATTACGCCATTTTCTTAATTTTTGATATTTTTCAAAGTTCGTAGGTCACTGTATAAGAAATATCTTTAAGTTTAATAAACTTTTTGAATTTTTTTGTTTCAGCTACTCATTCGGCCGGAATCATGTCAACAGTTGAGGCACTTTTTTTTGCACCTCCGAAGACAGTCCATAAGTCCGTTATTTTCCAACAGTTTTGTGTAAAAAAATCTTTAAATATAGCTGAAAATATACCTTATTACGTTCAAAGAAGTTCGAAATATTCAATCGCGTACTTTCGCTTAAAAAAAATTCACGAAAATCGCCTAATTTTTCATACGTCACACTGGTATAGCCCCTTAAGCTTTATAATTTTTTTATGAAAATAAAAGCCTATTTTTGAAAGGATTAAAAATATTGCAATAATTTAATAACCTTCATTTTTATTTTTAAGCCAATTCATTGGAAAATTTCCCAGTTATTTTTTTAGTATTTTTCCTTTAAATATTTATTTACACAAATTCATTTACAACTATTATCATAATCAATTCAAGCGCTATTTCCGAATCCGCTTTACAATCTAAACCACTAGCTTTTATTGTGAAATTTATTATTAAATGATTTACGTAAATAGAAAATAACAATCTGCTAACTGTTTTAAATGTGTGTGTGGAGTGCGGATATTGGCATTAGAATAAATATTCCCAAATTATAAGTGCGGCCATGCGCCAGCGAAAGATAATCTAAATTTATGTATTTGGATGCAGCTGGCGGCAACAAAATATGGCTGCAGTGTATTTTGTACATAAGCAATGCAAACATATGCACATTTTAATGCTTAAGTTTTTTTTTTGCTGCAAAAGTACAGCTGTATGTTGTACTGAGAGACTTTTGTTGCGACAATGAGGTGAAAACCGAAAATTTTGTTTGGAAGTTATGCATTCATGGCTGAAAATTTTGCAATTGACTAAACTATTTACGAAGTAACTAGTTACGAACTGGTTTCAAAGGAGTGAGTTGAAGAGGAAAGTGACGAATCGGATTTGTGAAGTGAAAAAATTTATATTTTGTTTGGAAATTGAGAATTCATGGGTGAAAAATCTGTAATTAGCTTAATTTTTTTACGATGTAACTAGTTTCGAACTGGTTTCAAAAAAACCAATTTAGAGTGAGTTGAAGAGGAAAGTGAAGTATAGGTTTTTGACGGAAAAGTCTAGTCTTTTGTTTGGAAATTATGCATTCATGGCTCAAAAATTTAATTAGCGAAATTATTTATGATGAACTAGTTACCAACTGGTTTCAAAAAAACCAATTTAGAGTAGAGGGAAATTGAGAATTCATGGGTGAAAAATCTGTAATTAGCTTAATTTTTTTACGATGTAACTAGTTTCGAACTGGTTTCAAAAAAACCAATTTAGAGTGAGTTGAAGAGGAAAGTGAAATATAAATTTTGTGAGGAAAAGTCTAGTCTTTTGTTTAGAAATTATGCAATTATTGGTGAAAAATATAATTAGATAAATTTTGTACGATGTAACTAGTCATAAACTAGTTTCAAAGTAACCAATTCAGAGTGAGTTGAAGAGGAAAACGATGGTTTTGTGAAATTTGGAAAGTATGCATTCATTGGTGAAAAATCTGCAATTAGCTTAATTTTTTTACGATGTAACTAGTTACGAACTGATTTCAAAAGAACCAGTTTTGGATGAGTTGCAAAAAGAGCGTAAAAATTTGTTTAGTAAACTAATTTTGAATGATATGAAAATAATTTAAAATTTTTTTTGTAGTATTTTTCATCTAATTCATTAACCAACAGTTTTTAGTAAATTTTTAGAAACAAGTACACAAAGCTACCCGCTTTTTTTATTTGCGCACTATTATATGTATTTAATTAAACAAATCTGCATTCAAAATCAACTAAACAGTGACCTATAGCTGACACCTAATTTAACTAGTTACATATTTGACTAGTTATGAACTAGTTTTTAGATTCCTAGTTGCTCAAAACGAATATTGAAGAATTTTTTTCTTTTTAATTTTGAGCCTCATTATTTTCATTACAGAATTGAAATTTTTTACAAACAAGCTTACTTCCAAGACAGAGATGCCAGAAATATTGACATTTTCTAAAAGGTTCTTAGGAAATTATATTGTAAAAATGAAGTCACGATCTAAAACACTACCAAAATAATCAAAGGCTGCAGAAGAATTTGCATATAGAACCTTCGCGCATAGCTTAGTGGGTAATGGCGGTTTGGCAAACACGAACTACAGGATTCTATTTTTTAACTGCAGACATCCTAAATAATGACTACTTCTCATGGAACTAGTAACTAAACTCCTCCTGTTATCGCAAAGGACCAAAACTGGTCTATGCGTGGTTCATTAACCTACCAGATTAACCTAACCTAATAAATGGTCTTGAAAAATATGCCCGAAGACGTAAGCTTCAAGATTATGATAAAAAAAATATATAAAATCCAGCTTTCGATACTGCATTACCTGAGTTTTCGATAGTAATGACTCTAAACTCGAGGTGAAGAACAAATTTGATCATATATACGTTCGAAGGTTGTCCAATAATCTCAAGAAGTTTTTTTTTTATTTCGATTAAAATTGGAGTTATCTCTTTGAAGATAGAACGTGCATACTAAGAAAGGCAGGAAAGAAAAATCACCAGAAGCCATTGATAAAAATCAGTTGAATCGCTTGCACACATACAAACAAACATATTTGTCTACTAACAAGCACTTTTATTCATTTCAGAGTCAGAGAGCTGCTACGGATTTCGGAGACTATGTGTCACAACGTGCCAGCACTTAAAAATGCAACAGCGATATTAGAATGTGTACTAGAAGCAATGCACCGAATGCAGGGCTATCGCTCACGTTAAGCCACTGCTTGTTTGTATATTGGTATATACACATATACAACAACAAATTTGGTATGCACACATTTAGTGTCAAGCTGAGCGACGTGTGTAAGCACATACTTGCCGCACATAACCAAGCAACATACACGCATGTGTGAGTATGTATGTATGTATGACTGCCTTGACGACCCACGGTGCAACGAGCTGCACTTAAGCTGGCTTAAAGTGTTAAAGGATAACATTGGCAAAAGGATAATAATGTGTATGCATGTGTAATATAGCTAAGCGATCAGGTGCTAGGCAACGCCAACGTTAGCACACACCCACCAACACAGAATCGAAGGCGCACACACACTCACGCCACTTTACTTTTGTGCAAAGAGCGAGCGCAGGGCGCGTGTTTGCATATCAGCAGGTGAGTGTCACTGCAAGCATGCGCCGAGTTGTTGCATTGCCGCTGTGGTTCTTGTTGTTTATAATGCTGGCATATAGCAAATATAAATAAGAGCACAGGCACGTGCTGTTGCATGTATCTAAGCATATATGCCACTCACTTGACCAACGTTCTGAGGCGCCGTTTTCTTTACACTTTCGATTGCAGTTTTTGCCTGCGAGTCGAAGTGAAAATATTTGCTTGACTCGAGTTACTTTGCTTAGCAAATGTGAGCGTTGCACAAACTCTAACGGCCTTCTGCCACATACCAAGGTGTATGCCTTGCCTTTATTATAGCCTTCTTTTACTTGCTTCTCGAGTAAATAAACATAAAATTTCACAAGTTTAAGATTTCTATTGAAATTCCTGCATTTCACCATCGTTTTAGTCAACTTTGCTTGCTGTCTGCTTCTACCTGCTTTTGGCAAGTTTCAGCCGTTGCTATCAAACTGCGAAGCTGACTGAGTGACTGGCGGGCTTCCATTTCACTAGCCAGCATCTCGAAAGTTTCTAAAGATTCGAGTTTTATTTAATTTTGTTGTTGTTTTGATATGTTGTTGTTGTTATAATATGTTGTTGTTGTTATAATAAGTTGTTGTTGTTATGATATGTTGTTGTTGTTATAACATGTTGTTGTTGTTATAACATGTTGTTGTTGTTTTGATATGTTGTTGTTGTTATGATATGTTGTTGTTGTTGTTATTTTGATATGTTGTTGTAGTGCCATATATTGTGTACTTAACTGGCAGCCCGTAAACAAGCAATTAAATGGAAACGAACTAGGCGAGTGCCGCATAGAACCGTTTCTTTTGTAAACCCTGCAGGGTTCGGATAATCGATGGAAGTATTTTTTCAATTAGACTACCGGCAGGACAACATAAATTTTCCTAAAACATTTTTATGTTTACTTTTTGTTGGAGTTTTTCATTTGCACTCGTACGCTAGATTTAGCTTAAGCAACACCATTAAATATGCAGAGTTGCTCCCATAAAAAAAGAACAAAAGAAAGGGAAAAAAAGGTATCAAGGTGAAGCCAATGGAGAGGAAGGATAGAAAATATGTGCAGAGTTCTCAAGTATTTTAACTTGTGAGAAAAATTGTAGTGAGTTTTTTGCCAAATAGAGAATCAGTAAGGCAAAATTAAGCTCACTCTTTTTTATAATACATTATATATACATTTTTTGAATAGTGGCAACTCTTTTAGATATACAATGTTTGTTAATGTCCTTAAGAGTAAAGGCTGAGACCACCGCCGTCCAAGAAGTGCCTTAGACGAGACAAGAACTGAGATGAGTAGGTCCTTGTGGCATTTACTACTATAATTATCATATAAAGGAGCGCAAATTCGGGATTCGTAGTAGGAGAGAGACTCCGTCGCCGAGTCCTGGCATTCACCCCGGTGGATGAAGGTTTAGTCATAATCCGCCTCAAGGCGAAGTTCTTCAGCATATCGATTATTTGCGCCCACGCCCCGACGGAAGAGAAGGATGATGTGACCAAAGATGTCCTCTATAAGTGCTTGGAGCGCACCTACATATGAGAGCTCTCCACGTGCTTGGTTACTTTGACGCCAGAGTGGGCAAGCAAGGTATATTTGGCACAACAGTCGGTAAATTCAGCCTCCTTCAGCCTCCATGAGGAAATATCCCAAAATGGATTGAGGCTGTTCGACTTCGCCGAGGCCCGAAATATGGTTTTCTGTGGTACTAGATTCCTGCATAGATAAATTCACCAAGCTATCTATCTCGCAGTAGAAAGAAAACAGACTGTCTACCTCGCAACATTAGAATCGACCACAACACATGCGGGATGGGATAGATAATGCTTGGAAATTCTACGAAAAGATGCGCCGACTAACAGAAGGTTTCAAGACCGAAGCCTTCTCTTGTAGAATTCCCAGAGGTGATGCAGTGCTTGATGCCCAGAGCATACTGAAATTATGGAGGGAACACTTCTTCAGCCTGTAGAATGGCAGTGAACCCATAACACTAGGAGATGGTGAACTCGATTCCCCAATCGATGACGATGGAGAGGATATTTCATTCTCCCAATCATGGAGAAGTTCGAGTTGCAATTACTCGTCGGAAGAACAAGAAAGCGCTGGAACCCGATAGATAGCCGGCCGAGCTATTCAAATACGGGGACAAAGAACAGAAGATTTCAAGACCAGAGCATTCTCTTGTAGTATCCCAGGGGTGATCTTGTGACTAATGCCCAGGCATACTGAAATTATGGAGAGAACACTTCTCCAGCCTGTTGAATGGCAGTGAAAGCACACTACATGAAAATAGGATCATCACCCACCACCTCTTCGTCCATTTCAAAGCTGCTTTTGACAGCTCGAAAAGAAACTATTTACATTCCTCTATGTAAGGTATCCCCACAAAGCTAATACGGCTGTGTCAATTGACGTTGAGCAATACCAAAAGCACCATCAGGATTGGGAAGTATCTTTCCGAGCCGTTCGATACCAAACGAGAGGAACTGCACCGAAATGTAATTAAATTTTAAATAAATAAGACCTGTCAACAATTCTCCCCTTTTATTTGCCAAAAATATGCTTGTGTCCAATATGCCCACTGGACGACTACTAAAAATAAATCAGTGCCCCAAACACAAAAACACATACTGACATACATATGTACACACACACACAAGCACAAAGCGAAGTCACAATAAACACCAGTTAAGCGCAAACAAACTCGGAAAGAGTCAAGTCGAACTTGCGAAGATGTGAATTTTATTGCAGCAAAAGTTATTGGCCTTTAAGGGAGCAAAGTTGTAACTTAATAAATTGCAAGTTTTAAGCAGACAGCCACTGTCAAATTGCGTGCGCACTTGCACTACTCAAGTACTTTTGGCATTTTTTTTGCGCTCCACAAACTTATATTTATTTAAGTTTTCGTAGAAGATACAAATTGATTGCTCTGAAAATGTCCATGCAAGTGAGTTAACTTTTATGAGTAGAGACAGTAATGAATGAACATGTTTATGGTATGAGTTTATGTCGTGAATGCAGCAACAAAAAAAGTAATTTTTTACGGAGTAGTGAAGAAGAAGTTTCGGAGCTTTTAAGGTCCATAGAAAGGGAGATAGAAATGTGAGGTTTCGGTGTGTACAACTAACTTCAACAACTGACTAATGACAGCTACAACAAATTAGACCGTTTTCGATTCGCTTATTCGCTGCTTGCTCGACTCTTTGAAAAAAATGTAATGCTAACAATTATTAAATACAATAAGAGATTATGTGAGTATATCATATCTTCTTAATCATGCCAATTGTATGTTCGATTCGCGCCTACAAATTAAGTATATTTGACCTTTTGTTAAAAATATTTCCTAACGATGAACTAAAAGCCGAAAGAGGCTTTGAAATTTAATTTTTTATAATTAGTATAATGAGAATTTTGAATATATATGTATATAATATAAGGGATTTTAGATGAAAAATGTTGATAAAATATATGTAATAATTCACGAAACAATTTTAAAGACTTATTATAGAATATTTTTCGCAACATTTGACACCACTGAACGTTCAGCTATAAAACTCATCAAAAATGTTCCAATGAGACAGACGTCATGTGTTTGAAAAATGAAGTAAAATATTTGCGAATATCCTTTAGGTTTTAAGCAATCACATAGTGTACACTGGTGAATTTGTTTATTCTGCAGTGTCGCATAACCTCTTCATAAATAATATTTCACGGGAATTCAGCTTACAGAAAGTTTATGGATGTTAGATTAAGCTTTCTCGTCCACTGCTGTAAAGGCATCTCAAATTGATTGATCAAATAAATCTTTAAGAAGTAACGGTTTTTTTAACAGGGACGCTACAAAAGTAGACAGATAGGAACAGCAAAAGACGTTATATTTTTTCCCGTTCTTTTGACATTTCTCTTCAGTAAAATTTTTTATTTCATTATGGAAAGATATACGATCCAACAACGAGTAGAAGTTATTAAAATTTACTACTGAAATTCGGAGTCAGTGGCCTTTACGAGCGCTACGTCCAATTTATGGTCGTCCTAATCGTCGTCAGATCAACCATTGAGCGTCTAGTGGAAAAAGTTGAACCCACAAAATGTTGTGCAAAATGTTCCTGTGCCAGTGAGACAAGGAAGTGCTTCGTCAGCAAGCAAAATATGCGTTATTGGTCAGGATGGTCCTAATTACAGTCTGAAAAATGGACGAAATCGTATGGTAACCCCTCCTCATATAACAGTATCATGAAAAATTACTAAAAGCGCGCTAAATGAATAACTAAATACGCCAGAGACATTAAATTTGACGCAGGCATGGTATGAAAGTGCTCTATGGGAGCGGGGGTAAAAATTCGACGATAGGCGTGGCACCGCCCACTTTTAGGTGAAATCACATATTTCGAGTTTCGTCCGACCGATTTCTATAAAATTTGGTACCTGATATTCATGTGACACTCTTATGTCACAGTGTGAAAATGAGTGAAATCGTATGACAGCCATGCCTACTATCCAAAAAACAATTTTAAATTCCACTTGATTCTTTCACTTCACAGTATACAAATCAAGAATGAATTAATATATCGGGATAAAACTTTGCAGGAATAGTGTATTTAAGATGTGCCACATTATGACTAAAAATTGCGTAAATCGAACCCAAACTGTTCAAGCCCCTAGGTACTGAATGTGGGTGCACTGCTTATAGTTAACTTTTTGCTGAAAGTATCAGTCACTGTGCGACATATATAAGGTGCGTTCCAAAATAAACAGCACTCAAAAAAACAGAACAAATGGTTTTTTCGGCAAAATCAATTTATATTATTCAAAATAGTCTCCTTCTGTTTCAATACAGTTTTTTGCACGGTCCAAAAGCATGTCGAACGAGTGTTTTAGCTCGTTGTCCGGTATGGTCGCCGGTATGGTCGCCAGCCTCTACGTCCGCATAACGCTTTCCTTTCATGGGCAAATGCATTTTTCCGAAAAGGAAGAAGTCGCACGGTGCCATATCAGGTGAATACGGGAAGTGGTTAATGGTTAAAATGTGATTTTTGGTTAAATAATCCGTCACAAGCATCGATCGTTGAGAGCAATTTTTGGTCGTCAGTCAATTTGTGCGGACCAATCCATGCGCACACCTTTCGTAAGCCCAAATGTTCGGTCAAAATGCGATAAATCAATGTTTTGGAGATGTTCAATTCCATTTCCATGAATTTCAATGATGATTTCGGCTGATTTTTGATGAATTCACGCACAGTTTCAATGGAATTTCCGGTGATCACGGATTTTGATTGGCCCACATGTTGATAGTCATTTATGTCCTCACGACCACTTTGAAAACGTTGAAACCACTCTTGCACTCTGCTACGGTATAGGCAATCATCGCCATAAACTTGTTTCATCAATTGAAACGTTTCGGTAAAAGTTTTATCAATTAAAAAAAAAAAAAAAATGGGCACTGTTTGTTCGAAGCTCATTTTCGCACCGATAGCACAAACATACTGACACTTAAAACGCAATAACTTCACTTTCAATAGATGAAATGTCATAAAATTCTCACTGGACAATCGATAAAGATAGCAAATTCTAACGCACCAGCCGACATATAGATGGCGCTAGATTGAAAGAGTCTTGTTTACTTTGGAACGCACCTTGTAATCTCCGAAGAAATTTCTAAGGTTGAATTACTATAGTATATAGCTGTCTAAACTGAAATATCAAAATCAAGTTCTTGTATGGAAAGCTTTTTTATTTGACAAGATATCTTCAGGAAATCTGGCCTAAATTACTGTCCAAGTAAACGGTACAATTTCCGGACATATTATATTTTCCAGATCAGACCACTATAGCATATAGCTGCCATACAAACTGAATTTTCAAAAACAAGTTTTGTAAGCAAACTTGGCTGCACCGAAGCTATAATCGTGATTTCCATTTTTATTTTTTGTTTTTAGATTTGAGATAATTATAAGCGAAAAATTTTAATTTAACACCAAAGAACCTCATGACGATAAGCTACGAAGTTAAAGAAATCTAAAATTTTTAAAATTATATGTATATTTTCTTATTTATTTATTTAATAAAGAACATAGAAAAACGTTTTTTTTTCTGACTTGCAGCTGGTTATATCTCCTTAAGGAAGAACTTTCATGGCATTTGTCTTTAAAGCATCAAAAATACCTCAAAGGAATATAAAGGCTGATATATATGCTTCACAAAATAGTTTTCTTACTATTACCAAGGAATTTTCGTAATATACTGTTAGTTGTTTGGAATTTGGGCGCAGGTATAAAGACTTTACAAATAGTCGGTTCAGATACTTAAACAAAAAAATTTTTTAATATTTTTTGGAACAAATTTTTAGTAACAAATACAAAAAAAATTATTTTCTGCCAGAAACTTATTCTTTATAAGTTCAAAGCCACAAAATATACTTTTCTAACCAGATTACCAACAACCACATTATCAAAGTCATTCTTATGCAGCTTATCAACTATAAATATCGCCGTTTGATTGCTAAACAATGGAGAACATTTCAAATGCCGTTAGCGTTTATGTAAATATAAACTGTCTGGTACGTGCTGGAAGTAACGCTACCAATCTGAAGCTTCAATTGGCACAGATACACGCTGCAAGTTGCCAAAAAGAAGTTACTAAAATTATTTACACACACACTTGAGCACTTACACAACACCGTTATGCACACATGTACGTTTGTATATTTGTAGGCAAGAGCAAAGCGACCAAGTTATCGTTAGGTATTAAGGGAAATAAAACTTGCGCGCGCGTTTCAGACGTCTCCAGAGCCGCTGGAGGAGTACACGATAGGCGTGTAGGCACAGCAACAGTAGAGAGTGAAAGTGAAAAATAAAGGAGAAAAAACCGAAGCAGAAGCAGATGCAGAATGTTGCGTAAACTGCTGTCACTTAAGGAGCACAACAATAACAAAGGCGAGCGTGTCACATTATCGTTGCTGGATTTTTCTCTTTGCACAAAATTCTTTTCAAAATATTAACACACATTTTCGTGACACTTTTTTCCTCCACGACTCTTTATTTGCTTAATAGAATTTTGCACGCTTAACAATCACATTGCAACCGGAGCTACAACGCGCGCGGGTGCAAATGCAGCGAAAACTTCACATTGGCTGCAAGAAAATGAAGTTGCCACACGCACCGCCGACAACAGACACACAAACAACTACAAACGCGAACGCGCGCGTACACAAGGTGCTACGTGGCGTATGAGTGTTAAAAAAATCGCTTGCACTCTTTCAAATGTGTGGACCGTGGTATCAATTTGCTTTGGTATTAGTGGTATTTTTGTGCTGCTGCTGCTGCTGCTGTTGCACGCTGCTTCAGCAGTTTCACGAACGCGTGACGGCCGCTTTTTCGCACTGTAGACAACAACTAACGGTAAACAACTGAAAGCATCGACCATCAAATACCGCGTCGAAGCCAAAAATACGATACGACGACGAAGCAAAGCGAAGCGAACGCCGCAACAACAATCAAGACAAGCAAAAACATACAAAATACCAATGCGAAATATAGACACACGCACACTCACACAGTCACAGGCCAGTTCTTGCAACAGCGATATAGTATATGAGCTCGTCGTCGGCGCTCGAAGGATATGCCGAAGCCAAGTGTAAGCCAATACAACAACAGCAAAGTTGGCTAGGCAAAAATAGCTGAGGGTAAGCAGAGCGAGCAAAAAGCGTGGTGGTCGCAGCAGTTACGAAGTGCGGACAGTGCAACTCTACAAGCATACATAGTTGATTACCAATAGTACCATCAGCAACGAAAACACAACACAGCCATATACTACAATAAGCAGTACTAAATAACGGTAGCCGAAGTTAGTGCGCAATCCCGTTAGAACCACCCAACACTGAAATAGCTGCTGGGAAATTGTGCGGCCCATTGGCTGCAAAGCGATAAGTAGGCAATACTGTACAACGACTGAAAGCTTTCAGATGGTTTTGCCGCCAAAAGCTAAGTTCGAAAAAGCTCGACTATTAATGATGAGAATTCGAAATGAGGCAGAGCTTTTTCACAAACATGATGTGCATTTGTAGTGGCGCTCAAGAAATAGACGTATATACCTACATATGCTTTTACTAGTGTTCAGAGCGCAAGCACTGCATTGCCAACAAGAGAATAGAAAAAAGATAGTAAGCTTAGCTAGAAAAAATTCAAAAATAGTAAAAGATAGGAATAAAGGTATTCTTAAAAAATATGTTTCAGTAATAACCGAAATATTTGTTGGCTTGGGATCAAATAGGGTTTTCCATATATTTTCTTATCACATTTTCCTATTACATTGAGATATTATATTTCATTTAATGAACCGACTGGTTCTTCGATTCTAAAAAAAAGTTTAAAATTCTTAATATGAATAATCAAAATCTGCTTTATTCCAAATACGGTTCCACATCCTTCGCAAGGTAGTCACAAAGCTATTATTTTTAGCTTAAAGAAACAACTGAGCCAACAAAACCAACCCAGTGCCACCAAATTGGATGAAAAATTTTGCCGACTACTTTATCTTCGACCTTCACTTCGTTTCCTAAGTGACCTGATCCGAGCACAGTTTTTTTATTCCTAGATAAGGGCGTTATGTTGTCAAAGCATTCTTGAAATAATCTTGGATCCAAAATGTCTGCTGTAGAAAACCTGATTTGTCTATTGTCTATTAACTACCCAAAATAGGTTTGACGACAACTCTGATATTACTCGTCTGATGCTTAGAACTTTGGTTCCAAAAAGTCTGGATTCAAAAATACCCTTACCTCCTCGATCGGTGTATCCACTGAATAGTATATGTATCTAGAGTCATTGGAATGAACTATAATATTTGTCTATAAATTTTCTTTTGAAGCAGAATTTTTACATAAAGTCAAAGCAGTCACCATTCATTGACCACCAATTCAAAATACTAATAACATATGCAGTTTAAGCACTCTCAATGCTTCGGCTTGGTAGAGGTTAAGTATGTTATGACAGATTTCAACACACTTTCTTAAAGTCAAACCCCAAATGCGACTGAGATGTCTATAACAGGATTTCGGACGACTGTTGTCTACCCAGTTGTTATTTCACGCACTTTATATCTACCTCCAAATAAAAAATAGGACACAAGTTTTTACTGGCACTGGAAAATATGGGACCATTGAAAACATATTATGTGTGAGATCTTCTGCAAAGTTTCGCAACTTTTTATTCTAATTATTTTTGCTTTCTTTCGTTATGTCCACCAAATCTGCGTGAATAGAAATCGTTTATATTATTTCTCATTCAAATCGGTCATTGAGGCCAATTGCTCAAACAATTAACACACTCGAAGCGACTTCTTAACATATTACATACATTCTTTTCTGCTTACTTTAAAAATTTCCAATGGTAAATAAAGCCAAAAATAATGTTCTTTCGACCTTACACAGTTTACTATTTGTTTAGTCTAGAACTAGCGTTGAGAAGCACAACATAATTGTTAACTTTGCCAGCGCTCTCTTGTCTGCTCTTGCAATGTAACGAAGTGTCGATAAAGCAGTGCACGAAGTACTCTACTGTTGCAGATCGTAATATTTGTTGATAATTTTCACTGTTTATTTTGTACTCTTTGGAGAACATGTGCGGCGTGAAGAAACAATTAGTTAAAATATGCTAAAAAATAACTCAAATGCTTACAAGAAGAGATAAGCGTAAAAAGCAATTGAATAGAATGGTTTGTAAATATTTGTGCTGAGGAAGAGGTTTCATTTCTTATCAATATATATCATTTTTTAATATTTGAAAACTTTAAGTACCATATTATTTAGAATTAAGCTGTTCATTGTGGTGATGCGGATTTAATAAGAAAAAGAAATGGGATAAAAATTAAAAATGTTTTAGAAATACTACTGTGAGCAAAAAATAGTAAGACTTTGTTCATTACTTTAAAACTCTTAGTGTATTCTTTAAAATCTATGTCGTCGCCCTCAAAGTAATCTCCCTCCAAAAAACCCCTGTGCCAACGTTTTTCCTAGTTCTCGAAACAGTTGTTGAAGTCAATTTCCGAAATTAATTTCAATAAGCGTATAGATTCACGTTTAATGTTTTCAATTGCCTAAAAACTCATTCTCAGGAGCGCTTTCTTCAATGTTTTTCACTGCCCCTTTCGATATGCCAACAAAGCCAGTAAGATCTCTGATTGTTAATTATCAATTCCTTTATTTTATTATCGTGTTAACCAAAAAGTCTATATTCTAGCATTGCCGTTTCGTACCAAAATATTAATCAAAATGTGTAGAGTCAATCCATAAGAGATATTGAGATATTCTAAAACCTATTTGATGCCAACACGACGATTTTCAAGCACTATTTCTTGAACTTTTTCGTAAGTAAGAGAAGTGGATAAGGGACTTGCATGAGGCAAGTTTTCAATGACTTCACGACCTTCACAGAATGCTTTGTGCCACTCACATACTTGAGCTAGTGATAAAGTAAAATCCCCTAAATACTACTACGAATATTATCAATGCTTCTGTAGTCAACAAACCAATAAAAGGAAAGCGCCAAAGTTGTCATTGCTTATAGTTTCAATCAAAAGAGATTTAAGAAGTTACATACAAACATATTTGATGTGTAAATAATTCATAATTGACGACTGACACAAATGATAATGTAAGAGGTAAGTAAGAGCTAAGTGCGGTTGTAACCGAACATTTCAAAGTCTTGCAAACTGGCAAGGATTAAAGCCAGGGAAGTACTTTCAGACTTGTTAGTTACATGGAGTCTAGGGCGAGTTTTTAACCAATTTTATGCACTTTTAGCACAAATATGCAGCGTTAGAGGAAAAATACGCTCACTCAATTTTATTTGGTTAACTCACACATTGGCCGATATATGCGATAACAGAAATTCGAAAAGATTAAATAAAGCTTAAAATCGCCCCTTTCCAACACTATATGGTATGACACAATGTGATTGGTAGCACTGGAGATGTACGACTACAACGACATCTATTGACAAAAACACGAAAAGTCTTTTTCGACTAAACAATATTAGGTATATAGGGGATAAGGAAGTATTGACCCGATTCAACACATTTGTAGCTCACAGACATACTACTGTCAGGAAAGGATTATCTCTGAATTTCAATTATAAACCTCACACATTGACCGAAATTTTCGGTAAAAAGTCAACTATGGGCTCTGGGGTCCTTATATTCCATACCTTGGGGCTTGAATAGTTTGGGTTCGATCTACGCAACCGTTACGTGAACTAAACTATTATACTCTGCAGCAACATCATGCAAGAGTATAAAAAAAGAAGTAGTAACAATAAATTATACTTGATATAAAAAGTATATTGTAATATTTACCTTTTCTTATGACAATGATTTATATAACTTATCATCGTAAGAGCTATTAGAAAGATAACAGCACTTTGTTTTGTACGTGAAGACTCACCTGAAAATATAAAGAAAAATGTAAAAGTTTAGTATTGACAAGAAAAAAGTAAAAGCAAAAAAATATAGAAATAACATAGATATACACAAGCTTCGATATTTCACAGAAAAATACTACGCCCACATACCAACCCCCACTATCAAACATTTATAGTTAATAAATCCTAAAATCGGCGCAAAAACAATTTATTTACATGCATATAATTATAATTATAATTATATATATAATATATATTTATTTCATGAATTCAACTTTATCTTCAATCTGTATTTATTTCCATATCAAAAAGCAATTAAAACAAAATAAAGTATCATTATTAAAAAACATTAAAAATAAAAATAATTGAAGTGCTTTTATGGCTAAGTTTATTTATTTAAACTTCAATCCCAAATTGCACTTGAAATGAAGTTGCGAGCAAATATGAATGTGAGGTGACACCTCCTGTTTTCACAACAAAAAATCCAAATCGGATACTTCATACGAGTGGCTGTGCAATAAACCGACAAGTAGCAAAGCAATGTGTGATAATTATTGTTTGCTGTCAAATAATTTATGACAACAATTTACCGCTACAAAAGCGGTATGTTATATTTATGTGCTCTCCGCGTTGTTGGGGCAACCTTAATAAAATATGATGAGTATATGAATCAAAAGCAATTACTACAAATTACAGCTGTCGGCAGATTAATAAAAATTCGGCAGCTAAAAGATTGAGAGATGGTTCATTATTTCGAGTACATGCATAGGTTTTTTGGATGTAAGGAATTTACTCCTTACTTTAATATATTTTTGGTTCAAGTAAGATATTTAAAAACCAGAAAAACACGCACACAGTTTATAAAAACAAAATATTTTAAAGCCGATTTTTATGCTAATTAATGATGATATTATTTTGGAATGTGGAGGTTGTCTCTGAATTAATTATGGAACGTATTTAACAATTTAGAGATCTTGAAAAAAATAAATCCCAACACAATTAAACTCAGGAGGAGTCTACTCATATAGTCGTTGAGGACTCTGAAATTCTACGAAGAAATTCAAAGTGGATGCACATAAAATCTGATGCCATTGAGATCACAGTAAACTTCTTCAGAGATACTTCAAAGAGAAAAGGAATGTATACAACGTTAACTTTTACTTTACTCTTGCCACCATATTCGATCATTCGGCCTACGTTTGCGAGGAAAAACGATGATAGAAACTTAATACCGGTTTCATTGTTGTAAGCGAAGTGATAAATTCTAATAAAATCATCGTTACGTCTTATAATTTGTTCCTACTTTTGAGAGACTACGCTACTTTGACGGAGGATAGAGTCATGAGTAGAAGTTCAAGCAAGCGAGGGAAGTTTTCTGAGCGCCGAGCAGCTCACGACTTCCGGTCTACGACCAAGTGTCCTCTGGGTAGCCAAAAAACATCCGTTTGAACGCGAGCTAAAGTTAGAAGGCGAATCATCAACATGGGCGCTTGGAGCGCACCTCTGAGAACTGCCCGACAACGATGTCAAAACCGTGCTTGGGAACTTTAACGCCAGGATGGGCAAAGAAGATCACAACGGTACGTAAATTCAGCTTTCATGATGATGCTGTAATAGATGGAAGACATATATCCAGTTTTTTGACGCACGTGCGCTCCGAGGTCCTAACATTGAGTCCGACCACTATATTGTTGCACCGAAGATACGCACCCGCCTCTGTGCAGCAAAAAAACGCACGTCAACACTTCGAGAAATTGCAAACACAACAGACAACAGAACTGCTTCTTGCTTGACTCGCACTCCAGATCCCTGAGAGCATTCATCAGCAACTATCAGGCACAACTCAGGAACTGTGGGACGGCATTTCGAGCTCCTGGCGTACAGCTGCAAAAAAAAATAATTGGTTTTCGGAAAAGGCAAAAGAACAGCTGCCTACCTCGCCACAACACCAGGAGATGGTGAACCCGACTCCGCGATCGATGACAATGGAGCTGACGTTCCATTGCCCGACCATGAAGAAATTCAAATAGCAATTAGCCGTCTGAAGAACAACAAAGCTTTGGGGAACGATATATTATCGGTCATGAACAAGCATGCCCGAAATTTATGTGTGCTTTGCTCAATTCACAAAAAGGGAGACCCCACAATTTGCGTCTATTACCGTGAGATAAGCCTCCTCAACATCGCATATAATTTTGGGCACGAAATGCTAGACTCGTACCTAAATAGCTGAAACATTTGCTCTAAAACGATGTCGAGTTTAGGTATCAATAGAGACGCTTGGCAACGTAGCTGAGAACCTTACATTCTGCAAACACATCATTACTAGTGACGAGACGTGGGTTTATGAATACGACGTTGATTCAGACATTAAGTTTTATAGTTTAATATGAGACATATTTAAATTGCACGAACATGATACTTGAACATAATGTGGTTTGGTGTTAAAAATAGCTCAAATCGCGCACCTAACTCCATATTATAGTATTTAGATAGCTTGATACAATTATAACGGGCAATATGGAAGGTTTCTTAATGAAATTAAGTAGACTTATTTTATTGACCATAGCATAACATGGTCTAATTCAGCACTGAATGATCTAAAAATATACATATTAAATTTATAAAAAAATGAGATGGTGTACATTTGATTATTTACACTCATATTTCAATGAAAAATAAATCAGTCTGAGTCAGCAACTTATCACCAGTCAGCGTTGCATTCATGACATTCTAATGCGTGACAGGCAAACACTCAAAGCGACACAGTCTCTCAACAAAAGCAACAGTTGTCTACAAAGCGCAGCCATCAATGCAATGAGAAAAGCTAATAATATACAAATATACATATAGACTTATTTATAAGTATGTAGTAGGTATGATGGGTGGCAACCGGTTCACTCATTATTTCATTATGCGACAGTAATATTAGCAAAATCCACTGCAGTTGAGAGACCGAAGATTTTAATTACATTTCATTTCGTTAAAGTGATTTTCGTGTTTTACTTTTTCCTTTCGCATGAGAAGAAATAAATAAGTAAATATGCAGACAGCTGTGGTGGTGTATGTATGTAGTTGGCCCAATTTTCATTTTGTTTGCGTTCGAACCAACAACAAAAAAAAAAAGAAATAAAAATAACGTTGATGGTTGCGCCGAAGCAATAATGCCCTACACTTTTTAGAGCATGAATTTGGATAGTCGAAAAAGTCTCTTCGTATTTTGTCACTAGATGTCGTTGCAGTCGTATATCTCCAGTGCTACTAATCATATTGTGCCATAGCATATAGTGTTGGAAATGTGAGATTTTGAGCTTCGTTTTACCTAAAAAAAAATTAAATTTGGGGAAGTTGAAAAAAAGTTACAGCTGGTCAAAAATGAGTGAAAATAATGAAGAAATCCGCTGTATCTTGAAGATTCTGTATAAAAAAGGGAAGAATGACACGCAAGCCACCAATGAAATTTGTGAAGATTACGGAGACGATGCTGTATCAGTTCATGTAGCACAACTCGGGTTCTGGAAATTGCGAAATTTTGATTTACACAGATGAAAGTTTTGCACTGATGGAGTAATGACTCGAGTGGAAAAATAGCAAAAAGTGGTCGACCAAAATGGTAAATATTTCTTTATTTATTTATTAGTAAAAATATACCATATTGATTAGAAATACGAAAAGACTTTTTCGACTACCCAATATAATATATTATATTACTCCGTTCAGGGTATAAAAATAAAAAAATACGCCACGTGAAAATGCAACAAAAGCGTGTGAATGCGGCGATAAAGGCAAAGCCAAGCAAAGTAATAATTTAGAGAGCATTTCAGTGCAAGCGAAGTATTTTGAAACGACTTGTAGGGCGACGATTGTGCTAACATATGTATATTATACATGTACATATATATCCATATATGTGTGTTTGTGTTCTCAACGCTCTATGTTTGCTGCGACAAAACTTAAATTGCATTTTCACTTTTGCGCTCGCGCTGTTTTAATTGCACTGTACTACAATTACCGTTGTTCGCTGTTGTGGCAGTAACACGTGGAAAGAAAACAAAGGAAAGCAAGCAAAAACAACAGCTGAACAGATGACTACAACAATTGCATGATAAGCGTAATTTGTGAATGCAACAATGCGAATTAGTCGTATAACTCATTAATGAGATACGCGGCAATGCAACGCTGCAGTGGCGGCAGCATCCGCAATTTTGACACGGCGGCGAGTCGTGCGAGTTGCGAAACTTCGGCGGTATTTTCGCATTGCGGCTGCTGGCCAATTGAAGCGCTTAATGGAATGCGGTCTGTATAAGTTTATTCATAATTACACATTTTCTTGCACATTTTTCATTATTCATTGTTTTTGTTTTTCATGGAAATAGTTTATTTTTATCACAGCTACGAAATTCTCCGCCGTTTCATTGTGTTCGTCGCGGTGTATTGCGATGGCAGCTGGAGAAATGGTTGCACATTTCGGAAAATAACATTTTGTAAGCAATGGTTTTCTCAATAAAGGGTGTATTTTTAGCGGAATAACACTTTCATTTCAAATAAAATATGAAAGAAATTATTGATCACTTTAAATTTATAATCTGATAATTACTTTTAATTTTTCCAGCATAGCCGACATTATATAGTCGTCGACGTATCCCAATAAGCCTAGCGGATAACCCCTGCAATCACTTGTTCAAACCGTTTAATACTATCGATATATAGCGCTAATATCGATATTGACTTGGAGAATCAAAAAGCATCACCCATCTTGAGACCCAGCTTTCATTTTTGAATAACATTCGACTGAATAGACCGCGTCCAGCACGCAGAGAAGAAAATATAGCAGTGTACACAAAAACCGACGAGAGTCGATTCGGCACAGTTCGCAACAGCTCGGACTGACGTATGGAACTACTCGGCATATTTATGTCAAGATCTTCACTTCACTCTACGTGTTCTTGAAAAGTTCAAAGTAGATCCGACGTTTTCGAGTCAAATTTTGTTCAGCGATGACGCCCAGTTTTGGCTCAATGGGTACGTAAACAAGCAAAATTGCTGCATTGGGACGAAAGCAACCTGAAGAAATTCAAGAGCTGTCATTTCATTCAGAAAAACAAAGGTTTAGTGTGGTTTGTGGACCGGTGGAATCATCGGTCCAAAAATGATGCCGGTACGAACGTAACCGTCAATGGCGACCGTCATCGCGCTATGATAACCGATTATTTGCTGCCTGAAAGTGAAGCTCGTGATCTCGGCGACATTTGGTTTCAACAATACGGCGCCACAACCCACACATTGCATCATTCAATGGATTTATTGAGAGAATACTTCTCTGTGAGCAGACCCGTTCTGGGTCGATTGGCCACCAAGATCATGTGATATCACACCATTAGACTTTTTCCATGTAGGATATGTAAAGTCTAAAGTACATGCGACCAATCCTGCTCCGATTCAGGCCTTGGAGTAAAACATCACGCGTGTCATTCTCCAGTAACCAGTCGAAATGCTCGAACGAGTCTCTGGAAATTGGACTCAACGGATGGACTAATATTTGAAAGAGATGATCATCAAATAAAAGCCAAAGAAAGTTCTTTCGAATGATAATACATATTTTATTCAATTTGGAGTGTTTTCGTCCATTCGGACAACATTACTCTCTTAATTCGCTAAGTTGGTAGTACTGTTAGTGACATCTATGCTAAATTTCACGTCAAAATATTCATTAGTATTTGAGATACGCGTCGTTTTGTGAGGCTTTAAAAGAGAATTCTCCGATTTTTACTATGTCTGAATTTATTAAACAAAGAAGTGCGATAATGCACCATCTCATACTGCATTGATTATTCGTGATCATTTCAACTGCATATCGTGCATTTTTTTCCGCATTTGCTTGATTTACCTTTGTGTACTTAGGAAATTCTATACCTCTAAAGAACTCCTGGATAAAGAGCACTCAATAAAAGTTCTGTCGGTTGTTTCATTTTGAAACAAATCCTATAGGGTGTCCTCTAGAATTCCTCATTCTTAATGCTAGGCAAGTCTTTAAACTAGACTTTATTTCATTATCCAGTCATTCAGCTGGTTTTGAAAGGAAACAACACGTTCTCACGGCTCAAAACTGTGAAGCTTTATTTCATTTTCGTTAGCAATAATTTACGAAAACTCATAAATGGCAACGGTTTTTTGTATATTTTTAGTCCAACGCCAATTTTTTTAGAGAAATTGTGTCAGAAGTAAAAAAGTATTAACCATTATATGCTTATAAATTTCTAAACATAAGAGTTGCGAAATAATCTACAATTTCATCTCATTTAGATGGTGTATAACATTTTCTAGTCAAACTTATATGACAGATGCCTATAAGCAGTCAAATTTTGATCTTCGAAAAAAAAAATATTTTTATCAATAAACCAATATTGATTTTTGAAATATTGGTTTTTAAATTTTTAAAATAGGGGCGTGTAAGAGTACTGCCTTTTAGTAGGTATAGTTATTTATATTATCGGCTTAATTCCATTATCAAATTCCAGAATTCAAACCTAGCCTTGAGTGTATGTTAAGTTATTCACGTGCCAGAGAATTAAAAAAATTATATATAGTACACCCAACTCTTTTTTACACGCTTTCTTTCTACACGGATTTGAAGTTACACGGTTGAGACAATTTTATTTGTAAAAAATGTTCAATCTACTAAGGTTTTTAAATCACTGTCTTATAATTATGTTTGTTCTTACCACACTTAGCACCATTGCTGAAATGAACATACATAGTAGTAACTGGGAAATCCCTTTATACGATAACTCTTACCTACGCATTTTGTTCGCATGATATTCACATTGCTGAAATGGATATCTCCAGCGATGATACCGACTTTAGTCCAGTTTATTGCAAACAATTGCGCTTGTTATCAAGTAGCGACAAATAATTATGTAGCAATGTAAATATTTTTTCTTATTTCTATTCTAATTTTTCTGTTCTTAGTTCTGGATTAACAGATTTCTTTTGTTTTTTGCTTAATATACCAATTTTTCACCTGTAAGAATTATGTATTTTAAGTTTTAATGCACAAAAAATGCCATATGAACATACAATTTGTAGGAATATCTGAATTTATATAGTTTTCAAATTTTTTTACACGGTTTTTCGAAGTAAATATTGTTCTTTACTTAATCTTACACGGTTTTCAGATGACATGGAACGTATCCCCCTTTTTCTACAGGAAACGCCTATTTTTTTACAAGGTTTTTTTCCACGGATTTCTGAGGAACGTATCTACCGTTTAAAAAACAAGTTGGGTGTATTTAGTACTTACTTAAGTGCCAAAAATTCTACAATATTTTTCTTAAAATATAAAACCACAGAATGTTTATGTATACAACTGCTGAGGATACGGAAATGTCAATACACTTATAAATATACAGATCACACGGTGCTGGGTTTGACATCAGCATTGCCGCGTGCGTCAAATTAAATAAAAGTTAAGCATTTTGTATTGGCGTGATAATCGCAAAGTGGTAACCAAATGTCACAACACGCTGACAAACGCCATCGAAATTTTCGGCACGCACCATCGCATGTCTAAGCGAAATTTAGTAAAATGTGCGCTGGATTTTATGAGACGGGCGGAACGTGTTTATACATATGTATGTATGTAAATAGAACTTTGATGAGTAGTAATAAATTTCAAAATGTGGGAAGAGAAAGATACAAATGTATATATGTATATTTTTGTCTTAATTATTTCTTTTTGATTTGAAATTAAAATTATGTATATGGGGAGTAGGTTATAGTTCAATATGAATTTCAGAGGAATGTTATATACCGAATTTGGTTGAAATCGGGCGGGCAGGTTCCGACATATGTGATTTCACCTGAATGGGGGCGGTGTCGCACTCATCGTCCTATTTTTACATCGGCGCCTATAAATACATTTCATGACAACTCATGGTTAGAATGTAATATCTGGCGTTTTCAGTTATTAATTTATCGAGCTTTTAGTAGTTTTTAAGAGTATCATTGTATGGGGCGGGGTTATCATCCGATTTTATCAATTTTTACAGTGCCCGTAACATTGTATTTGAACTTAGCGAATTTGGTCGTTTTAGCTTCAATGATTTGAGATTAAAATTATGGAGGAAACATTTCTCCAGCCTGCTGAATTGCAGTGAAAGCACAACACCGGGAGATGTCGAACCCGATTCCCCAAGCGATGACGATGGAGCAGACGTTCCATTGCCCGCCCACGAAGAACTTTGAATAGCAATTACTCGTCTAAAGAACAACAAAGCGGCGGGGTCCGATGGATTGCCGGCCGAGCTATTAAGACACGGTGGCGAAGAACTGATAAGAAGCATCAGCTCTTTGTAAAATATGGTTGGACGAAAGTATGCCCGACGATTGGATTTAAGTGAGCTCTGCTCAATCCACAAAAAGGGTGACCCACAATCGGCGCCAACTACCGTAACATAAGGTTCTAACTGAGTGAACTTTATCATTGTGGTTTCAGACCTGGAAAATCAACAACTGACCAAATATTCACTATGCGCCAAATTTTTGAAAAAAGACCCGTGAAAAGAGAATCGACACGCACCACCTTTTCGTCGATTTCAAAGCTGCTTTTGACAGCACGAAAAGGAGCTGCCTTTATGCCGCGATGTCTGAATTTGGTATCCCCGCAAAACTAATACGTCTGTGTAAACTGACGTTGAGCAACACCAAAAGCTTCGTCAGCATCGGGAAGGACCTCTCCGAGTCGTTCGATACCAAACGAGGTTTCAGACAAGGCGACTCCCTATCGTGTGACTTCTTCAATCTGCTGCTGGAGAAAATAATTCGAGCTGCAGAACTTAATCGAGCAGGTACAATCTTCTATAAGAGTGTACAGCTGCTGGCGATTGCCGATGATATTGATATCATTGGCCTCAACATCCGCGCCGTTAGTTCTGCATTCTCTAGACTGGATAAGCGAAGCAAATTGGTCTGGTAGTGAACGAGGGCAAGACCAAATATCTCCTGTCATCAAACAAACAATCGTCGCACTCGCGACTAGGCTTCCACGTCACTGTTGACAGTCATTACTTCGAAGTCGTAGATAATTTCGTTTATCTTGGAAGCAATATTAACACCACTAACAATGTCTGCCTGGAAATCCAACGCAAAATAACTCTTGCCAACAGGTGCTACTTCGGGCTGAGTAGGCAATTGAGAAGTAAAGTCCTCTCTCGACGAACAAAACCAAACTCTATAAGTCACTCATTATTCCCGTCTTGCTATATGGTGCAGAGGCATGGACGATGACATCTGATGAGTCGACGTTACGAGTTTTCGAGAGAAAGGTTCTGCGAAAGATTTATAGTCCTTTGCGTAGTGGCTACGTCGAATATTGCAATCGATGGAACGATGAGCTGTACGAGTTATATGACGACATTGACATAGTTCAACGAATTAAAAGACAGCGGCTGCGCTGGCCAAGTCATGTCGTCCGAATGGACGAAAATACTCCAGCTCTGAAAGTATTGGACGCAGTACACGCCGGGGGAAGCAGAGGCAGAGGAAGACCACTACGCCGTTGGAGAGATCAGGTGGGAAGGACCTGGCTGGATTTGGTATCTCGAATTGGCGCCAAGTAGCGAAAAGGAAACATGACCGCCGCACTGTTGTTAACTCGGCTGTAGCCGCGTAAGCGGTGTCTACGCCATTAAAGAAGAAGAAGATTTGAGAGACATGTACATTAAACATATTAGAGGGCAGAGCAACGACCACTTTTTCAACAAAAAAGTATCCATTGACGAACTCGTCCTCCATTTTTGTGAAGGAACACGTGAATCAAGTTTTATTTAGATATAAGTTATAGCTTGCACAGACAGACGGACGAACATCCGGATTTTGACTCGCCTCATCATCATCTTGATCATTGTTATATACATATGTATATAACCCTCTCGATTAGTTTTTGGTGACACAAACGACCTTTAACTGAACAAAACCATTATACTCTGTAGCAACTTGTTGCAAGAGTATAATAAGAGTTAGGAAAGAAGTTAAAAAAATCTTTCCCTGCTGCTTCTAAAATACTTTATAATGTCATAAAAGGATGCTCTACTTGAATCTACTCGTAAAAGACCGAGAAAGACAGGCCGCTTTTATGTTGTTTCAAAATAATCCAAATACAAAACAAATTTCTTGGCGAGGAAGTTTGAAAAAATATGAAATCTGTTTTTAAAAAACTGTCTCAGTTGCTGCCGTTACTATTTTTCTTGGCGTAAATAACGGAAATCCCGTCATTACTGTGTAACATGAGTATTACAACTCTTAAACAGCAAGTGGATCAATTAAATGTTAAGAGCAAACGGTGGACCGTAAATTTACGACCACTTATAAAAACAGGAAGAAGAAGAGGAAACTAACTCTTTTCTTCCCGATAACCCCCCTCTCAATATTAGATTGATCTGTAATTTTCAAATTTCAATGGAAAATTTTTCACAGAGAATCCAGGAAGACATAGAAAAGCTCACCTGTGCTAAAGCATATGCCTACCATCGGCAAACTTTCTCCTATAAACAAAAAAAAAGAACGATTACGACACCCCAACCTGGTAACCATTTACTTAGCTACTTTGTTATGCTAAGCATTTCCGCGCACAGCTCCACTATTAAAACGGCTAACGACACGCTCATGGCACCAAATTGCATTATAATAAGGCAAACATATTGATATTCATAAGTATATGTACATACATACCTACATATGTGTATGTATAAAAGAATATAATTATAAGTGGTGGTCAGCCGGCGTTCGGCACTAAATTTTAAATGCTAAAAATGATGACAACAGCAAAAACAATTATTTATATTTACGATTCGTTGGGCACATTGGAACCAAAGCTAACGGGGCCAATGGCCATTGACACGCTTCATAGCTTTTTTTGATTACTGTCGCCCACGCTGCCCACCAGTAACGATGCTACATACATATACACACATACATACATATATGGTACGTTAATAGGGCCAGAGCTACACCAAGTGCGCGTAATTTTTTGACAGCACAAAAAGTGGCAACGGCAATTACACGCCGAACAATTTTAGCCACTTTTTATGTTCATTCCTTTGTCGTTAGTCGGAAATTTCATTAACAGCGGCGAAACAATAAAAAAACGAAGAAAACATAAATTGGCGACTATTTGCCGTCAGCCGGTCACTAGCGGCCGGCAAACCACACACACAGCCCGCCAACGACCTTCTCACACGACGAGACACGAAACGATATGTAAACATTCGCGTAGGTACCGTTATAGTGCCAAGCAGCACTGTCAGCGCTTTTTGCCAAACAATTCTCCCCTCCCTCATTTTTCTCTCAAAGCATTGAGTGCGCCTAGTGGCGCGCAAGGGGCCTGCATATTGCTTTACGGCCGGGCAGCTTGTCGTGATGGAAAGTGTAAGTTCAGCGACATTCGACGGCATATTGGCCACATATTGTGCCAAGTGGTGTCGCAGCGCAACAGGTTGCTAACAGCTGCTTATCGCAATTGGCACTAACATCATCCGATTAATTCAATTGCAGTTCAATGTGTCGCACCGAAAAAGCTTGCCCCGGGGGATGGCTTAACGGCGCTTGCGGTGGCCTTTGTGGGAGATCACTGTGGCGCTGGCGAGAGTCGTGTAAACAATTTGTTGCAATAACTGTTACATATGTATGTACATGTACATATGTATATAGATGTACTAAATGACGAATTGGAGGAAGGCATTTGTCATTTTAGGAATTCATTGAATTTTAATTGATATTTCAATGGGGCTATAAATAAATTGGAGCGTTGATTAAATTAATTGCTTTCGCTCAATGTTTCGGTCTACAGAGTTTGTCCGGAAAGTAATAGGACTGAGTCGATTTAAAAAAATTTATTGAACCAATCGGGCGATGCAGCGTTGCCAGCGCTGCCAGCGCGATTTCCAAGCATTGAAGGCGTCACGGAAGGCATTCTCCGGAATAGATTTAAGAGCCGAGGTGCATACTGCTTGGATCCCCTCTGTCGTCTCAAATTGCTTGCCTTTCATCGGTCTTTTCAGGCAAGGAAACAAAAAAGTCCGAGACGGCCACATCTGGGCTGCAGGGCGGCTGCGAAAGCGTTGGGATGCCGGCCTTGGTTAAGTAGCATTTCACAAGAAAGGCGGTGTGAGACGGGCCGTTGTCGTGGTGCAACTTCCAATCGGTTGCGATGTCTTGTCGGATCCGACTGACACTTCGTTTGTTCGTTTGAGTCTCCTGACGACTTCCACGTAAAACTTGGCGTTGACGGTTTGTCCAGGAGGGAAAAATTCATGGTTCCTGCCTTTGATGTCAAAAAAAAAACAATGAGCATCGTTTTCACTTTGGATTTGCTCATTCTTCACCAGCGACTTCTGCCCGGCCCTCCAAATGTCCTGATGCCACCGAAACACACCACTTCTTGTTAAAGCAACATCTGGGTATGCCTGCTTGATCATCAAACGTCTCTGTCGCAAATTTACCGAGTTTCACACAAAATTTAATCACGTACCTCTGCCCTAACGAACGTTGCATTTTCAGCTTGCGTCACTCACAGAAAAACGTCGTGCGAAAATGTTTGTCCTGACTCTCCAGGTGCTCGGAGACAATTGACCAGCCGCTCCTTCGTTAGCTAAGAACGCCCTCTACTGAATCCAGTCAGTGCGCGCATGCTCCTAAGCACAGTCGCGGCGGAAGAAAATCAGTCGTATTACTTTCCAAACAAGCCCTGTATTATTATATTTTATAAGGTCCAGTAAAAAAATACGTTATATCAAGCCAAGCGGCTCAAAATGTGAATAGTGTTTATGATCCTGATATGGTACCAGACATCACATACAGCTTTGGTTTCGTCAATATCGTTCTGATAATTTTGATGGCAAAGTTACACCACGCTCAGGAAGACCAATTGTCGAAAATATTGAGAAATCTAATGGAGGTCGTCGAGACCGACCTATTTCAATTTCCCAGGAGCTGTGCGAAACCATTTAAATAAGGCTGTATACAAAAAGAAGCTCGATTAACGCTAAAACCCCAAAGGAACAAATATTCATTTGCAAATCTCTGCTGAATCGCAAATAAATCGATGCGGATGGTGTCTGGTGATAAAAAGGCAGTCACTTAAGACAACGTCAAGCGAAAACGGTCGTGGTAGAATCATGAAGAGCCGGCGAGAACGGTCCACGACTCTACGATTGACGGTCAGAGAGGGTTTGATGGGATTGACAGGGACTCATCTACTCTGAGCTGCTTCAAAGTCACTTTAATTGTGTGTAAAAGTGTCAACAAGTCTCCAGCTTTTGCCAATTGAGTAATTGTGTGCCATCATGTCAGACAATGAATCTAAAGTCTAAAGCTGCTAGTAAGTGATTAATACTTGATCCTGTGTATTGCATAAGATTTTACTGGTTAATAATTTGCCTCAAAATTAGCTTAGAATTTCTCTGAGAGTGGCATGGTAAAATTACCTTCAAAAGTTCAAATTATCAAATATATTTAACCTAAGTCGGATCATCTGATCAAATTTGACCCGGACTGACCCATATAAACTGCGTATGGAAAATTTCGAACTTCGAGTTGTCCATCCACCTCTCTTAATGACGCAAACGCATTATTACTGGTGATAAGATAGGGGATTATGAATATGACATCGAAACTGTCCAATAGTCTAACGAAAGGCGCTCCAAAAATTAGATTAATCGAAAACAACAAGTCAAAGCCGGGCAAAAATCAAGTCAAGGCTCAGGTTTCTTCGATTACTGTAGTGTGGTTTACACGATAATGAGCGGACATATTCTAGCATGTTCGTGACTGACTTGATGGCCAAACACGAACCAAGAGTCATCGCTTAGCGGCCGTACTCGCTAGATTTGGCTCCTGTGACTTTTTTCGGTTTTCGAAAGTGAAAAATCCGCATCAGGGAACTGAAAGTCATCCGAAGCAAGAGTTATGGGTAAAAAGTGCATGAAAAATCGGAGTAAGCGTAGGCACGCATGTATTAGCTCAAAGGGCGATAATGAAGATTTGTGTTAGAATACGTCAAAAAATATAGTTTTTTTGTCAGTCCGGGTAAATTTTGATCAGATGTAGCTTTAGAGCTCTAAGCTCCGTCAGGATCAGGAAATACATCTCCGAGCCGTTCTTTTGCTGGCGTACGCCGATGATATTGATATCATTGATCGCAATAAGTTCGTCTACCTTGAAATCAGAATTAGCCCCAACAACAATATCAGTCTCGAAATTCAATGGACCATAACTCTTGCCAAAAAGTGCTACTTTGGACTGAGTACGCAATTGAGAAGTAAAGTCCTCTCTGAATGAACAAAAATCAAACTCTATAAGTCGCTCATTATTGCCGTCCTGCTATATTTATAGTGCAGAAGCATGGACGATAACAACATCCGATGAGTCGACGTTACGAGTTTTCGAGAGAACGGTTTTGCGGAAGATTTATGATCCTTTGCGTAGTGGCAACGGCGAATATCGCATTCGATGGAACGATGAATTGTATGGGGTATACGACGACATTGACATAGTTCAGCGAATTAAAAGGCAGCGGCTACGCTGGCTAGGTCAAGTCGTCCGTATGGATGAAAGCACGCCAGCCCTGAAAGTATTCGACGCAGTACTCGCCGAGGGAAGCAGACGAAGAGGAAGACCTTCACTCCGTTGGTGGAGATGGACCTGGCTGCACTTGGTATCTCGAATTGGCGCAAAATTGCGAAAACTAGAAACGACTAACGCGCTGTTGTTAACTCGGCTATAACCGCCAGTAGAGAAGAGAAGAAGAAGCTTTAGAGGTTTACCTCTACGAGTGATTGTACAGTAAAATAAGGTACATTTGGTGATACACATATGTATGTATGTATATACAAATGTATGTATGTATGTGTATATGCATGTATGTATGTAACAAGCATTTAAGAAGTTTTCCAAGTACGCATAATTTATCGATTAACCCACTTTTGGAACTCGTAACCCTCGCAAAATACGCATTTTTGTTATACTTTTCGAAAAGCTATATGCATACATAGGTATGTTTCTTGTTGTAGAGAAGTAATTGATCGATATAATCAGAAGAGTTGCCCCTATTGCAGTTTAGTGGTTACGGTCAACGGATGTACCCCGATTTCAAAACGAGAAAAGTCAATTAATTTTATCTGGATGTAGTTTCCATTGTGCTTAACATGCTATATTTTATTAAAATTAATGAACGTGAGCCACGTAAACTTATTACTAGCTAGTCCAATCTATAAAATAAAATGTAGAGCGCATACAAATTAATTAAAATAAAAAATAATTTAGAAAGATAATAAATAATAACAATAAAAAGAAGCGGCAAAGCTGAAGGGCAACTGCGACCATTTCTGTTGTTGTAAGTAGGGTGGAGATAAAGAGATAGCTTTGAAGCACACTATTTTTCTTGTGGTGAGCTTCATACTGACTAACAGAGTATAGGTCTAATTAAAAAAAAAAAAAGAAATACGAAAATGTTCTAAATGAAACAAAAAAACACGTTTGAGCTGACAACGCGTCGAATGAGATAAGAAATTAATTCATTGATAATTGTGATTCCGTGAAGTGTAGAATTACCAAACATTTGCCAACGTAATTGACGGCAACAGTGACGACAATCACAATATGAGAATCTATTACAACGATTGCTCTAAGTGAGATTGCGATAGAGAGAGTAAGTGATTTGTTGGCGGAGCAGCGATGTGTATGGAACAAGTTAAGGCGCCATTGTATTGGAATTTGAAATCAATAGCAAGCAAAGTGGGTGACAACACAGCTTCTCAGAATGGAAATTTATTCAGTAGTTGCTTTGTTCAGTGACTAAATTCGCGTAAAAACACATATAAACGAACATTTCCGTGCAAAAACTGTGGGGCGTAAGCGATAGATGAGCGTATATTGTTGTGTTTCTAAGTATAGTATCATGTACATATGTACATACTTATATATAACTTATAATTCTGATTAATTGGATGGGAAAGCAAGCGCCAATAAGCAAAAACACAGAATTAACGATTGTCATGTTGTAGTTCTACTGCTGAAGGGAGCTTTCGCTGGAGAAATTGGTTCAGCCTTAACAGATTTTTTTTACGATAATAAATATTCTTTGATGTTTTAAGTTTAAATAACCAATTTTATTGGGTCAATTGGTTTGCGAAAAGAGAAAAGTTCTTTTTCTTTATTTTAATATGAAGAAAACATCAGCCGAAAGCAACCGTATTTCGGTGGAGGTTTATGCTGTTCAGCCGCTAGCTTAGCGAACGATCCAAAGTGGTTCCCACGAATTAAAGGTATTGGCTTTGGCTTCGAAGACGAAGAACGTTCTAGGTGACCAAAAAAATTGAGGAACTGGAAACATTACTCGATACTCAAGGTGTATTTAGTGGGATCAGAAGAGACTGCTGTATTAAGAGCTTCTAAAACTGGGTAGAATCGTTAATCAGAAACGCTGCCGACAACAACGAATCAAACTAAAGCGGGTGATTGCCGAAAAAGTCCCGGAATTCGCGACTAGACACGAGGCAATATGTTTGGTCGCATATTGCAAGACGGGTTAAAAACTATTTGGAGAACTGCGACTGGGAAGTTTTGCCTTACACGCCTTATGGGGTGTTTGTCTTATTAAATTCTACAGCACCTCTAGAATATTGTTCTAAATTAGTTGATCCGAGTAATAATTTCGCAGATACAGCCTTGAGAACTTGTGCGCTCGAAACTAGCGAGGCTAAGTGCGCCGTCTTTAAATGCATTTTTCACAAAACTATGTATTTGAAGTCGGTTGACAAGATTTCTCAAGGACAACTCAACCGATCTTCATGAAGATACAATTTTTTTTCCGACGGGTCACCGAAAATGGTACCGCAATGGCCGAGTTGAAAATATTTTTTTTTCCAAAAATTTCAGCATTTCTTTGTTGAAAAAAGGCTGTTTTTTAACCGAGGAAACCCATGTAACCCCTTATAGCACAGAGCTTGCACCTTCCGACTACCATTTGTTCCGGTCGGTGCATCAACTGATGATCAACACAACAAATAAAGGAATTGGTGCTTGGGAATCGGTGATTAACAGTCAGAGGATGTCATGAAACGTATTATTTCTGGCGATGAGTCTTGGATCTATGCTTACGACCCGGAAACTGATGATCAATCTCCCAATATCGTGGGAAAGCTGAACCGAAGCAGAAAAAACACATCAAAGCAGGTCAAAAATCAAGGTTATGTTGAGAGTTTTCTTCAATTATCGAGATGTGGTGCACTCCGAATTCCTTACGACCGGCCAAACTGTCAACACGGAATACTATTTGAGTCTTATGCGTCGTTTGCGTTAAGCTATTCGTAATAAAAAGAGGACGGAATTATGAACCAATTTTCAACCAATGTCGTGCCGCAAGCACCGTATTCGCCCGATTTGGCTTTGTGTGACTTCTGGTTCTTCAGCAACTGACCGCTCCAGAGAAACCGTTTTGAGTCAATTGAAGATATTAAAAGTGAATCGCTATGCGCATTGAAGGCTATACCGGAAAGTGACTTTAACAACTATTTCGACGATGGGAAAACATGACAAATTGGCACATGTGTAGTGGGACTAAGGAAAATTACTTTGAGAGGGACGACATAGATTTTGAAAAATAAATTAAGAATTTTAAAATTATGAAAAAAGTCTTAATATTTTTTGCTCATAGTAGTATGTGCCATATGTATTATATTATCTAGTTAAACTTGAATTTTCTCCACCAGACTCCGCAAGTATTATCAAACTCTCAAATCTTACAACTGATGAGTTTTATTACGCTCATTAATATTTTGTTTTTATTTGCCAGTATTAAATAAAAATTCTTTCTAATAGTTGCTATTAATGCGAAATTTTATTTAATGTTAAAAAATCCTCGCATCAAGTGGAAATATTTCAGTTAACAATAATTGCCCAACTGGTTTCCGATTGCTTCCAAAGAAAATTGAATTTAGTTTTATTATATGAAAAGTGATTTTAAACAAACTTGCTTACACACATGTAAAGTGTAGGCACATAGATAATATAACTAAGTGTAAATATGTACAAATGCATGCAGATAGATGCAACGCAACTTTATAACCTGTAAAAGTTCATTGCTCTAGGCAACAACACTGCGCCGGGAGAGGAAACAATAATGCAATTCAAGCGAAAAATTATCGCGTAAAATCAACAATGATCGGCAAATAGATAAATATTTACATAGGTATAGTTGATACAAACAATAAACACAGGCATGTAAATAAATGAGTGATTTCAGTTGTTTTTAGTTGGAAAAGACAAAATGCTACAACTTATATTGGAGGGGGTAATGATACGGAAATAAAAAACTGAGTTGAATCAGAAAAAAATTATATTTTTTTAAAGCAACCGATAAGTTGAAGATTACGGTGCATATTTAGAAAAAGATTTTAAGAAATAATAAAAAAAAAGTTTAAAAAAATTTGGAGTATATAGAATTTCTACGATATTGAGGTAAATTTTTCGTATATCAAGTTTTTTTTTTTTTTTTTTGAGAGCAAAAAAGTACTAACTAAGAAATTGAGAAGAGAACTTTGTTATTAGTTTTAAAATTTAAAATTACTCATCCAAATAACTCACCGATCATAGCAATTATGGCTGAAGACAAGTCTTATCTCAGTGCCGCACAAACATTTGTCACTTCACATCAACAAGCCAAGAAAATGTTAATGACAACACGTGTAGACTGCTTAGACACTTGTACATACATATGTACATATGTATATACTTTGTCATAATTGTTATATCGTAAAAACTGCATAATACGACCAGTAATATTACACTATACGACGGCAGCTAGACAAGTTTTCTCCAAGCAAATGTATGTATGTATGTATGTACATATATTAACTTTCATAAACAAATAGACGTGTATAAAAAAGGTTTAGGAGAGCGAAATTATTATATATGGTTATTATATATTTGTACATAAGTAATAAATCTTTTTATACAGGATGCTTTTAGAGGTATATATGGGATTTCCAAAGGAAATAACTGTCAAAGTATACACATAATTTTGACATTTATGGCTGATTCACATAAAACTCTTCGCGCTTTCCTTGACATTTCATTGACAACGAAACGAAGAAACTAACGGTATGTCAAAATGAACGCTTTGCTTTCCGAGCTTCTCTCTAATAAAAATGCCGAATGTTTTTGAAGCAAAGCGAAGCGAAAGTTGTGTGTGAATCAACCCTTATGTTCAGTATAATTTAGCTAATTGCCATAAAAAAACTTATAAGGAAAAAGTTTTCAAAAATCGTGGATATTTATATCGAAAACACGCATTCTGTGCGGCAAACTTACGGAACACTTCCGGACAAGGAAATTTTCTAGCTTAACCAGTTACATAAATTCGGAATTTGGAAGTGAAAACTCTTGAAAAGACTTTATAAGCTACTGTCTGTACTTTTTGTTGAGCTCTGATAAATGAGAGCCTCCGCTGAATAAGTAAGACCAGACCGTTCCCACGACAGTCGGGTCTAAGTGACCGAAACGTACTCGGATTTTTATCCCATCAACCCGGCATGTACCTGTAATATTACTTCAGGAATGTTTTCTGCACTTCAGCAACAACAACAAGCAGCTGGAAACGAGCATTCGGCTTATTAACGGATTAAGTCAGTTTTACCGGAAGGAATGGTGCAAAGATTCGATCGAAAGGCAGATTTATACAGGACCCAGCGGGGATAGACAAGTGCACGATTTTAAAAAATTTTTCCCAAGAAAAAATGCTGTATAATTTGTGTGCAATACGACCAGCTCGCTAGCCTCCTAATAAATTTGTTTCTATTTTATTTAAAATATAATTTTCCAACCAAAAAAGGCACCCTTTTGGTATACGTATCTGGGTATTAAACGCAAAATGAATGTGAAAGTATTTAAGCATGCAAAAAAATTAATAAAAACGTGTTTCTGAACCAAGCGTAAAAGCAATAGCAAAACAAAAACAAACATTTTGACGGGAAAGCACAAACAAGATAGTAAAAAGACGCTTAAAAGCACGCAATTTATATTTGTCAACATGTAATAGCTTGCAAATGTGCAATAGATAATCAAATTCTGCATTTCTGATAAAAAGTTTTGGTACTTCACTTAATTTTACGATGTTCTGTTGACAAATAACTAGATTAATTGTGGACAATCAATAACAGGGGTCTTTAGTTGGTTTAAAATTACAAAATGTCAAGTAAACACTATATAAACATACAGACATACATAGTACATATATTTGGATATTTATAATAAAACGGCATTCTCAGCGCTTTCGAGTGCAATGTATAAAAACTCTCGACGATGTTATTGAGATAAGAATTAAGCTAAAGCTTTATAGTAAAGCTTATAAGTTAGATAAAAAAAAAGCAGGACAACTATGGATCGAATGGAATGAAACGGGAGTTCCCCGGAATTAAAATATATAACACAAATAACATTTTTTTCTTCAAGTCAGGTGGTAAGGTTTAATCTGGTGAAAATATTGGGTAGTTTGATTAGAAAAACGAAAAGACTTTTTCGACTACCCAATATATGGATACGATTAAGAGTTGAATTTGCAAGGTAAACGACTAAACAGCGACCTGATAGATATGATGTCCAAATTTTGAGAGAAATTCTAGTTCACCACGTTTTGTTTATAGGAAAAAATACATTGGTAAGGGAAGAGGAAGACAAGTTTTTCCGATACCCACGACAGCCGGTTCTACGGTACGGGAGTTCCCCGGAATTTTATTCGGCCAAGGGATGTTATTTTAAAGATCCAACATGAAGTTGCGCATAAATTAAACTTTGTACTTTTTGTAATCCTGAAAATCTTAATAATAAAAATTTTCAAATTTATAATCCAAAGCCGGATTAAAAATTATTTTTCATTTCCAATAACGGATTGAAAAATCAAAACAAAATCTAATCTCAAAAAATGGTTTGAAAAGTAAAAAAAATTCTAATCCTAAATACTAGATTAAAAAACTAAAAATTTATTTTTAACCGAATTGAAAAATGGCAGAAAAAATTCTAATCCCAAATACTGGATCAAAAAGTAAACAAATCTAATGCCAAATAAAGGCTTGAAAAAAAATCTCAAAATTGTAATTAAAAATGTTAAATCTAATTTTCTAACCAAAATTTTTTTAACGAAAAAAATTTGCAACCTTGCTTAAGCGTTTATTTCGAACAAATATTTGAAGCTGAAATTTGTAAATAAATGTACCATTTAAACAAATTTCAACTGGGTTTGAAGCATATTCGTGCCAGCGGCAAATTCCACTCAACAGGGTATGGCAAATTTATGGTCTTAATTTGGAATCGTTTTCAATAAAAGTGTTGTGGTATAAAATACGAAATTGCTTGCAAAATAAAATGAAACAAAATGCACACATACATACATATGTATATATGTACATACACATGGTGTATATAAAAATTAAAACAGAAACGAAAATAAAGAAATTGAGGAAGTGGCTGCGCTTTAAAAATACACGCGTTGTGTAGTGAGAGTGTAACTAATGTCGAGATACAATTTCGAAATCTTAGCGAAATCTTTTTATTCCGCTTTACTTTGTTTATTTTTGTTTTCTGTATGTTATATAGCTCGATTTCGTTGGAAAGAGCTTTAGAGAAACAGTGAAAACCAGAGATCGAACGGAAACAGGGTTATTTGCCGGCGAAAATAAAAATAAATAAAAAAAACATTTGTGAAAGCAATGAAAAGGTTAAAAGAAGAAACGCAAATAAATAAATATTTATATACGCATATGTATGTATATGTATACAGATATATTTAGGTGCATAATATTACTAATAATGAAATTAAAAGTAAATACATTAACGGACGTAATAAGAACTTATCAATTATAGATCAATTTACAATGAGTTGCTATTGTTACAACTCTAAAAAAACAATAAACAAACAACGAAATCGCCTAGAAGCACAAGTCAAAGTAATATATTATGTCTATCCACACAAAAGTTCGCTACACAAAAAAAAAAGTTGTTTGAAGGCCTGAGAGAACACTTCAACACAAAGAAATTGAAAGTTGAAAGCACGCAAAAAACTCGAAGCCACAGTAGCGAAGAACAAAAAAACGAATAAATTAACAGCGCTAATCAGATATGGTGTATTTCAGGTTCCACAACGTGAACGCTTGAGACAATCATTTTATAGCATGCCGCTACGAGCTGCGGAAGATTCAGCAAACATATGCTTCCTCTGCTACTCTCACTAAAAAAAGAATGAGATTTTTAATGTGTGCGTCATTAAATTTTACGCATAGGTCTATGCTATATACATTTACATAAATAACGCTGAGGCGAACAAAAACTAGCAAAAAAATATGCAAAAAAAATTATCGTCTTCTGAAGTAAAACTGCTAAACAACAATGCTGAATATGTGTTTGCTTGTTTGCTGACACAGCACATCAAGTGGGTCAGTAGTGTGTAAATAAGACGTTTGGTCTCCTACCGCTTGACGACTGATCACTTGGCAACACAGCGAATACCCCACAGAAGTAGGTTTATATGGGTGAGAATAGTAGTAAGCGCGTCTGAATTACACCTGTGTTGAATAAATTCTTTTAAAAATAAGAAAAAAAGTTAACTTCAGCTGTTCCGAAGTTATAAAACCCTTCACAGGTGTATTTATTATAACATAAAAGGGTATTAAAAGATAGATATTAAAAAAATTTGATATTGTGATATGACACCTGGCTTAGAGGAGCATTTTTGCGGCCTTTTATTCACATGTTAAGCTTTGTTTTACGGATTCATAACCGTTATAAGGGACGCATTAAAACTTCTGACACAAGTACATATGTACATAAGCACGTACAATATAAATGATACAATCAATTTAATTCAAATAGTCCGTGAAATTAAATAACGAGGCGTTTACACACGTTTATCTATTAATATAAAATCATTATAACTATTTATTACAATTGCGAGTGATTAAACACCAGTACAGACACAGGCGGTGCACTTGAAAATTATAACAGATTTGAACGCATGTTGGTACTAAAATCACACACTCGTCGAAGCAACACAACAACAAGATCGGTGCTTATCGGTAACATGGCGTTAAGAATGACCAATCAAAGTACTTCAAAGTACTTAAGTACGGCAATTACTGATAATGACTTTATATGCATATATTGTATTAGATGCATATGTATATGTATGTACATATGTACAATATGTATGTCAAAATGTTTACAAACTCATAAATTCAATCTTCTACACACTTACTTACCTCTTTAACTTTCTGGCGTTTCTCTTCCACTTTTGAATCCGGATCAGCGTTTGCGCTGGGGCTAATTGTCAAACTTGCAATTTTTCCCACTGGTAAATTGTTGTTATCCATGCGTGCTGCAGCGTCTTCATTGTTGCTATTTTGTCCTTTTCCGGCGGTAGCTACACTTTCTGGTGGTCCTTCACCATTCAAAGGTGGTGCAGCGCCTTGTTGTTGCTGTTGTCCATCATCGCCTACGCCCATTTCCTCGCCATCATAACCAGCATCTTGTTGGTGTTGTTGCTGCTGCTGCTGCAGTTCTGGCTTATCTAATATTTCACCTAATTCTTCTTTGATTTTAGCTTGCAATTTCTGACGGTCGCCCATAAAATGTGGATCTGCGTCTTTTGGTGCGTGTGCAGCGAGCGGTGGTGCCGGTATGAACATTTCAGGACCGGCTTTTTGGAATTGCTTATAAACACGCAGAACGCGTTCACCGCCAAAATTATCGGGAAGGAGGAATATACCACCGAAGCAGAGTAGGCATAGCGTAGCTAACACCAAACCAATAAGGAATTTTTCACGCAAATGAAAATTCGATTTACGACTAATCGGCCCAATGCGATACATTTTGTTTCAATTTTTTGGATTTACTCTCCCTTCGAAAGTTTATGGTTTTAATTTCTATAAAATTCGCAAAAGTTTTATTTCATTTAACTTCTACGAGAGCACACAACACTACATGGGGCGAATGGTCGAAAAATTAAGTACCGTTAAGAGGGAGGGGTCAGCGGTAACTTCAATTTTTCTTGCACAATTCACAGATTTTAACAAAATAAAAAGGCAGGAAGACGAAATATTCACTGGACGGTGGTTTTGCACAATAATAAAAGTTTCGTTATTAGTTACACATTAGTTGCAATTCTTTTAAATTCACAAATATTTTGTACACGCAAAAATAAACACTTTCACTTTGTATCTATGTGTGCTTTGTTCAAGTTACCTCCCACTAAAACATAATTTTTTTTCTTTCAATTTTACTGCTTTTCAAGTGACATTGTAGTGAGCATCAAATAGGCAGTTGATGTGCTTTTTCGTATTAAGAACTTCGTAAAAACCGCGTTAAAATGATTTATAATTTGTATGCCAGCAACATTTTTACACAATAGATAGCACAAAATAACTTTGAAAATGATGATGGCAAGAAGCGTTTCACAAATGCACAAGCAATCACCTACCGCACACGACTGTCAATATGACAGCTCCAAATGTCAGAGAACGCAAAACACCACTTTTTGGCGCAAAGGGGGCATTATAGGAGAGCGCGTTGGAACAACAATTCGCTGAGAGCTGAGAAATTTATATAAGACAAAATCGGCGAGTTAATGGTAATACATACATACATATGTAGTTTCTTTTTTATTACTTATTGTTTGGGGCTCCCATTGGAGATTTTTCGTGTATGCACTTTAGTTTTGTTTACAACGAAAGTTGTCGCTTTTAGTGAGACGTTTTGTATTTAAAGTTTTCTGCACGTAATAGTGTTTATAAAAAAACACAAAATTGAGTCTGATAGTAAATTGGTAAACTTTCACTTTGTATGATAATAAAAGTCTCTGAAATATTCAAATTCTTATTGGTAATTTTCCTCCTTTGCTGCATTGAACTTAAGAACTATATGAACTCATGCGTTTTCTTCAACATGTCTAAAAATCACAATTTTCCATTCATAAATAATATACATACAAGTTCACTATATAAACATTTCTTTCCCATTCAATTCCAGTAGAATAATTGAAATTTACAGTTTTCCAATCAGAGTTAAGATGCTGTGAAAATGCAAGAGATTCCTTTATTTTACATTATTTGTTTTCTGTTTGCTTTAGTTTATCGTCTTCCGTTTTGTTATATTTTATTATTGCCTATTTTTGGTATCAAATTTCGTGTTTGTTTTCATCGCGCAGTGTTGCTATTGAAAAAGGGACATTTAAAAAATCAAATGCAAAATTTCCCATTCTCACACTTTCAAAGTGTGTGATATTTAAAGATTTATAATAGGTTTGAAGTGATGTAAATATTATAAAATTACGACGTACGGAATTTAAAATTCGGCTATAATCAATACACAATTTGTATACAAAATATAACTGATGTATTCATTCAACTAAGAAAAATGTTAACAGATAACTCTGGCAACATTTGAACCCATTACTGATAATCAAAATAATTGTAGTTTATTATTTTCCAAAATCGATATGACAAACTTGTTTAATATATGTGCGGAATAAATGTGAAAAGGTTAAATTTTGCTATGGAGCCCACTATTAAATATGAAAATTGTGAGGAAATATTCATTGGACCGGCTGGTGTGATTACTCCAGGCAGTGGACAAAAACGTCATTTCGATAATATCAGTGCAGGAAATGAATATCCGAGCGGAGGTGGCAGTTATTGTCAGGAAAATCAGAACGCAAAATCACAAAGCTCTGCTTTTATAGCACCAACGCATCAGACTTTGTACGCACAATTTCAAAATAATGTAGCTGGTCAACAGGAGGTGAAACCTGCTAAGCGTTATCGGCGCGGAGAAAGCGCGGTATTGTTCTCGCCACCTTTTTTCGAAGTTGTATGTATAAACAAATCGCTTTATTTTATTGTTGTATTTCGATACAGTTATGTTCATTTATTTACATTTGTAGCCAGACGACATTAACGCACAAGGCGATACATTTACAGCACGATGCGTCTCTTGCCAAGTTATACTACGTGGTCACAAAAATGTTTCGTCCAACTTTATTAAACACATGAAACGCTCACACCCAGAGGTACACAAAATGTATGAAAACTACAAATTGTTAAAACAACATAGTAGGAATATGAACTTATTGGTAAATAAGTCACCAGCGGCACCAAGTGAACAAAGTTATTTTGATGTTAGTACATGCTTAGATAATACACAATCAAATGCTACACAAATAGAAAGTGATGCGGTCGAAAATGAGCAGAATTCAGAAACCACCGAAAATTCTCAACCGAACTCTAATACAGATTTAAATGATACCAACGAAAATTCAGTAGATTCCCAACCCAACAAAAACGATATTTCCACGTCTGAAGTGAATTTATCAAACAAAACCCTCCATGCAATAAGCAAAATGTTTGATGAAAAGCTAAAGTCATTCGCAACAAAGGCGGAATTGAGCGAGGTGTCTAAAAATTTCATTAACCAAGCGCGTTCGCGGCAAAGTACACCTTGTTCGACCAGCGTTCATGACGGGCATAATGATGAAGATGAAGTTGAAGAAAGAAAAGTAGATAAATATAAAACAATACAAAATGAGCTTGAAGTAATGCGTCAACGTCTGTCTCAGTCGGAACAGAGTAAACGAGTTTTGCAACGCGAACTTCACACGCTAGAAAAAATAGTGCGAAAACGTAAACTTATTATTAATAATATACCAATAGCACCAGAACAACAGCCGCAAACTGCTGTAGAGCAATTGCTTAAGGAACGTTTTGATCTGCCGAATGTGGCTTTGGAAAATGTTTGTGTTATTGGCAACAGAAATAGACAGCAAAACAATAGACAAACTCTTCTTGTGGAAGTGGTGCGGGAATGTGACGTGAATGCAATATTTAGAAGGAGTGCTTGTTTAAAAAACACAGGTATATATATTTCCTCTCAGATGTCCCAAATATCACTGAAACGAAAAGAAAAGCTCTTGGTGTTGCGACGGGAGATGTTGCGCCGAAATCAATCATTGAAAATATTAGTGCGTAACACACAATTACTCGTATGTGGCACATATTTCTACTGGGATGACCAGCTGGGTTTATGTGTGGGTAATTTGGATATGGCAGAAAGCAATTTGGTCAGCGAGGATGCAGCTGAGGAATTGAAAAAACTAACAAAACTAGACATGAAAGAATTCCTTAATGTTTTGAAAAACTATGATATTAGATAAGATAATTTTTAAATACTTTTACTCATTCCAAAATTTTTAACGCAAATCTATTACCGTAAATTTTATTTGAACTAACTTCTTGAAGAAGTGGGATATTTTAATATATACAAAATATAAAACAAGTTTAGCATATTTACTGAGCTTCTGTATATTTTATAATATTACACATTTATAAAAAAATTGTATTCTATTTCATAGAATTGAGTTTTTCATTTCAAGACGTTCAAACATCAGTGAATTTTAGAACGTATGTATGAAAATCACCTTAGTTTTTTGTATTTTTCAAACGAAGTAATGTTTTGCAAGCCGCATTATGGATCTTGGGGTCAATTTGATCTGCAAGGATTTGTTTATAAGTTAAAAGGATAACAGGACAAATAAAGAAAAACATACAAATTTTATGCTGCCCCTTAACAGGGAAAACTACAGGCAGCTGCTGTGGATTTGAGCAAACAAAGACATATGGACTTTCGGACTCTCCATCTGGATATATTTCGCGGTACTCTTCTTGTGCCAGACAGTCATCCACACGAACACAGCCTAATAAGCAACCTGTTGGATAGTGCTCCGGAAATGTAATGCTAGGATCATTATAATGAGTCTTGTAAAAGTTTTTAAGTTCTTCAATTTCTTCTGGATGTGGATCTTTTACGGTTGACGCTATCCATAAGCGCCCACGATGTTCACTATACCAAACACGCCCTTCGTGCCTATATTTAAATATTATAAACATATTTTCAAATGCTTTATAGCAAGCACCATACATACTTCTTTATACCGGCCACAAGCAGGGATGCCCATGGTTGATGCATGGAAAGACAATGACGCATATCCTGCATTTCTAATAACTCCTTATCTTGAACACGATTATATGTACATTCTCCTAAACCTTTGTTAATGGACCCATCAGCAGCGAATGCCTTTCCTTCAGCGGTAAGCTTATAAACTGGACGATGTTCATCATCCATGTTTGGATCTGTGCCACATGTGTCCGGTGTAATTTTTTGTGTATTCTTTCGGTTAGACCAGTTATTTTTGTCACCAGCGGCAGCTTTTGCTTGAGCAATTTCCTTTAACACACGGTTCTCAAAATCAGCTGTAATGGGTGGGTCATCTTCCACCTCTCGCCCAGCAAAATCGATCTTTATTTTGCGTTTAGCGCGACTCTCATGTTTCTTCTCATGCATTTCTTGTTTCAGCTGTTCGAACTTAGCACGCTCTGATTCGGATAGCCAAACAGAATTTTCCTATAAAAACAAATTGAAGTTGAAGTGGATTTAAAGACGCAAAAACCCACCTCAAAATAATCGAGCTCATCATCAATAACTGTCGTACGTTTCTCACTATTCCGATCATACTCCAACAACCGATCTCGTTGTTCCAATGCCTTTTTCAATGATTCTCCACCACCTTTCTCTTTCAATGATTTCAACAAATTCTGTCCTTTTTTAGAATCTCCTTTCATTATTTGCATTTCTTCGTTGGTACAAACAATATCGCCACAAAACAAGCATGGTCCACTACCTTCTTGCTCACAAACTATGCGTCCACAACCCAAACAGTTATTGATTAACTTGTGCTGAGAGGCTTGACAATCACAGAGTCGTCGTCCTTTTAACATTATCACTTCCCCACTAACACTGCCGTCGCTAGTGTATAAATTGACATATTTGGACTTTTTCTTAGCACCTTGTGATTGTTGCTGTTGTTGTTGTTTGCCAAATTTACCGTCCAGCGCCAAAGTATTTTGATTTTGTTTATTTTGTACACTGTTTTGAACAGATTTTGCTTGTTTCTGTTGTTGGTTATTATTAGGTTGTGGCGAACGTTTATTGTGCAGCGGTTTGCTAAAAAGCCGTTGCTTACAATCCGTCATAAATGACCGATGATCTTCACATTCTGAATTAAGTAGAGTTTCAAAGTACTCATCGAACTCTGTTGATGATTTCATTGACAAAATGTATCTAAAAAAAGTTGCAGGACATCGTTAACAAATAAAGGAATGAAATGTTATAATATGTTTACTTGATCATATCATCTGGGACTTCGAACTCCAAACAGTTTTTCAAACGTTCACGTATCCACTTATCCATTTTTACTTGATTAATTATTTCAGTTTTGCTTAAACTTTTTTAAATTTCACAATATTGAATATGTGGAGCAGACGACCACGAATGATAAAGAAATTGATTGAGTTGATAACTTCTTTCGATTGTAGGGTTTTATCGATATTTCTTTAACCTTATGTTACTTAAGGTGCAGTTTGACACTACAGCTCATCGTAAAATTCGACGAATTTAATTAACTACACGTTTTTAAACAAATGTGAAAATTTTGTATTTAGCATATCTAAATTTAAAAAGTAATTTTCGGCATTAATATTAATTTCAGGTATTTATTAATTTTATATTACCATTAATACACATTTTTATATGTCTTAACCAATCTGCAAACTATGGTAGAGGGTATACCATGCATAGACCCATCTCAGCTGTGGATTTGTTTACATTTTAACAGCTGATAGTTTCGTTGGAGTTGGGGTAGGAAGGTAAAAAGTTAACACGTCAGTACTCTATTGAAAATTCATAATCTCTGAGCGCATTCTGTTATTGTATATCACAATACCCTCATTCTCAACAAGATGCAATTAAATAAATGAAGCTAGTATGACACGGGAACGAAGCACTTGCTCTGTGTTAAATGATTCAATTTGGTTTAGTTATGTTTTAATATTTGTTGAAACCGGTTGATTTGGTCTGAATGGTGAACAGTACGCAACGAATGAAACATCAATAGAGTGACAGCATTTGCTACTTAATTGTCAATAGGTTGTGTGTCGCTCAAAACAGAAATAAATAGAAATAAAAAATTAATCGCGCCGAAGCAATAATTAATTATAACAAGGGGCCAGTATATATACAAAATGCTAGAATTTCAAAATGTATTTACACAGGCTGAAGCAGATGCAATCGAAAGTGAATTTCAGCGCATAAAAAGCAAGTAACCATACATACCTACGTACATATGAATGCATCTCCGTTATTTTTGAAGGAAAATAAATTATTTATTCATTTTTCGCTGTTCTATTTTTTAATTGTAGTTTTTTAATCAATATGTGGTGTAAAATAAATTATTTGTTTATATTGTAAATTTAAAAATATTTGTTATTGCGAAATAACTTATCAATTACCTATCAACTATCAAGTGGCAAAATGATAAGAAGTTGCGCAGAATTCGCGGAGATACTTGTACATAGGGTCTATGCACATATTATTTACTTCTTCCAAAGTTTCTTATCTTTCGAAATGAATCAATTAATTTAAAAAATGCACCATATACTATACATTACGCTTGCGAATGCTTGAAATGTAAAGTATTTGAAAACAAAGATAATAAAATCACATGTATTACTTATAATAATGACACGTTGTTGCATTTATTGTTGTAAAGCAATTGCATGAAAATTCGTTGGAAAATCGCTTGTTTAATTACATGAACACATAAGAGAACTCGTAAATTTGCTATGGTAGATTATAGTAATTTGCTATGCTATTCTATATTTTTTGCTACAGATTATAATACTCGTTATTTTCTATTTTAAATCAGCTTCAAATCATCACTTATTAAAATAATTTGTTTTTTGTTGCAAAATTACCATCTATCATAAACATATAATAAATCTCTTAATACTAATTAATCTCCTTTCCATACAGATAACGTATATCTAGATCATGCTGGAACTACTCTTTATCCTAATAGCTTAATCGATGCGTCGGGACAGGTGCTTAAAGAGAATTTATTTTGCAACCCACATACTTGTAAAGTAACAGGTGATCTCATAGATCAGGCACGCTATCGGTTTGTACATTTTTTTTGTCATCTTATATCAATCAAAAGCACTAATAAGTGGTTTCTTTTAGTATACTACAGCACTTCAACACAGACGCAACAGAATATGCGGTGATATTTACCGCTAATGCCACCGCGGCGTTAAAACTGGTTGGTGAATGCTTTAATTTCGGTGAAGATGCCGACAATGCGGGTGCTTTTTACTACTGCCAGGAAAATCACACATCGGTTTTGGGAATGCGTGAGATAGTGCGCACCAAACGGCTGTATGTCCTAACGAAAGACGAAATAGTGGAAAATCTAAAGCATACTAATGGTATTGATAAAAATGGTTTCGATGCTGAAATCAGCTCTAATGGTAGAAGCGAGTTGAAAACTAATTCGCTAGTTGCCTATTCGGCGCAATGTAACTTTAGTGGCTATAAAATGCCACTGGATACTATAGAAGTCATTCAGAAATATGGTTTAGTAGAGCATGGCACACATGTTGGCGACGAGGCAAATGTAAAAGAAGCAGCAGAGAGTAATTTTTATATTTGTCTGGACACAGCATCCTACGTAGCCAGTAATTTTCTCGATCTGCGAAAATATAAGCCTGACTTTTGTTGTATTTCATTTTATAAAATGTTTGGGTAAGACAAATGTTGCTAATAATGCTTAAAAACCGATAAAAAAAATATGATTATTTCCAAACTAAACAGTTTCCCTACGGGCGTCGGTGCGTTATTGGTGAGCAGACGCGGTCAAACTGTGCTGCAAAAGCGTTACTATGGTGGCGGCACTGTGAATATAGCAATGACGCGGCAAAATTTTCACGAAAAACGCCCAAACTTTACAACACGCTTCGAAGATGGTACGTTACCTTTCCTGACCATCACTGCGTTACTTGAAGGCTTTCGCGTACTGGAGCGGCTGGTGCCTGCAACAGCAAAGCAACTGCCGGTGCAACGTATTAGCGCACACGTATATGCGCTAGCCAAATACGGTCATGACTCCCTCGCCGCGTTACGTCACACCAACGGTGCACCGCTAATAGAGTTTTACAATCATAACGGTTATGAGGATATAAGGCTGCAAGGCGGCGTCGTCACATTCAATGTATTACACGATGATGGCACATATGTCGGTTTCGCCGAAGTTAGCTGCATCGCTGCGGTACATAATGTACAAATACGCACCGGGTGTTTCTGTAATCCAGGGGCATGTCAATGGTTTTTGCACTTATCGAATGCCGATATACGCAAGCAATACGAAGCGGGTCATGTTTGTAGTGATTTCACTGATCTAGTTGATGGCTTGCCGACCGGTGCTGTGCGCATGTCTTTCGGTTATATGACGCGTGTAAGTGATGTGGACAAAGCAGTGGCGATGATACGCGATTGCTATCTAACTACGGCAGCGGAACGTCTACGTCTTATGGAAAGCGTAAAACTGCCGGAAGTGCTACGTCATGTGCCGCAACGCTTGAAGCCGCAGTTAAAACGCATTTGTATCTATCCGATTAAATCGTGCGGTGCTTTCGACATTACAAGCGCATGGCCGCTTACAAATAGTGGCTTTAAATATGATCGCGCCTGGATGATTGTCGATGTCAACGGGATGGCTATTACACAAAAGCATTTTACAAGGTTATGTCTAATAAGACCTTTAGTGAAGTTAAAGGAGGAGATTTTAGAGTTACGATTTCCCGGCATGTCAGCAGTGCAGTTGCCGTTAAAAATGAAGGCTGTAGTTGAAACTAAACGCGTCGAGTCAACGTTCTGTCAAAGTAAAGTGTGTAATGATTTAGTGGAAGGCCTAGATTGTGGTGAGGAAGTGGGTAAATGGTTATCTGACTGCTTAGAAACGAGTGGTTTGCGTTTAGTGCGTCAAAATGCCGAACGCCGTACACAAGATGGTGTTTCGAAAGATATTAGCCTGGCAAATCAAGCGCAATTTTTGCTGGTAAATCGCGCCTCGGTACGTTGGTTAGCAAATAAGGTGGAAACGGAGAAAGAACCGCTTGATTACACGGTTGATCGTTTTCGTGGTAATTTAATATTGGAAACTGCCAGCCCCTTCGAGGAAAATTCTTTTGAGGAAATCAGCATTGGTGGTGTTGATTTCAAAGTGGAAGGTTTTTGTACGCGTTGCCAAATGATTTGTATTGATCAACATAATGGACAGAAGACTAATGAGCCTCTACGCACAATTGCGCGTGAGTTTAGTGGAAAAATACGTTTTGGTATTTATTTATCGCTTAAGCAAGCACAAGCGGAAAATACGCTGGTTTCTTGCAGCGCAGAAGTAAAGGTTAAAAAGCAGGAGGAGCATGGAGCGGAGCAATAAATAGTAAATATTGCAGTATATAACAGTGATTACAATTTCAACTTAAGTACATATTCAAATATAAATATGTAAATTTAATGAAAAATACCAAAATATGTAATCGAAAAATGCAACAGTTTCAAATTTACATAAATATGCCAGCAATCGCAAGAATTTGCCAGTATATTATGCTATAAATAATATTTATACTTATATATACATACACAAAGTTTTAAGAAGTATTATTCTTTAATTGAAATATTCACAAAATGTGCATCACAAAAATTGTAAAAATAAAACATTTACTAAAATACATTTTTCGACTAAATTATATGAAAAGTATGTCTGTATATACAGAAGCGGTTTTTTTTACATTAGCGTGCAGATGTTTTCTGCTTTTACATAATTGGGGGGCAAACCTGCGTGCACATTTTTTACTCTCTGCAGTATATCATCCTGCGATGGGAAAGCCTGTGTCTGCAATTTTGAATGTACCAACATGCCGTTTATGACCACTTCAAAAGAACCACGTCGACCTGCTCGGCATACTAGATCAGTATCAGGCTGTTCGTTCATTATATATTTCTGCAGGGATCTGCACTGCCGCGCATGCGCTGCACATAAGCCACTAAACGCAAATTGTACGGTGAACCACAAATTTAAAAGAATGTAATCTAGCGCTCACCAATGTTCCACATCAACTTGTATCGATTTGCCCTTCGCAGTGCTAATTTTGTTAAGATTTTCCATACAAATTGATTTATTTATAAAATATGACAAATTTTTATGTGATTAATGGCATTTAAAGAATGTTAATTATATTTTTTATTTCATACCTTCTATTTGTTTCATATGCCAAGGTATGCTAGCTTTTCTCATTTATAATTTTAAACGTAAGGGATTGGAAAATTACAGCGTACTCAGGAGTTTTCAAGTCACTGTGTCGATTGCATTTTTGCTATCACATTAACATACAATTGTCAATTGGTTGCTCTTTAACTTTTTCTATTGGTTGACCCTTTTCGGCACGTCGTACATTTTCCAAAACACTTTCGTGATCAGGAAATGCAAACGACTGCAATTTGGAATGTACCAAAGTGTCATCTATTTTTACTTCAAATGACCCCTGACGTCCTTTAGAACATACGACTTCCGCATCTGGTTTTTGTTGGAGTAGGAAATTTTGTAGCATTTTGCATTGCCACTCGAAATTGCATTTCGGACTATAAGCAATATGATGGTAAAATTACAATTATTATTTTATATGTGATTTTCTATTTACCAGTACTCAACATCAACTTTGACCATTCTATTGTATATTTTTGTTAAATTTTACCAAAGTAGAAAATTCGATCCTTTGTTTACATAAAATAAAAATGTCAGCTGTTTTTAGCATTGAACTTGCCGGTGTTGACAGCTGACTGGTAATGTTGCAAAGAATTGCATGAAATTAAAAAACAAATTAGGAAAAATTTTTGCATCGAAATACCATCTAAATGGCATGGAAACAAAGAATTTTTATAAGCTCTGTTTTGCAATTTGGACTTGTATTTTGTTAACAAATATTGCTTAACAAAATTATAAATTTCGTTAAAAAAATATTGTTGCAAATGATATTCACGAAGTCCTCTGTACAATTATAGTTGAAATGACAGTTCTCTGTCCGCTGCTTCGTTCACCAGCTGTTTATCGTTTGTTTATCAACTAGTGCAAAATATTTTCTTTTAAAAAAATTATTGTTCTATTGAAAAGAAAATGCTTCACCGACGTTGCATAGTTATTAATATGCGATCTGCCTTGGCGCTGATTATGATTTTCATATTTAGTGGCATAAGACAGAGCCAAACCGCTGGTGGCAATCTCATGGAAACCGAAACCAAGCTGGAAGGTCAATCGAAAAATGTTACCAACAACAATGACGCTATACCACTCACAATCAAAAGTATAAATGACACGAATGTATCATGTCCAGGCGGTCCTGAAAGCGAGTGTTCAACACTACCTTTTCCTTGTATACGCTGTAATTATAATTACTCTTGCCATTATGGTCGAGACATTAACGTCACTTGTACGGCATTGGATCATGTGCAATGTCAAGGCAATCGGACCTTCGTACAACAAATGAATTGTCGTTATTGCTACCAAACAGACTTATGGCAACAGTCATGTGCATTGCGTGGAAATTGTAATTCAGTGAATGGTTACTTTTATCGCACCAATTGCACAGTTCATTCGGATGTGTTTTGTCTTGGCAATCGTTCGTTTACCCGTAATATTAAGTGTAATTGGACTCAGGGTTATCGTTGGAGTACCGCACTTATAATTAGCATTACGTTAGGAGGCTTTGGTGCCGACCGCTTTTATCTTGGTCACTGGCAAGAAGGTATCGGAAAACTATTCAGTTTTGGTGGTTTAGGTGTTTGGACTATTATAGACGTTATTCTCATATCGCTACATTATTTAGGGCCGGCTGATGGTTCGTTATATATATAGTAAAAGTTGAAAGGTTTAAAAAAGACCATTGTAATTTCAAACAGACTGTAATATTTAGTAATGTAAGCATATATGGTTATTTACTTAGATATTTTATTCAAATAAAATTTTTATTTTACTAAAACACATTGACTGTGTTAATTATTCATCCTCTTCTCCAAAACGTATATGTTTTGTTATTAATTTCTTAACTTTCTCTCTACCTCTCTTCTGTGGTACTTTTACTTGTTTATTCAATTTCATTTCTCGATCCGCCTCAATCTTTTTCCAATATTCCAACTCAGCTTCGCCGTTTAGCACTTTGCAGTTATACTCCGCACAAGTCACTTGGCGCACGAAATCAGTTGCCGCATCCGCTGTGTCCAAACGTAGATGTGCATGCATGGCGCCCTCCTTAACGTCAACGTACTTTACAGTTTCATATTGACGCATATCAGCCTTAAATTCCTTTATGTTGACACAAGGATTTAAGAAACCTACTTCCACTATTAATCCTTCGGAATAGCTAAAGAGCGGTGCTCGTTCTAAAGCTGGATTGTGCTTCAACTCTTTGGGTTGTGGTTTGGCATCCTCCTCACCTGCGCCATAAAAGTTCATATTCATTTTGCGCAACTTTCGTTCGTTGGGCTTTGGTTTCTTAGCTGGCGTGGGTGCTGAGGCATCCGACGTTTCGGCGGAAACGCCCTCACTAGCACGTTGTTGCTGTTTTTCCTTCCATGCTTTGCGTTTCAATTCAGCTATCTTTTCGCGTTGCAAGTTGAGGTATTTATTACGTAAACGTTTCCAATCACATTTCGGCAAAACTTTGAGCTCATAGAAAGATGCATCTGTATTCAAATCTGTATCTTTACGACGTTTTTCTAAAGTTTTTGCCTTTTTCTTCTTCTTGCGGCGTTTCTTCTTCTTGGCATCTCCATCGTCATCTGCTTGATCTTCGGTATCATTTGAAGTCTCCCCAGTTTCGTTTGCGGTGGAGTTTTCATCGTTTTCTGTTTTTACTTTCTTCGATTCAGGGCCTTCTTCTTCCGACGTTTCATCGGCAACCCTTTTCAATTTCTTAATCTTTTTATGTTCGGTGTCGGATACATTATTCGCTTCTATATCTTCTTCATTTTGCTCTCTGATGAATGATTTCACACTTTGCAATTCGGCAGGATCAGTTTCTTGCATCCTTAATACACCGTTGAATTCGCTGAAAGCCTTAATCGCTTTGTCCACACTACTCGCCTGCTCGAATTCGACGAAACCAAATTCCTTGATTTTCCGTGATTTAGCATATTTTGGTAGTGAGACATAAACGACTGCACCAAATCGTTCAAACGCTTGACGCACCCAATCGTGATCAGCTGCAGCTGGTAATGCTTCAACATAAAGTGTCTTGTCGTCGACATTACGTTCTACCGGTAAAGCTGTCTTGCGTCTAACTCTTGAATTAGTTTCATCCAACTCAAGTAGTTCTGAGTTTGTTAAGGACTTTTTGATTTCCTCCACTGAAGAGGTAAGCGCTTTCATTTTGTTGAAACTTAGAAAAATATCCAAAGGTACATCTGTGTGATCAAACCAAAAGGTAAGAAGTTAAATAGGCATATAATAATATTTACATATAGCGAACACTAACATGGATCTTTGTCCATAAGCTGTTTAAGATATCGATCCTTGGAAAGATTTGCATCGCCAAAGTAAAACTCCATTTGTGCGCGTATTGCATTGAAATGATGTCTTTTACGCTTCCTGTGACTTTTTTGTCCACCGGCATGATCACCTGCGGCTTCAGCTACTGGCGGTTTTGACTGTTTCTTATGTGTTTTTTTCTTTGTTTTATGTCTGTCCGACTCATTCTGTTTCTCGATAGCGACAATCTCCATTATTATTCATTTAATAAATAAAATTTCGCTTCAAAATATTACAATAAATATTGAAAGAAAATGTACAACCAGCAAACGATTTCAATTGTTTTTTAAGCTTCGACAAAGTTGCCAACTCACATTTATTTAAAAAAAATTGATGACACAGAAGGAAGAAGGTTATAAAAATTTATAGAAAAACATTGGACGACCAAATTATTTTATAATAAATATTTGAAATAATTTACTTGTAAGTATGTTATATATTGTTTTTGGCTTACGTTTTTGTTATATTAATATACTTATGTATATTGACAAACAAATATATGTTAAATACTTGACCGCGGTAAATACAAATTGAATAGTGTAACCCCACATTAATTTCCCACAAAACTCTGTAATATTCAAACAGCTGTCATTGACATACAAATTTTGCGCGATCGCGGCTTCTATAATCTCTGAAAATTATACATTTTCATATTTTACAAGTTTTTTTTTGACTTATTCTATTAAAATTATTGTTTGTAACAAGTATTTTGGACGAATTAAAACATAAATTTGGACAACGTCATGTTGGGTGACGAGGGAACCGGTTGGGATGACGGCATCAATTACAAAGCCATATCGTGAGTATACTCTAAAACCGGTAGTGGTGAAAATTTACTAAACTTCTGTATCAATAGATGTGAGAAAATACCTGATCTATTTTTGGACAAATTGGTAGCCAAAAATCACTTTAGTAAATTTGGAAAAATCACACGTTTTATATTACGTCCAAGTCGTCAAAGTTGTACGGTGGAATATGAGACGGAAGCACAAGCCGAGCGCGCATTGGATCAGGCCGGGGATTTCAATGGACAAGAATTTCAAATAGAATTTGCAACCCGTGAGGTAGCACATGTACAAAATACAGAAGAATGGGTTAATCCCGAAGTACAAGCTGAATTGGATGCAATGGGCTTGCGTCAGAGTGTACCAACATACAGACCGCCAGCTGCGGCAATGTTACCACCGATGAAGTCAATGCCACCTCGTACACAAAAACCACCTGCGCAATTTGCAAATGCGGGTGTAAAATCCACAAAGTCTGCTACGGCAACAGAATTACCAAAAATCGACAATTCTTTGAGACAAGAATATGAGGCCATCTTACGAAGGCCTGCTTACACCGACGAAGAAAAATATCGTGTTTTGGATGCGCGTGACAAATTGATGCGTTTGATAAGACCACGCCAAACAGATATCAAAAAGGTTGAAAGAACCAAAGGTAAATTAAAGTATGTGCATTGTAGAAGTTATTTGTATTTATATTATATGTTTTTTTTAGGCATTTGTCCTGACATGTGTCCCGAAAAAGAGCGTTTAATGCGCGAATTCCAAAGACAAGTTTCCACATTTGAAATGTGTGCAGAAGATGAGGACAGCACATCCTCAATATCACATCGACGAGCCATCAAAGAGTATTCGCGCAGTAGCGCTGATCAAGAAGTGCCACTGGCACATGAATTACGACCTGAAAGCGTTCTACAAATGACCATGTTGTACCTGATGCACCGCATTTTGGACCTCTGTGAGGATCCACAAACTTCAATCGCCGACTGGTTTCACTTTGTATGGGATCGCACCCGTTCCATACGCAAAGATATCACACAACAGGAACTTTGTTCATTAGGTACGGTCGAATTGGTTGAACAATGTGCGCGCTTTCATATACACTGTGCCGCGCGTCTAGTGGCCGAAGAGCCGTCGGTGTTCGATAAAAAAATCAATGCTGAAAATTTGACAAAATGTTTGCAATCCCTTAAATATATGTATCATGACTTGCGTATTAAGGGTGTACATTGCCCATGTGAGGCCGAATTTCGTAGCTACATAGTCTTGCTGAATTTAGGTGACTCCAATTTTCTATGGGAGTTGAAGCAACTGCCCACACATATACAACATTCAAGTGAAATTAAGCGTGCAATTGCTTTTTACAATGCACTACAAAACAACAACTACGTACGCTTCTTCGGTATGATACGCGAAGTGGAAACGTCATATTTGAGCGCATGCATTCTGCTTGGCTACTTCAATAAATTGCGTTGGCGTGCTATGGAGGCCATTAATAAATCGCATAACTGGCGAAAAAATGCTATTCTCCTACCGCTAACATATCTTACGCGTATACTTGGGTTTGAAGACGAAGAAGCGGCGGCACAATACTTCGCTTATCACGGCTTAAAATGCGATGGTCAGCGTGTGGTATTGGATCGCCTAAAGCGACCAGATGTGGAGTACTCCATGGAACGTGCATTGAATGTGAGTTTGAGTTGTGTTTAAAATTATATGAAAACATTACATATTTTTCTTCCTGTAGCTGGTCGAGTCGAAGCGTACGGTTAGCGTTGGTGAGTGCGTTTGTGGACATACGCTTGAACCTGTGCATATATTCGAAAGTCATACACCACATAACAGTTTCGATGACAATGGTAATCTTAAATCAATTGCCTGGACGGCGGAAGATCAGTTGCGTGGAGAGGCGGCAGAAGCACGCAGAAAGGAACGTGAATTAGAAATACAGCAACAGCAGCAGCGACAGCAATTACAGCAGCAGCAACAACAACAGGAAACATTAAAAACAACGAAACGTCCCGACTCTCCTGCCCTCACACAACCGCTTTCTGTTACTGCGGAGTCAAGTCTCTTTAAAATGCCACAACTCGCGTCGTCCATTTCACCCAAATTGCCACCGAAATTTAAGACTCCACAACTACCACAAAAACCAGCCGAGCCCTCTATTTTTGGCGGTAGTCAGTTTGCAGAACCTAAGCCAAAAGCACAATCATCAGCCTTGACAAGTTTCAAATTTGAAGCACCACAAAGCGCAAGCGGTAGTAGTAGTAGTGTTAGCATATTCGGCCCGCCAGCAAACGATGCCAGCGGCTCACTCTTCAAAATACCTGCCGCTACTATTAAACCGTCCAGCTCGTTCGCCGCTGGCATTAGCAATTCTATATTTGGTGGTAACGCGACAACTGCTCCGACAGCGTCGGCCTCTACTGGCGGTTTTATATTCGATACTGCCAACAAGAACACGAATGCCGATAACATATTTAGTAGCGCAGCAAAAGCGACGACAAGCATCTTCCAGCATGCGCAGCCACCAAAACCAGAACCCATGCAAAATGACACCGTTTTCCAGCATTTCAACACAAAGCCGGGTTTCGCAGGTTTTTCAGGTGCGCCGCAGCCCAATACGTTCCATGACGCTCCCCCGAAACCATTTGTGATAGCGCCACAGTCGCCCGATAGGCAGACAGCCAAGCAGTTAGCTGAAGCCGAAGCTAAAGCAGCAGCTGCTAAAGCCAAAGCAGAGTTGGAAAAGCGGCGCAATGAGGAGAAGGCCGCTGAAGCAGCTAAACGACAGCGCGAAGCATTGGAGCAAAAGCGGCTGGAGAGCTTAAGGCAGTTGGAACAACGTGCCGAGCGGGTTTGTGCCGCTGAAGTGGAGAGCATCATCGCAGCGCAAGTGGAAACTATTGCACAAACTGAACTCCAAAAATATCAAAAGTTTGAATGTGATTGTCAGAGTATAGCTGAAACGTTGCTTGAACAGTGCATAGCCATGCAGCTGGAGGAGTTGGCCAATGAAGAATATGCCATGATGTGCCATGATCAGCTCATGCTGAGTCGTTACTTTGAACGTTGGCTGCGCTACACACGAAAAAAACAAAAACAGCGCGCGCTCATGGAGTCCACACCCATATGGGTGACAATGGACACGCGTGCCGAGCAAACCGCCAAGTTGATGCATCCAAAAGAGGCGGAGAATTTACGAATGATCAAACGCTATCGTCACGGAGAGCCATGCAATTTCGAGCTATTGCTCTGGCAACATCCCGAAACCTTATCGCGACCTCATGCCACCGTTGACATATTCGAGGTGGTACGTGCACATTTGACGCACAAGCAGAGTGTAGTGGTGAAAGGCGGACATATGCAACAAAATAAGTATTTTAAACTGTTGCTAACGCTGCCCAATGACAGAGATGAATTGCCGGGCTTCGAGAGTTTATGCAATAAATGGCTGCAGAAGCATTTGCGACGCAACAACAGCGCCACGGAAGAGGTACAAGTGGTGGAAAAAGACGCTGAACAGACGACTCCATACATTTGCGGTGTGGAGCGTGATGTGGCGCTGTGTGTGAGAAAAGTGAGCGGTATACCGGCGCTAAACGAGAGCGGCCAAATCGTGAGCAACGAATGTGACAACATGGATGCGATTATCTGCCTCATGGGCTGTGACAACATACAGAGTACGCGCAAACGCATACACCATTTGCTCAAACTAAGCCGACTGCATAAGGCTGTGCCGGTGGCTTTTATTATCTACGATGGACAGTACACTGATGAATTGGAGCTTAGTGATATGCTGGAAATGGAGAGTTTAGTGAGCGCAGGTCAAGTGTCGGCGTACAAATTCTTTGGTTGCTTGCAGTCCAAAAATGAATTCTCTTTCGTCCATCTTATGGGGCGCGCTCTGCGTTTTGTGACGCGTGAAAATCGATTATCCAACAAAGAAGCCGATGTTTTGCAGATGCAAAGGCTGCAGAGTTGGCTGGAATCGTGCTTGGGCGAGGAAATGTGGCAACGTTGGCAATTCTCCTCCGAACAAAATCCCTCATTCGCGAAAATCTGTAGCACGCCGCAATATTTGGTGGATTTGTATAATGAGGCTGTGCAACGTGTGATACATATGACCACAGTTGATTTCAGTGACACGCCCGAGTTTCCCGAAGAGTTGCGTAAATTTGTGCCCAAACTAAATGTGGATATACCGCTTGGCTTGGAATATTTTCCCAAAGACTGGAAGTCTCCGCAGCGTCAACAACAGATTTCAAAGTTTCTACAGCGTTTATTGCTGGCGCCCGTCGCAGACGCACCCAACTTCAAGGACGTCGAAGATTGGGAGCTATGGCTGTTAAACTATGCGAGCGCATGTATACCGCACGATGAAGAAGCTGCCACTTTGGCTAGCTACCAAGCCATCAAAGCACTAATTGAGCAGCTGAATCGCGCTGACTTAGAGGACGTCGCTATACCAACACGCTTTCAGCTAATTAACTATTTATCTATTATAAAAGCAATTGCCTACACACTGATTAACGCTGTGCTTAAGGATTACATTGCAAATCCAGATGCGGACTCGTACAAATTGCCCAACGAGATTGTTTATCAACAACAAGCGCTAGAAGATTATCAACTTATGCCGTGGTGGTTGAATAACCAAGCTGTTGAAGCAGTGAAAATGGATTATACAATGGTTGAAGCTGAAGATACCAGCTCACAAGATAGGGAGTCCGTCGATGAGCCGGGTGTGATGAACAGCGAAATGTTGGACGAAATTATAAAGCAAGCCGAAACTGTTTCACGCAAAGCGGAGCAAAACTTTTATTCGTTGAAAAAACAAACGCCCAACGCGGACACAACGGAGTTATCACGCGATTTGGATGCCAGCATTTATCAGTTTGAATTGGCAAAACAAATCGGCTCGTACGATGCCTCTTTCATATCTAAATTAGATGAAATCGATAGCGATTTAGAGGGCGCTGTTGGCGGTGCTGCTGAGAAGTTGGTTAGTCGTACCGATGATGGTGGTGGCGATGGCGTAAACAGTGTCAGCATAAGTCGAAAACGTAAGCATACGTCGGCTGCCGAAGGCGATGCCAATGATATAGAAGCGGTTATGGCACGCGCCTTCAATGTTATCGAAAAAGTCGAAGCAGAGCAAGATCGCGCCGAACGTTTGCACAAGATGGCTATGCTGGATTTATAGTGAATTTGAACACAAGTCTTGAAGATTTTATTGGCACATAATTTGGACAGTATTTTTACGCGAATTTAACGAATGCCCATATGGTATAATTTAAACATGTTTGCTTATACAAAACATTACACAACGAAATATATAAATTGAGATGGTACAATTTTACACAATACATTTCATTTTTATAATGTTTATTATTTGGTTACGACTGCCGGGAGAAGGGTTGATAAAGTCATGTCCGTTTATCTGTATATATGCGAATTAACCTCTCAGTTTTTACCATCTTCTCTCGGAGTTTTAAACACGTCTTTTTTCTAACCAAGCAACTACTCATTTGTCGAAACCGTAGATATCGGAGCACTATAGCATATACTACATACATAGCTGAACGATCAAAATCAAGTGCTTGTAAAAAAAGGCTTTGTGCGTTACTGAACCGCATTTCAGCGATTGAAGAGTAAAACGCTTTTAAGGAAGGTCTTCCTTTATTTGGCCAAAGGTAGTTGCAACATCAAAGCTATTAGTAGAATATTAGACTATACGTCTCTACTATATCAAATATAGACGGGGATATACAGGTATCTGCATGTCTTTGAATTTTATAGTCCATAATAAAGAAATGTTCATCAATTTCTTAAAGCTCTTTTACAAGTCAGTTATTTATAGAAAGCAAACTAAGTGGTAATTATTTCACAAGTTCCCAGTAAACAAAGTCAATGCCCAAAAATTTATGTATTATCATTGTCCACTATAAGTACGTAAACTATATAAACAAACATGAATCACCAACGAAAATGATAAACATGTTATTGCCGAATAAAGTCTGGTGCAAATCTTGAAAACATTGGTGAAATATTTACTAACAAACTGGTGAATGAATCTACTTCAATAGAGCGCTTTAGAAGAAAAACCAACATGTTTTTATGTCAACAATATCGCATGAAAATAATAAAAGAAATGCGTTTTTAATGGTGCCGAACAGTTTTTATTAGAATTTAGCGTATTTGCAAGAAAATTTCAATTGCGATTGGAGCGCTAAATATTTGGCACAAATTTTACTACAATTCTACCATTCTTTAACATGAGCCTTCATCAATTTCATAATTACACGAAATAAACTTAGTAACTAAAAATAAAACTAGTATTCACAATTATGTGGAAATTATTTCGGTTCTTGTTTTTTTCCCTGCTCTGTGTTGCAGTGTCAATAGCGAACAACTGCATTTGCTATTTTGTTTTGATGACTCGACGTGTGTCTGCAGCACGTGAGTTGCTAATTGTTTTTTTTTTGTGTTAGTGGTATGATCCGATGTTTTTGGTTGTTTGCCAATTAACGTTTACACGCTATCTGTTTGCATATTTTCTGCGTAGATTTTTCTAGAAATATTTAACAAAATGCGCTTGTTATTCGATCTATTGACTTTCGCCTATCATCCGAAACATTCAATTTCTCCTTTCTTTCACAACACAGAAAAATCAATCAATCATGGAACTTTAAAAATCTAAACTAAATTTTTTATGTTCACAATTACTTCATAGATTAATATTGTATTATAGCAAGCATTATATAACGGGTTGAATATTTAAATAATTGAAGTTTGTTGATGTAATGCCCACAATTTATTGCAAGTGATGTTGAACCTTGCACTGTCGTAGCGCCTCATTGAAGCCCTCGCAGAGTGTTAAGTCAGATTGGCCTTGGGCGCACTGCAGGAACTGTTTAATTTCCCAAGCGCATGCACCTTGAGGCTCGTTGGGCTGAGCAGCATTGCCATAATATTGCTGTTGAGCTGGTGGAGCTGCTGCAGCAGCGGGAGCGGCAGCCTCCTTATCACCAGAACCGCTGAACAAGCTAGTAATACCGGCGCCAAGAGTGTGACCCTGTAAATAGTTTTCAATATAGAATTTTGTTTAATATAATTATTTGCGGAGGTGTTTAGAATTGAATTGCAATTTTTTTTCCGATTAACTTACCACTGCTGAACCAACAGCTACACCGCCAGCGGTAGCTGCCATTTGTTGGAACATTGATGGCTGCTGTGGTGCGCCAACAGCACTGGGTGCTGCTTGTACTGGTGCTGGGGGTGCTGCCGGAGCTGTGCGTGCCGGCACATTTGGTGTTGGAGCAGGTGCATGATGTGTGGGCACACTCCTTTTATAAAGAATAGAAAATTTGTTGTTATTATGTCCAGTTTTTCAACATACGCATAACATTTTGACGTTTGTCAGGCGCATTAATTGTTCGAGAAAATTGTCGAGCTGTTACGCAACAACGTAATGTCGTGTAAAGTGATTTTGACAAACATCTTATTTATGGTATATAAATATAAATCTTCATAAGTACTTTTCCGTGCAGTTTTTATATACATTTATTTACGTTGCAATGATAATCACTTTGACGCATGATTTTGCACTTTGCACCCATGCGGTTGTTATTGTCACAGCTCCACAATTTCTGAACAAAAGAATAATTTTTCCATTTAGACTTACCTTCTGGTGGCTGGTGGTGGGCTAGCTGAACGTCCACGTCGTACCATTTTTGCAAATTTGTTTTAATTAATTAAATATTTGAAATAATAAATATCACTGATTTTCTTTATCGCTTGAAAAATCACTTGTAAAATTGGCTAAGTGCCTTTCGCTTTATTATATCTTTATTCTTGTATTTTCTGTTTTAAACTGACGTTTAACTTTCAGCTCGCGTGTCTTTTATAAAATTTCCGATTTGCCAGAAATTTCCTATCTCTTTTCTGCTTCTGCGCGAAAATTACAACAAAACAAACTGTCAAAAGTGACAATCCAATCAAAAAATTGTTCGTGGTAATAGATTGAAAATATGCGTTGTTCAAGAATTTCAGGAAGCGGAAGTTTAATAATTTAATTTTGTTTAATTTTTTCACATTGAATTTTCTTATTTAAAGTTTTGAAGTAAAATGCCAAAGTAGTGAGAAAAATATTTTTTTAAGCAGAGCAAGTATAAATTTGTACGCTATTGATTCCAAGGTGAAGTAAGAACGCTCTGTATTAATGGAACGTAATTTTACAAAACAGCCGGAAAAGGATGTGATTTTACAAGAAAAATTGGAATTTTATATAAAGAATATGCTCTAATAGGTTAAGATTGATTTTAATTGTTGTTATCTACTTCGAATTTGAGGTTAACTAATGATAACCAAAAGTTGACAGAAGACAATCTCATAAATACCATCGAAAAGCACATAATCCTGCCCCTTTCTCACATACACATTCATACATACTCATGCATATGCATCTGTTGCGTTTGTCTAATAGGTATCGTGCAGTGACTCTTGCATTATGCTGCTGACGACCTTGGCTCTGTAATTTTACAGAGCACAACACAACCGATAAAAATGAAAGCTGTGCGATTTATTGCAATTTTTTCGAATGTCGAAAAATAAAACTAAAATATTACGAATTTTATAAATTTTCCAAGTGCCAAAATACACTACCCCATCCAGTTAAAATTTATAAAAAAATAAATAATCTAAATTACTTTTAAATAACATTGTTATCACACAAAATTTTATGCAAATTTGACACCAACTAGCAACAACAAATATATTAACACTAACGAGCGTCAGGCGCACAGTAGATAAATCACTGAATTGCGTTCCAGCTTAGTTGAGGTTATGTGCTTACACACACATACACACTTGAGTCATTCAGACATCAGCTCTGTTAAAAGATATGTATTTTAGTTGCATTAATCAAAAGCGACAATGACACATCATGAGCAACAACAAATGTTGAAAATCATATCAATTCTTGTATTGTGAGTAACTAATGGGTGGAGGGGAATAAGTTTGCTCTAAATGCTGCAAAATACAGTAAATTGCGACAATAAAGTGTTTGAACACTGCGAAAAAAAAGTTTATGGAAATTTTAAGGCGAGTTAGATTATGTTGATATGTACTTATGCAGTATTTAAAAAAAAGAAAGCTGGTGAGTATGTATGCTGTCGAACGTTGGAGGGCATTGGTGCAGGACCACGCAATTCTTAACAGCTATGGGTAGTTTTGCGAGCAAATATGTAGCTATAAATCGCTGCGTAGAGATAAGCCTCCAACGTAACTATCTCAATGAACGTGTAACCATACTTAGCGACAGTCAAGCGGCTCTTAAAGCAATCTCTGCCTATGAGATCAAATCGCTACTGGTGCAGGAGTTTAGAAAGGGGCTGAATAGTCTAACGTAAGTGCACCTCATCTGGGTGCCCGGTAATAAAGCTATAGCCTGGAAAGAACTGGCTGATGGGCTTGCCCGAACCGCAGCATTCACTAACATGATAGATCAAAGTGGGTCCTCATACCATAAAGGAGCTGCTCCGTAAACAGGAAGGAGTAGGCAGAGAGACATATTGGCGACAATTCCAAGACATGCGTCATGCCAAATTGCTAATGGAGGGTTATTACCTCAGCAGGTTTAAATACATATGTAATCAACCTCCCCAAGGACAAACTCAGGCGACTTGTTTTATTCTACACTGGCCACTGCAAGCTGTAACATGGGACTAGCTTCTTGCGCAAATTAGCGGTGCTGCGACAGGGAGCCTGAAACTTCAGAACACCTACTAATTGACTGCATATCATTCTGCAGACGCAGTTTAAAGGTCCTTGGATCCATGTTTCCAAATAGGGATCACATCGCCTCAATAGCACCAAGCCATATATGTATTGCAATTTATCAATGTGCTGGGGCTAGGTGGGTCGTTGTGAAAATTTTGTCTGGCGATTTTTACCATCAGAAAAAAATGAACAATGAGTCCGCTTGAAATCTTGTGTTTCCAATTGAAACACGTCCTCGGAATCGTTGAAAACGTCACAGAAGTGCTTTGGGGAGTATACTTTATCAGGTATCAGTAGTTATTTGAGTGGCTGGTTTCAGTGAATCGGTCATCCACATCCGGTAATGTCGATAGCATCGAAATAGTTAAATACACGGTGCTTGAAAATAGAGAGATAGCAGAGGATCGCAATATATCTTATGAATCGGCTACTCAACACAGACACTGAACGCTATTCCAGTCGAGTCTTACGGAATATAACTGTTTGGAAAATAATTTATTTTGAGGGTGTTACACGAAAAAAAGGTATGTCAGTCCGGTATAAATTTGATCAGATAAGATCTTGTCTCTAAAGTAACCCGTGGTGAATTTGGGAATCGTTGCGAAATGTTTGCTGATTTTATAGTCTAATTTATATATAATATTCATAAATAATATATCGGCATATAGAGTGGGAGTTAGAAGCTAAGTGTTTCCAAAATTATAAACATTCGGGATATTATCGAACTTATGTTTCTTTGTAAGATTGTCAAGCTTTTCATGAAGTCGCCACTACTTTTTTGAAAGTATCAGAAGTCCTTAAAATAATAAAAAAAAGGGTCACCTCGGATATGGTAGACCAGGCGTCAATCATTCGTAGCTCTGAAAAGCATATGAGAAAGTTTTAACCTACTATGCATAAGCTTTCTAATGTTAAATAAATTTTTACAGTGTACACATACGAACATATATATATGTACATACATCAGAAGCTGGTATGTTTCAATTTGTGAGTGAATAAATTAATCAAGGCGATCATCATTTTGTGGATCGTGTAAAGTCAGTGCGTTTTGAATAACGCGCGCGGAAAGCACTCTTTTGACGCTGTACTTTTTGCAAAGGCGAAAAAGCCTTGAAAAGAGTTCCATTTAAGAAGAAAGTGAACACAGTTTAAAAAGGGCTATTTTGGAAAACGCATTGTAGAAAATGAAGTGTTTTAGTTGCCTAGTGCTCTTAATGTACCTTGGCGCCTGTGCAGCTTTCGGTCAGTATCACATGCGACACTATAACAGCCGACAAGTGGACTCCAGTGAGGAGGATGACACGAATACAGTGTTGCGTAAGTAGAAAAATAAAAACAAGAAAGAACGTTAACTTCGGTTGCACCGAATACGATCATTTCTAACATATTAAAGGGATATATAAAAAGTATACAAAAAGGATCCAACAGTTTGTATGGCAGCTATATGCTATAGTGGTCCGATCCGAAGAATTTCTACGGAGATTGTAGCGTTGTCCAGCACAATGATTAAAGCCAAGTTTCGTCTTTGAAAAGGGAAAAGTCTTTCATACAAGGACACGATTTTTATCGGTCCATTTATATGACAGCTATATGCTATATTGGTCCGATCTGAACAATTCCTTCGGAGATTGTAGCGTGGTTCTGTACAATAATTTAAGCCAAGTTGCGCGAAGATATCTTCGAAAACAGAAAAGTTTTTCATACAAGGACACTATTTTTATCGGTCTATTTATATGACAGCTATATGCTATTGTGGTCCGATCTGCACAATTTCTTCGGATATTGTAGCGTGGCTCTCTACAATAATTTGAGACAAGTCCCGCGAAGATATCTTGGAAAAGAGAGAAGTTTTTCATACAAGGACAAGATTTTTATCGGTCCATTTATATGGCAGCTATATGCTATAGTGATCCAACAACACTGATTCCGAGAAATGAGCAGCTATATTTAAAAAAATTCTAAAACATTAAAAATGTGTCTGGTCGCACTCTTTTCATCTTATTACGATCCTCTCCCTTTACAGGCTCCTATCGCCGCTGCATGTGGGAACAATCGAAATTTCTACCCCGTCGCCTGGTGTTGCTCAGCTTATGTGCGAATTTGTTTTGTGAAAATAATCAAATCGTACCACGTTCCAGGTCTATTTTTGTAGTGGAAAAGATGTCTAGACCCAACGAGTAGATATTCGTAGTTGCACCTAACCTCCAATATTGTCAATGTGATATCACTAATAATGTCTCTCTCTCTCTCTCCTTCTCTTTTTATCAATTTATCTTTCTTTTTACAAATGTACGCGTGTCGTTTAGCTGCCTGGACATTTTGCCCGACCAATGCGAGCAAGGCGATGAGGAGGAGCTCATGTATAAACCCTTCCCCGATTGCTGTCCAGTCTATTGTAATCTCAAGAGACGCATGCAACGCCTGAAGACAATGCACTACCGACATCGGAAACTTTTGAATTTGCAACAACAACAAGCGCAGTCAGATTTACTGCTTGGCAACTACAATGTGGATGATCTGGGCTTCAGATAAGTGCGTCGGCAAGGATGCCGCAAGCGCACACTTGGCAGTGCTGCAAGCGCAAAAGTGCCCAGTTTTGTGAGAAGAAAAAAGTTTTTTTTTGAATTAATGAAAATTCAATATAGTGGCTCGTAATAAAACTCGAAGTGTGAAGTGTTGTATTTATTTTGGTCGCCTTTTCTCGTTTCATTTGTATGCGTGCATTGTAACCCAAATAATTAATTGATAGCAATCTCAATGGACTCGATTCACTCAATGGCACCTACGACTTGCTCACTTTATGACTTAATTATTATTTATCAGCAGCTCATATCTAATGAAGTTTTGCGGTGCGCATGCGCACGTCGTGTTCGGGCGGCAAATCTTATTTATGCGCAAGCCGACTAGTTGGCATGGAGTTGGCGCTGGCGCGACGTGCTGCCCACCAATTGGTTTTTGGCCACATGTGTGCATAAATTAAGTGTGACTTTTTTGGATCGCATTGCAATCACAATGAGAGCAGATTTATAAATAATTCTTTGATAATTATATATACATAGATACATATGTATGTGCCAAAAACGCCCTCGGCACTGCAATGAAGTCATTTCATCGCCCACAGGTGTTTTTTAGATTAATATTTCCTCTAAAAATATTAAAAAAAGCTTACGCACATTTCTGGTGGCGAGGTTACTCAAAAATGCGATGATTCACTTTTGCTTTTACTGGTTTTGAAGTTATACTGAGGGACATATGGAACTGAAACAAATCCAAATTTTGCGAAATTTTGCTTTTTCAAACCTGTAGAAGTATCTGCGAGATTCGAAGTGTAGCCAGGTCCTTCTACACCCGGTCTTCCCAAAGGAATGAAGGGCTTCCTCTTCCTCTGCTTCCCCCGGCGGGTACTTCGTCGAATACCTTTCAGAGCTGGAGTCTTTTCATCCATACGGACCACATGACCTAGTCAGCGTAGCCGCTGTCTCTTAATTCGCTGAACTATGTCAATGTCGACGTATATCTCGTGCAGCTAATCGTCGCATCAACTGCGGTATTCGCAGGTGTTGTCTTCGTTCATGCCTCTGCACCATACAGCAGGATAATGATGATGAATGAATTTGGTCTTTGTCAGTCCGAAGGACCACCTATTGGTAAGAGTTATTCTGCGTTGGATTTGATTAATACTGTTGACACTCTTTGGTTGGCTATACTACTTGATCAAATTTGACCCGGACTAAAAAAATGTTACACGTATTTTATTACAAATCACTTGTTATAGGCCTCGTCTTTGATGGCAGTTAATGTTTTCAGTCATTAGCGAGTTTTGGAGCGTCATTCGCTAAATTATTCGACAGTTTTAGGGTCTTTTTCGTAATGATGCGCTTAATGATGGTAGGGCCTTCGGCTATATTGGCAAGCATTACTCTTCGATCTCTTATTGGCATAATTTTTGCAAAAGATTAAGGTCTTTTGGTACGAGTCTAGATCCTCACTTTTCACACCTAAAACATTAATCAAAATGAGTTGAGTTGATCCAAAAGAGATGCTGGAATCCTCAGCCATCCCCCTGCTATCTCATGATGATTTCTAAGCATTGTTTCTTTAACATTTTTGATGGTATCGACATTAAGGCGGACAGATGACTGGCATGAGGCCAGTTTTCGATGAATTTACGACCTTTTTAAAGCTTTGTGGCAGTCAAATATTTGTGTTGGAAGTGTCTAAAGATGTCTAATTCCTAGGTCTAACATTAGACTCTACCTTACGGAGCCACCAAAAGCACTTATGATATGCAGGCGTCTAGTCGGTAGATCCTAGGGCTGCTAGCCACGTATCATCCCGGTGGCTGTATACCATGATCGTAAGGCGGTTGCTTGGACATCGAAAGCAACTCAGTCTTCGGTAGGACTTCAACTATCGAAGCACTAAAGACTCGCTTGCGTCTGCGCTACAGGGAAAAAGCGCGCTAGCCCAACCGCATCACTTGAAGTCATGCAAGAGTTCCATCTAGTGATCAAACAGGCATACCATGTTGCTCATGAGAGCAGAGGGGTATGGCAAGGAGAAGATAATTTCCTCTCAACAAATGAAGGCTATAGGGGAGCACTCACCACTGGCCCTTTTTCCAAGAGACAGAGTTACGAAGAGAGTAAACTTCAAAAGAAGTTTAAAGTTACTCTCGGCAGTAAGGCGGAGTGAAGTGATTCCACACTCGACCCACTACTGAAGGGCAGGAATATTCAGTAATTCCCATCAGTTTGCAACCGTTTAAAACTGATCTCGGTGCCAGGGCATAAAGAAGTAACGGAGAATGAGCTGGCCTACGAATTAGTCTTCTTTAGCCTTCAGGATTGCGGTGGTGTCCCACATCATAAAGGCTTCGCATGGAGAAAAAAGTGGGAAGAGAACGGCACTGGCAACAGGCAACAAGAATGAGTCACGCCAAGCTGCTATTAGGAAGTTACAACCTAGCGAGCTTTAGAGATATGATTAACCTTCTCTGAGACAAATTCTAATATGGGCATAACCTCTTATACAAACTGCCGGTTTTGCGATATGGAACCGGAAACTCCAGAATATCTGATTCTGGATTGCTACGCAATTTGTAGAAGCAGGCTCAAGGCCCTTGAATCCATCTACGTGGACAGGGATCACACCACTTCCATCGCGCCCAATAAGCTCCTAGAATTGTTGGACCTTTGTGACCACAGTAAACCATAGGTCGCAATGCAAAACCTCAATTAATTTCTATCTAATTGTGTAATAGTTCAGTTGACTGACGGATCAAATCTCGCTTTAGTAACTAACAAAATTTATAGCTTTTCACATACCGGCCTTCTCCCTCTTAAATCTCCGAGTGATAACTTCCTTATCCAGACTTCGGAATGATCATGAATGCTTCTTAGTAGAGTTAAAGCTCTTTCGGCTGGCATTGAGATCTTTATTTTACCAATTACTAAAAGTAAATCAATCTGCTGTAATCTCAATTCAGCAACTATCAGCTATTAGCTGTCAATACCTACACAAATGATCAATAATTGTCTTGTCAAATTTATGAGTGCAACTAGTTGCAACGGTTAATGTCTCACTTCATACACATTTTGCAGAATTGCAACTAAAATTGTCAGAAAATTAATAACCAATGCAGTTTATACTTGTAAGACGCAAACCTGATTATATACATAAATCTTGACCGATTAGCTTTGCCATAAATATCGGTCACACATGTATTTGCCATAAAAAGTGTCACACTTTTGCATTCTTTTTACGTGATTTTTTTCGAAATTTGTTGCACTTAAATGCGCAATTTGTCAAATTCAAGTTCAAATTTAATTTGTCTATCTCTTGTTAGCACAGAAAATTATTAAAGTTATAATGCCCATAAAGTCACGTGCGGGTTATAACAGCTGAAGTGTTGTAAAAGATAATGAAGTGCCATAATTGTTGCAATTGCATAACTGTTTTTGCACTGGTGTGTATAGCAACGATTTCAAGTGGACATTTACACTTTGTGGAAATATTTTATTAAAATGAAACTAAAATTATTTAGTATATAGTATGCCTAAAAGCTTTTTAAATCTCATGATCTACTTAAATTTACTTGAAAGTGCAAAACGAAAGCAAAGCGACTTGAAAAAACATTAACGGAACTGTGTTGAATTTTGCACTGACAGTCAATACTTTTCCCTACTTGTAAGACCCTTGAAATCTACCCTTCAAATCTTCAATGGGCTGACATCAAACAACGACAGTTTTAACCCTCGTTAGACTCTTGAAATCTACAATTGTATCAATGAGTTGACATTAAAATCGATAGTTTTACCTATACTTAACTACCTCAACAAAGTGTCTGGAGGTTATTTTCGATATCCGGCTAATAAACCATACATTCAAGTACTTCACTTCCTTACTTACTTACAATGCTTGCTTACGGTCAACATGCTACCCTTTTTAGGTCTCTGGCGCCAGTCTCGGTGGCACTACGGGCATGGTGTTTTACGAGATCTTGTTTCTGAACTCAATTGCTTGAAACAATGGACTTTAGAAGAACACATCAGGTCTTAAAACACTTGCAATACAGGGTATATCATAAAAGTACTTTGGGGAAGAGAAGTGCTGATGGTGGATATTCCAAAATAGTTTTACGCAAGAGGGAACTAAGTGAATAACATTGTAGAGGTTATCACACCTACATCTAAGAACCCAACTACGGAAACTTAGTAAAGTGTAGTCAGCAGAATACAGAGCATGTGCAGAGGATGTTCAGATCTTGGAACATTACCTTTGTGAATGTGCAGCCTTTAATCGGAATACCTTTTACGGCTTCCAATGTTCTAACTTAAGAACTTAAGCTGGATTTATATTATCAAATCCAATTAGTTGATGGATAATACTTAATATCCTAATTTTGGTTTAATGGCTTTTCTTTCAACAATCAACCCATACTTAAGGTATGAAGTAGAGTATTAGATCTTTTGCTTCGCAATTGATTGATCTCTTGAAGATTTTCAACCAAAAAATTGTTGCTTGTTTCAAAAAACATTACATAATCTAATTGAAGTCGTGAGAAACCAAACAACCATCACCCTTATACTGTTGTCTGCCCTGACAGCGCATTCATCTTTTACTTGGTGCTTCTTTTCAACACTCCAAGTTTGACCGAAAGTCTTCATCGTCTTTAAATATAATTGTGAGAGCGAAATGAGAGTTTTTGAGTTTCACTTTCTCGAAACAACCTCCCAAAAGTGGGAGAGTCAAGAAGGAAGTATTGACTTGTTTCCACTTCGTCTTTTTTCGTACAGCTTCTGATGGGCAGAGATTAGATGGTGTATGGTAAGGCTCCCAACCTTACAGCATTGACGCCAATAGAATAATGACCAGTTAAAAGCTCCACAACTAGGGAGAAGCTAGCTTTACTGAGTGCAAAGAGATCACATAATCTCTTGTGATCGATCTTGAGCCAAAAGGCGTTTGCAACAGCGAATGTACCGAGGGTGGCCCAGCGCTGGCTAAGCTTCCGCGAAACGCAGCTATTTCGTAGAAGAGCACAAGAGGATACGGGAGCAAGCTCCCATGCTAGCGATAGCGGTCCTACGTTCCTTGCTAGCTCATCAGTTTTACAATTTCCTGTGATTCTCCTGTGGCCTGACACCCATACCAGTCTTATGACAAACACAAGCGATGCTATTGAAAGCGAGGTTAAGTACTCCTTGAACAACCCTGAACGCACTTTTAATAAGTTTAAGGCTAGTATCGCCACTCTGCTACCTGAGTGGATGGTCAATTCTCTGAAGGAGACTGCACTCCAAATCTACCGCTTTACGGCTGAAACCTTTACGGCTGGAACTTCGGGTCGGGAAGCACTGCAATAGTCAGGAAGTCAGAAGTTGGAGTTGATAGACAGCTCCTCTTCACCAACGTTCCCCCAAGAAATGATCCATCCGTATTCCTCTTCTCCAACATCTTCTTCCCACCCATAACTTCCTCGCCGGTATATGGGCAGAGAAGACGCCGCCACAGTTCGGTTTGGCGACTGCATGATCCAAGTGATCCAGTATAAAGTCAAAGTATGTGAGGATTCCCGAGTGTTGTTTGTGCAAGGTAACACCTTTTTAAACTAAATATTTTCTATTAGTCCAAGTTTGTCTAGCATTTTTACATTTAATACATTTCTTAGCTCCCTCCGGATACTTGTAAATATCAGTCATGCCACAACTAAATCTTAATAACCAAATTGAAATTCAACGATTGTGTAAAACAAAATAACGTAGCAGCTGCATTGGAAAAAAAGCACAGAACAACAAAAATTACAAAAACAACATTTTTAGCGGTAGTTAGACAACGGTAGCCAGAACCTAACCGCGGCGCAGCACTAATTCATTTAAGTATTTTTGGCAATATTTGCCACCACAATTGCCGGCGGCTGCCGCATTTGGTCAGAAACGTTTTAAATGTTTAACCAAATTAAATTTTCACAAATTCGCCATTTTTCTATGATCTTTATTGCTTTGTGGTTGCGAGTGCACGCGTCTCACGCCACCATGCCTCCGCTGGTGCTCGGCCAAATTACAAGCAACTTGATTTATTTGATTTATTGGCTGGAAGTACGCTTCGCGTTCAATTGCCGTTGCTTTGAGCGTTGCCGGCCTTTGCTTTTTTGGTTTTTGTTGCGCTGCTGGGGGCTTACCGTTATTGCAGCAGTGACATTTTCGCACTCAACACGCCTCGCGGCAAAACGAACCGAACGAATGCAGCGCCACTGAATTCGGTTAGTTTTTACTCTGCTTTGCTTTGTTGTTGTGCTTTTGGAGCCAAAAGCTTGGTTACTCTGGTTTCGTGGCCACTTTTGTTACGGTATCAACGATTTGGCATTTGTGTACGAGTTCGTGTGCTCACACTCCGACCGCACGCCTCTCCGCCGGCAATCGAATGCAACGGATTTGTGGCGTTGACAGTTTTTACGTGGCTTTGCCTGCAAATGGTCAATGAATAACATTTTTTCACCGTTGTTATTGCAGTTTTCGTCGGTTGCATGCACAAAAACAAAAACAAAAAATGTTCGTAAAAAATGCTACAAAATTTTCTTTGCATTTTTGGTTCCCGCTTGCCGGGTTTTATTGCTTCAGACCATTTGCGTGCTACATTTGACCGCAAATAAAAAATGACAACACCAACAAATCGGTTATTTTTGGTTGAGAAAATTCTCAGGTGGTCGTGAATTTATTGTTGCTGTGCGTTGTTTAAATACAAAATGAAAAATTTCATTCGCAATCATTTGGTAATTTGATATATCTTTGAACATCGGAAAAGTATGCGACAAGGAGTAAGCATTAATTGAATAAGTCTATTAAAGTGGGTAGGGTACATGATTCGAAGGGTCAAAAGTTCGAAACTGCCCACAGGAAATTTTAAGTCATGGAATGGACAATGCTTTTTCAATACGGGGCGGCATTTTTGATTTGCGAAAATCGCCCTCCATGGTATTTAAGCCCCAAGAATCAACCATTAACCAGATAGTTCGATTAAAATGTTTTTTAATAAGTTATTGCTATTATTTGGGCATTATTCAAAAGGGACTCCGTGGCGTATACGCAATATTTTGAAAGTTATACACACATGTATACATGTATCCCCGGAAATTGTAATTTATATTCCCTGGGTACTTGATATTTCAAAAAAATTTATTTTGCTCAGTTAGTAGGACTATCCTTAATTACGACGCCAAATATGAGCACGATCTGTTAACCAGCAGCTGCTTAAGTCGGTACACCTCAGTTGCGCGTTGCGATTCTTACAATGGATAAACATATTGAACAAAGAATCTCTCTAAAATTTCGTATTTCTCTCCAAATTTCATTCCGAATGTTGAAAAAGGCTTACGGTGATTCAGTTTTATAAAAAACACAAGCCTACGAATAGTACAAAGCCTTCAAAGACGGTCGAGAGATCGTTGAAGACGAGAGAGCACCGTTCTGGACGACCTTCGACCTCTTCAACTGATGAAAATATTAAAAAAGTGAAGGATATGGTGCTGGAAAATCATTAGGCAAGTGTTAGAGAGCTGGCAAGAGAGCTCAACATGTCTCGCGAGTGCGAATGACTTTGGTGGAAATTTTCGGTATGAAACGTGTTCTTGCTCGACTAGTCACAATAAAGCTATTTTTTTTTTCAAAAAGAGTATCGCAAACAAGTTTCTTTGGATATGCTTGATCATGCGAATTCCGATCTCACATTCATGTAGAGGATTTTAACTGCCAATTAGACATATTTTTATGAGTTTGATATGCAAACAAATCAACAGGCAACAGAACGGAGCCCATTTTCAGTTGATCGAAAAGATAAAACAAAATTCGCTGAAGGAAACATCCCAAAAAGTGCTTATGAAAAGTATTTCGAGGACTGAAAACAACTTTGTCATAAGCATATTAGAAGATTACTTTGAAGGTGACAAAATAAATCTTCATGAATTGTTTGTTAATTTTTATAAATATCCGTAGCTAGAATGCTCTAGAGATTCTCGAAGGGGTTTCAATCAGAATTGCGTGCTGGCCATTTCATTAATTGTAATATTTTTTCTTCAAACCAGTGAATGGAATGCCTTAAAACATGGATAGCAGCGTCATTCTCTTGGCAAATTGGTTCGATTTGATAGCAGTTTTCGAGAAATCATGCCACAAGTAACTAAACGCGCCAGGATCGTCGAGATTAAACCTTTTTGGTCAGAAAAAATTACATTTCTCCTTCCTAATGCCTACTGACTTCATAAAACGGAGTTACATTCGCTGAAGGCTTTGAAAGCCATCCAGCCCGAGGCTTATAACAAGTTTAAGGAAATTTGAATTAAGCGTTGGCATCCTTTTACTGGCTCCGATTTGTATTAAAATACGTGAAAATGTTGTTTCAATGAAAAATTGGAAATAACGAGTTCTTTATAAGTAAAAGGAAGACTTCACACAGAAAAAGCAGCAGTTTATTGGTTGACAGAAAATATCGCGCAACTTAGGCGCACATGTCTTGGTTTCCGCAGATCTTACACGAGATCTAAGCGCTGAGGAGCTGCACCCGAAGAAGCCGAGCAATAACAAGTGGAGCTTAAGCATGCCATCGAGGCACGCATAAAAGAAAAATGGAAACAACTTCGCGAGGAAGTTAGCAAAAATCTCTGGGGACTCAGGTATAAAATAGTTATGAAGAAACACTGAGCTCGAACCAAGTCACCTGCCAAAATGGATGGCATCGTTAACGCTCTCTTGCCCACGTACAGAAAAGAGTCAGTGAACCAGAACAGGCTATAAGACTTTCGGAAATCCCCCAGCTCACCTTCGAGCAACTGCAACTGGCCGCTGACAAGCTGATATATACCGCAAGTGTCACATACCGTTGCTGTGACGATAGCTCTGATGCGGAAGGCATTTTCCACGCCCTCACCCGCAAAAAAAGGAATAAACTATCATTAGTTAAAAATTATTGAAGCATCACTGCACATGGATTTTCCACAAATTTTTATAAACATATACAATATGATCCATAATTATACACAATACATTAGCATTAGAACCGAGCATGGAGCAACTGCTGAAGTGCGAGCACATTAAGTAGTATTTGGTCAAAATTAAAATAAATAACTGCTAAGTAAGATAATAAGAAAAAATAAATTCACTTACGTTAGAATATGTTTAAATTATGAAGAAACGTCTGCCTAGAATGAAAAGAATAACAAAATGTGTTGAATATATTTACTTGAAATTATAGTATGTAGATATATAACTGTCTAATTATCTTGGAAATCATATTCTTTCATTCAATCTTTAAAGATAACTTCAAAGATCTGAACGAAAATTGAAAAGAGAAGGCTGCTGCTATAACAGCTGTTCAAAGTTGATTTAAAACTTGTCCGCTAACACCCAAGCGAACACAAAAAAGAAGGAAAATGCCCAGAAAAAGGTTTAGCGCTCTTACACTACTGTTCGATCACGTTTCTCTGCTTTCAATTATGTCATCACAAACTGTTTTATTTTTCCGTCAAACTCATAACAAAAAAATAACAGCGCGACTGTGTCGCCAATTTTGTTTCGATCGTTGTTGTTGTTGCTAATGCTCTTCGGCTAATAATGACGAAAACTTCTCAAGAAAATAGCTAAAAAAATCCACGCATCTAGCGGCTAATTTTCTTGTCATATTTTGAGTCTTAACAGTCGCCCCGCTGTCTCAGCGGTCACAACTAAACAATTGATTGAAAAAAATAATAATAATTTTTTCTGAGAATGATTTGCATAAACCCGAATTGTCGTTAATATAGTAATTACCAAAGCACAAAACATAATTATACTGCTTCGAAGATTATACGGATGCCACAAATATGCATTTTTAGTCAAAAGCCATAACTAGTTATTACTATGCAGCAATTCTATGAATTGTAAAGTGCGTTTTTATGTCAATTCAGCTAGCATTATTTGTTCGCAACTCATTCATTTGCCACTCCAAACAGACAAATCAACAGAAGTGCGTACTTATTGTTGCGGCATTTCAAAATTTGAATGAATATTTCAAGCACAATAACTGCCTATGCACATGCGCACAGTCATATGTACTCGTAGGCATGTGTACTCATTAGAAGTCTGAATAATTGCTACGGCACATGCGCTAAATTGCCGGTCTTTGATTTTCGGATTTTTTTCTCTTTGCTGGCCGTTGATTTATGTATGTAGTGCATGTGGACTATGAGCTTTGTTGTCATTTATTATATTTTATTTATTTTTCCTATTTTTATTTGCATAACTTTGCATTTGAATATGCCGCCCATGTCCGTTGCCCGTTGTCCGCTGGATTATTTGTTGTTTGTTTGCGTTGCATTGAGTGCTCACCCATTGAAACCGTTCATTGCAACAGCCACTTTATCTATTTAGCTAGTTGTGTGTATGTATGGTATGTAAGTTATTATTGTTTTGTGTGCGCACAAATATTGCAGTTGTTGTTGTTGTTTAGCCATTTGCGTATTCATTGTCAAATATTCTGGGGTAAATAATGAATAAAAGGAAATAAAATAATATAAAATCCAATAAAAATAATAAAACAAAATAAAATAAAATAAAATAAAATAAAATAAAATAAAATAAAATAAAATAAAATAAAATAAAATAAAATAAATTAAATTAAATACAACAAAAAAACTAAAATAATATAAAATCAAATAAAATAAAATGAAAACAAGAAAAAACGTTAACTTCGGCTGCACCGAAGCTAATATACCCTTCACAGCTGTATTTCTTTTAGTAACTATTTGTGCATGTGTATGGAAGCTATATGCTATAGTAATACGATCTAAAAAATTTTTTCGGAGATTATATTATTACCTTCAGCAGTAATCCATGTCAAATTTCGTGAAGATACCACGTCAAATGCGAAAGTTTTCCATACAAGCCCTTGATTCCGATCGTTCGGTTTGTATGGCAGCTATAAGCTATAGTAAGCCGATCTGATCAATTTCTTCGGAGATTAAATTGATGCTTCAGTTTGTATGGCAGCTATATGTTATAGTGGTCCGATATCGGCTGTTCCGACAAATGAGCAGCTTCTTGAAGAGAAAATGATGTTTGCAAAATTTCAAATCGATATCTTAAGAACTGAGGGACTAGTTCGTATATATACAGACAGACGGTCAGACAGACGGACAGACAGACAGACGGACATGGCTAAATCGACTCAGCTCAACATACTGATCATTTATATATGTATATGCTTTGTAGGGTCTCCGACGCTTCCTTCTGTGTGTTACAAACTTCCTGACAAACTTAATATACCCTGTTCAGGGTATAAAAAAAATAATTAAGAGACAAAAAGAAAATAACATAATAAAAACAGAAAATAAAATAAAATATAAAACAATGTGGCATAAAAATATTACTTCCTCTAAAAAATACTACTTTAAAAATTTGTATTTTTATTTTAATTTTTTTTTTAATACAACAAAAATGCTAGAATTAAATGTTACGAGTGCAAAACTAAACCTTAAAAATAAATACGTAAATATTATATCTGACATTTTCTCGAAAAACTATGTTCTTCATCTGAAGGATAAAGTCATCATCTGGCAACGCATTGTCATTCGAGTCCCATGACAGCGCTTCTTTTTAGAATCTTAAATATCTTCAAAATCATTGACATCTTTATTTGCCCGCCATTGCCAGCGTATATTGACATACAACAAATAAATAAATATTGCAACAAGGTCATGCCATCATATGAGCTCTGTTGGCAGAGTTGTCCGTTGAAAAAAATTTAAGACACTGAAGAGGTACATGACCATATGTGAACTCTCCAGCGTCGTGGTAGAACATTCGTTTTCAATTGAATAAGAAAAAGCACACATACATACATCTTTATAAAATTTCTATACTATAGTTTTTTACTAGACTACCGGAAGAAGCGTGTTTTTGAAATGTATATTAAGGGTGAACGTATGAATAGAGCATTGCGAAAAAATAATCATAGAAAAGTTATCTTTGTTATTCCAAAATAAAATTTATAGATCTCTCATCAAGGTCTGATGAAAATTTGCTCCGAATGCAAAACTATTTTGTGAACTTTTTACTCCTTTCTCTCGTAGATTTATTTCAACTTTTTTAGCTCTCAGTCGCAGTTAAGACTAGAGAATATAAAAATTTAAATTAGGTGATAATTATCATTAAAAAATGTAGGAACTTTATTGAACTAAAAAGCTGAGTTCTTGGAAAAAAAAATTATTTAAATGATCTGAGCAATAAATATTTGTTAAATATAGTTGAAATTAAACATATTTGTATCTTTATATACCCTGAAATTATGAAATATATATATATACGAGTACAATCAGCGTGCTGAGATATATTGGTACAATATTTTTTATGTTCGTTTGAAATTCTATATCTATATGTCAATTAATATTTCCTAATGTAGTGACGGCTTCGGAATATGTTACAGAAGGGCTTTGGGGAAGTCTACTTCATCATGAACACAAGTACTTTAGTGCCACAAATCATTCAATAAAGGTCGTGAATTTATCGAAAACTTGCCTCATGCGACTCGTCTATCTACCTCTGGTAATGAAGATAGAATCGAAAAAGTTAAAGAAATAGCCTTTGTTGAGACGACGTTCCATCCTCAAAAAGTCAGTGTTTGGTGTGTGGCAAAAGGGAATCATTGGTTAATTTTTCTACGAAAATGAGACAGACCACAGTTACACCCAATGAAGAACGCAGAAGAGCCATGACCTCTTCGTTCCTGAATTGGAGAATGCTGATGCGGACGTTCTTTGGTTCGGCAAGACGGCGTTACTCGTCTTACCGAAAATGAAAAAAAAAAAACAATTTATCGAGAAGAGAGGTGACTGCTTTATCTCGAGTCGCCTCCAAGATCGTGCGATTTGACATCCCTGGACTATTTTTGGTGTTGGTAGTCTATGCAGATAAGCACGCCTTGGGAGAGAATATTCGGCGCTGCAAAAGTGGTCGAAAATTGGGCTAGTCGGCTGGAATTGGATTTAAAACAGTCACGGCGTTTACTAGTCTAAAGTAATTTTTTATAATAAAGCTAAATTCTTGGCTATAATATTATATTAAAGGGTGATCCATTTCGAAGTTCCCTACTGTCTTAAAGAAAAAACACATCAATTTCAAATTTAATGGAAAATGTTTATTATTACTTGAAAGAACATTCTTTGGCATTTATTTTATGAGCATTATCTCTTTCAAATGTTGGACGCAGCTACGCCTTAGATGGTCTATCCGTTGAGTCCAATTTTTGATGACTCGTTCGAGCATTTCAACTGATAACTGGCGAATGATACGTGTGGTGTTTTGTTCCAAGGCCCGAATTGAATAGGGATTGTTAGCATAAACTTTACACTGAACATATCCCCACAGGAAAAAATCTAACGGTGAGATATCATACGATCTTCGGCCAATCGACCGACCGAAGTTTTTTATCAATAAATCCATTGATTGATGCCATGTGTGGGAAGTGGCGACGTCTTGTTGAAACAAAATGAGATTAAATTTCAGTCATCAAAAAGTTTGTTATCATAGCGCGATAACAGTCGCCATTGACATTTTTGAAGAAATATGGACCGATCATTCCACCGTCCCAGAGACCGCACCAAACAATTGTTTTTCATGATGAAATGGCAGCTCTTGAATATCTTCAGATTGCTCTTCGTCTCAAATGCGGCAATTGAGCTTGAAGAAAACATACCCATTAAGCCAGAAATGGACCTCATTGCTAATCAAAATTTGTATCGAAAATATCGGATCTTCTTGGAACTTTTCAAGAGACTATAAAGCGAAGCGATGTAACTTGGGTAGGCCGAGCGGCGTAAGTCGTTCCATACATCAGTTCGAGTAGCTGCGAATAGCGCCGAATCGACTTTCTACGGTCTTCGTGTTCAGTCTCAGCTACAGCTGCTATATTTTCTTCACAGCGTGGTCTATTCGGTCCAATATTATCCAATAATGAATGCTGGGTCTCAAGATCGGTGATGGCGTTGCGAATAACACGGTCAGTAGGCCGATTATGTTGACCATAAGTTAATACTGAACAAAAGTAACATGACAGCTTGACAAGACTTAGGCGTGTTCTGTCAAAAAAAGCTATTGAAAAAAGTACATCTATTTGGATCACCCGTTATATACATTATATTGCTCGTTGAAAAACACATGTCTCAGAAAACACCACTTACATTATAGATTGTACCTTTTAGGCGTATTGTAATGCTTTAGGAATCGCTGAAGCTCGTAAACTATTTCGACTTATAAACGCAGTCAACTTGAAAACAGTTTGCCACTTAAGGTTGCTGATACAGTTAACTGACCCACTTATGATGAGTGCAACTGATTACTACATCACACCGACACATATACAAATGTACATAGGCATATAGCAATTATATGCTTGTAACTTGGCTTCAAGGCATACATATGAATATGCTTATAGTTAGTAATATGCATAAGTATATCTTTAGAGAAGCGTAACGATTGTGCGGAAGATTGCGCCAGAGTCTTCCATTCTCCGGCTATTATGCCTTCATTACCACAAATCTGACCTTACCTATTACATACAAGTATGTATGTATGTATGTGTGTGTATGCATGTGCATAAATGAGGCGTTTGAAAGACCTATTTATTTGATATGTCTATGCAATTGTGTGTGTATGTGTGTTGATATAAGGAACTGTAGAAAGAAAATAAGTCATAGAAAGCAAAATGCATATATATAAATATAAGTGTGTATATATAATATATACCTATACACTCTAAGCTGTGTGCGCTTCAAGCCAACGACGGTGCACTCGTTTCTCTGCGGCGTTTAACTGCTTGATTGAAATGGGCAACGGCACGCCGTCACAGGCACAATTCAGAGCCCATAAAATAATCAAAGCTTTAAATATTTAATAACTGTAATTAAAGTTGTAATGCTGTATATTGTATATTAAATTGCATGTAAGCTTACTTGTGGTTCAAGTATAGCACCCTTTAATAGATATGACTATAATTAATGTGCGAGTTTTGTATTTTTTATACTCTCGCAACAATGTTGCTAAGGAGTGTATTATAGTTTTGTTTACATAACGGTTGTTTGTAAGTCCTAAAACTAAAAGAGTCAGATATAGGGTTATATATACCAAAGTGATCAGGGTGACGAGTAGAGTCGAAATCCGGATGTCTGTCTGTCCGTCCGTCCGTCTGTCCGTCCGTCCGTGCAAGCTGTAACTTGAGTAAAAATTGAGATATCATAATGAAACTTGGTACACGTATTCCTTGGCTCCATAAGAAGGTTAAGTTCGAAGATGGGCAAAATCGGCCCACTGCCACGCCCACAAAATGGCGGAAACCGACAACTTATAAAGTGTCATAACTAAGCCATAAATAAAGATATTAAAGTGAAATTTGGCACAAGGGATCGCATTAGGGAGGGGCATATTTGGACGTAATTTTTTTGGAAAAGTGGGCGTGGCCCCGCCCCCTACTAAGTTTTTTGTACATATCTCATAAACTACTATAGCTATGTCAACCAAACTCTACACAGTCGTTTTCTTTAAGCATTTCCATATACAGTTCAAAAATGGAAGAAATCGGATAATAACCACGCCCACCTCCCATACAAAGGTTATGTTGAAAATCACTAAAAGTCCGTTAACCGACTAACAAAAAACGTCAGAAACACTAAATTTTACGGAAGAAATTGCAGAAGGAAGCTGCACCCAGGCTTTTTTTTTAAATTGAAAATGGGCGTGGCCTCGCCCACTTATGGACCAAAAACCATATCCCAGGAACTACTAGACCAATTTCAATGAAATTCGGTATATAATATTTTCTTAACACCCTGATGACTTGTACGAAATATAGGTGAAATCGGTTCACAACCACGCCTTCTTCCAATATAACGCTATTTTGAATTCCATCTGATGCCTTCTCTGTATAATATATAGTACATTAGGAACCAATGATGATAGCGGAATAAAACTTTACAAAAATACGGTGTTTGAAAAATATGTAAATGACGTATAATGAAATCTCGATTATCACTTTATAATGCGAGAGTATAAAATGTTCGGTGACACCCGAACTTAGCCCTTCCTTACTTGTTTATATTCAATTAGATTGTAGGCAATTCTATTAAGACATCATAAAAGGTTTTAAACGTTGCAAATATTGCCATTATTACTTAATTTTCACTTTACAACAATATTGTGTTTGTCACTGGTATCAGAAGATGATTAAATAATAAATGATATCATCGCCGCTACATATCCACCTGAAACGAATGAATGTTTTTAAAAGAAGCGAAATATAGTACTCTGTATTTCTAAACTGGAGCTCTGCAAAGTAAGCTGCCGTGGCGGCTATAACTTCTAAATACAACTAGAATTTCTGCCAGACGAATGAATTTGGAAGGTTTTTACATATAATATAAGGGGCTAAATGTGGACCATATTATAGTTGAGGCTTCAGTTCGTAGTCTAATTCAATCAATCAATTTTGGCCGTGGCGACAGTTTTTTAGTGAGCGGTGTATTGTCAAGGTACAAGGGCAATTTTTTCTTTGCCAGATAGCCGTTTTTATACAATTCAGCATCTGATTCGGCAATACTCAATAATTCGCATAGTAGAATCCTGGGCTGTTGAAACTCAGATAACGGTAGCCATTACCTTTACAGTCTTTAGTACTGTACTCGCCTTCTTCATAAAACATTTGCCAAATGAAGTTCATTGTTTTGATTGTTGAATACCAGTAGATCCATCGATGGTCACGAAACGACTGAGCGAATCTTTCGGAATACGCTTAAATAGCCTCAAACAGCGGTGAGAACTGCTATAATAGTTGTCCTTGTATGCCAATGTTTAGCAAATGTAGCACCCATCATGCGGATAGCTTTCGGGGCACTTGAGCTCGGATCATAAACATCTGACGGGCAATTAGGTGGAAACTCGTTCAATTAATTGTCGCTAGCTGTCACGGCTACGAAAAACAAGTAAAGATATTACACCAAGAAGTCGTCTAGCAAACCGTCTACAAGTCCGTTTAGGCTGAACTTTGGGGGAAGAAAAAGTTTCACATAAAAATCTTGCAGCTGTCAGAAAATATCTAAGGCAGTCCTCTATTTGTAAAGTCCTCTCTTGATGAACAAAGTCCAAATTCTATAAGTCACTCATCATCGTCGTTCAGCTATACGGTGCATGGATGATGACAACATCTGAGGAGTCGGCGTTACGAGTTTTCGAGAGAAAGGTTCTGGGGAAGATTTATGGTCATTTGCGCATTGGCAACGACAAATACCGCAGTCGATGGAACGATAAGGTGTACAGATATAAGACGACATAGTTCAGCGAATTTAGAGACAGGGCATATCATCCCAATGGATGAAAACACTCCAGCTCTGAGCATATTCGATCCAGTACCCGCCGGAGGAAGCAGAGGAAGAGGAAGACCTAGACTCGGTTGAAAAGACCATGTAGAGAAGGACCTGGCTACACTTGGAATCTCTAATTGATGCCAAACAGCGAAAAGGAAGAACGGTTGGCGCTTTGTTGTAAACTCGGCTATAAATGCATAAGCGGTGTTTAAGCCAATAAAGAAGAAGAAGAAAATCCGCGGGCTTGCACGATTCAAGCAAAACTACAAATCATCTTCGAGAAGAAAAAGTTTTAAATGAATTGCATCAGATGCATGGAAATGCCCAAGATTGTTCTCTCTTCGTCCTATGGTATCAAGATGTCTAGAGAAATAAAGCTGTTCAAAAATGTGTAGATTATTGACGCTTATATCACCGTCAGATTATTTGCGAAGTTTCTCATACCATTTGTGGTGAACATTTTGATGTTATCTCGACAAGTTGAGGAATGTACGAGTTTCGGCAGAACTAGAACTTCAATGGATTTTTGAATATAGTTTTCTAGGACAGGAATAGGGTCGGCGGTTGCCATTATCTATCGTAGGTCGATCTCAATCTTTTATCTAGAGAACAGAGCTCGAACCTTTCATCAGCTTAGCGATATTACGCCTGTTCAATCTCTACCTCACCACCAAAAAAGCATAAGTAATACAGAGTCACAGTTTACAAATCAATAAAATCGTGCCTGACGTGCCTGGTAGTTTTCCTAACACTGATTATTTATAGATACATAAATATACCTGCATACATATCAGTTGTAAATGGCTCGAGTATACGCCGCTTTGAAATGGGCCAATTCGCACTGCGCAGTCTGTGGGCTCAGACAGTTTACTAAAACAATTGACCTTTAGTCACACTTATGTGAGAGTTAGGTATTTCATAAGTGTCTTATTTACTATTGCGCGTAAATATTTGCATTATTTTATATGTACTCATATATGTAAATAAACTAAAGTATATATAATTGATAAAATGTAAGTGAACTTTCTAGTAGCTTATAACCACTTAACTGAGTTACGCGAACTCGATCTAGAACAATAAAATATTGAAAAGATAATTAAAGTGAATACATACTTACATAGTAAAGTATGTATATATGTAGTTTAATACGTTGTATATCTAATATATCATACATATATTCATATTCGTTTGAACTCTAATTTTTAGGTTAGGTTAGGTTAGGTTAGGTTAATTTGGTGGGTCAATAAGCCACGCATATAGCAGTTTCGTCTTTTGCGGTACCCGATGGAGCTCAGTTGCTAAGTCCAAGAGGAGGGATCATAATTTTTAGGTTAATATGAATACTTTTAGACTAGAGGGGGCTCAAAAGAAGTAAAAAGAATATTTACGGCCGTTAAGGTAGTGTTAAAGGGGGCCAAGCGACGTCAAGCTAGATCAAATGAGTTGAAGTTGGGTTTCAGCGCGAAGCGAGCTATGGAACTGAAGATCTAATGCTATCTATGAGTAAGTGTTTTTGATTGGCACGACGAACCACGTCCAGGACGGCCATAAACATCAACTGATGATCAACACGTTAATCAAATAAAAGAATTGGTGCTAAAGAATCGACGATTAACAGTCAGAGATATTACTGGCGTCTTTGGAATATCGGAGAGATCAGTGAAAACCATTTTGAAAGATTATTTGGGCCTAAGAAAAGTGAAATCACGATTGGTTCCAAAATCACTAAATTTTTTCCAAAAACAACGTCGCGTTAACGTCTGTGCAACAATACTTTCCGCCTATCAGGATGTCCCGATACATATTATTACTGGCGATGAGTCTTGGATCCATGCTTACAACCCGGAAACCGACGATCTGTCGACCGAATATCGTGGCAAAAGTGAGCTGAAGCCAAATCACGTCAAAGCAGGTCCAAAATCAATGTTATGTTGACAATATTCTTCGATTATCGAGATGTGGTGCACTCCGAATTCCTTCCGACTGGCCAAACTGTCAACAAGGAATGAGATTTGAGTGTTATGCGTCGTTTTCGCGAAGCCGTACTAATACTAAACTCGTTTCATTCAAGCATTTGGGAGACTACTTGAACTCACTCAAATGTAAGAATAGCAAATTTGTGATGTTTAAGGTTTTTTCTCCTTGTATGTTAGTATGTATTTGAATATTTTGGGAAAAAATTCGCAAACAAAAATATTTCGAATGTTTACAAATACATATCTATTGAAATATTCTTCTATATATGTAAATTTGTTTAGCAAAGCTTTAATCAATGTTATTGGCGCTTGAAATTCCAAGGTTATCGTCAGGCTCTAGAACAAATGAATTTGCATATATTTTCTTAAGAATTGCTGCTAATGACTTGCTGACAAAATTAATTAAATTACAAAATTATGAGTCTTATGACCGCTTGAAATATGCTTTTTAATTATGTTCGATGCTTTTGAAGATTGGCATGTTCTTTGAGGAAGTAAATGGAACCAAGAGAATGAACAATGTATTTTAAAAACTTTGATTTTGAATTGCCGACAATTTACTAGCATTATTTTTTCGGATAACTCACCCATTGTTCTCCATGATACTTCGCCGTAAAAATAGATATAAGAATATAATGATAAAAAGTGTTCTTAGTTCTTCTTAACTTCGAAATCCTAGATAATTTTGTCTACCTTGGAAGCAGTTTTAACACCAACAACAACATCAGTCTCGAAATCCAACGCAGAATAACTCTTGTCTTTTAGGTGCTACTCCGACTGAGTAGACAATTAAGCAGTAAGGTCCTCTCTCGACGAACAAAAACCAAACTCTATAAGTCACTCATCATCTCCTACTGTATGCTCTGCACCATGACGATAACGACAGCAGATTAGTCGGCGTTACGAGTTTTCGAGAGAAAGGTGCTGTGAAAGATTTATGGTTCCTTGCGCAATGGAAACGGCGAATACCGCAGTCGATGGAACGATGAGCTGTACGAGATATACGACGACAGTGACATAGTTCAGCGAATTAAGAGACAACGGTTGCGCTGGCTAGATCATGTCCTCCGAATAGATGAAAATACTCCAGACCTTAGAGTATTCGACACAGTACCCGCCGGGGAAAGCAAAGGAAAAGGAAGACCTCCACTTCGTTGGAAAGGTCAGGTGGAGAAGAACTTGGCTACACCTGGAATCATCAATTGGTGCCAAACAGCGAAAAGGAAGAACGATTGGCGCGCTTTTATAAACTCCGAAGAAGTTCTTAATCTCCAAATCAACTTAAATAATACAATTTTCTAGTAATTATGTTATAAAGACTGCGGATGAGTGGAATAAAGTGTTCCGGTATATCGTAACATTTAGAATAACGATCTCTCAGGCAGCATATCAAAAAAGAAAAATTGTCGAAAACATCGTGATTCACGCTTATCTACAATTTCAAGGAACTCTTCTTTATCGATTTTACACTTTGGCTTTTCAATGAAAAGAAGAGGCATTATGTAGAAACAGGAAGCTGGAGAAAAAACATTAGCAGAGCATCTATCCTATGAAAACAAAAAATAAATTACTTTGCCAACGCACATCTACAAAGAATTTACCTACAAATCCCCGTCTTTTTTGCAAAATTTGTAATATACGACGCAATCACTTGAAAGATAATGCCGCGCTATCTACGAGGCCAATAAATGGACGCTTCATTCTTGTCCAACCGATCGTGTTTGCGAGCGCTGCTGCTGCTACACCGGTGGGTGTTGATTACAATATCTGTATATATGTACATATTTATATGGGTGCGCTCCCGCTGTTCCAGCACGGCAACTACGGTTCGCTGAAAGCACAATGCCACATTGAGTGTCGCGACGCCGCTGATGTTCACTGCATACCGTTAGCTGCTGCACATTTCTTAGATAAGACCAAACGATTGCCAAAGTTGCGACTAAGGTCCGAGCTTATATTTAGAAGTATACACCTCGTATCGATCACAGTTCCCATATAATCGCCTTACCAGCTCGAGCCGTTTCGCAAGTAGTCAAATATCGTGTTTCATTAACGTGTAATCGGGAAATATTTTAAGCTGAGTGGATTTAATATTAATAGACAAGTGATAAGGACTAAAGGACAGCATGAAATTAGAAACGAAAAGTGAGCCACCGCAATATTTAAATGAGCAATTCTTCAAAACCGCCTTGGAGGATGGACTGCGTGATATGCGTGTCGATATAAAGAAAATCATATTCGCCGAATCGAATGGTGGCGGTGAGAATTATTGCAGTAAAATATATCGTGCCAAAGCTTTGTATAGGAGTAGCAAACGTCAGTTGGACGAAGAATTGGCGTTGATTGTGAAGAGTATTGCTATAACACCGGCCACACAGTTTCTCGAGGAGTTGGCGGTATATTTGCGTGAGAAAATTTTCTATTTCGACGTGCTCGGACGATTGGAAGTATTAATTGGCGATGGTGCAAAATTTGGGCCAAGGTGAGTAGGGCGTTTAATTCGGCAGTTGGATATAGTTATCCAGTTCGCGAGTTGGACATAGTTGCTCAAGCAGTAATCTGGAGGAGTTCACTCAAAGAGATCGTATTTTGTTTTCAGTGTCTGAGTGTCACAGGACTTCCAATTATGAAATTTTGAAAATAGAGAAATTAGCTGGAAATTGTAGGACTCAGCAGATTACAAGGATAATCATTCTTTCGAACGCCTCCAAACCCTAGTGTAATGTGGAATCAAACCAGAACTTTCTCATATATCACGTTTGTGCTGTTTCTGGTTTGATTTTTCGATATGGAAATAATAGATTTGTGATGTTCTTGGAACATAAAGTTTCTTCGCTCGTTTTAGGGAAGCAATTTTAGAAATGATTGAGACTGTAAATGTGATTTCCCAAAAGGATTATCTAAAAAAATTAAAATTTCAGTGAAAATTTCGCGATTTTTTTAAATAGTTGTAATCGAAAAAAATCTTTCGTCTAAGTCTTTAAAAATTATTTCTCAAAGACCTGTGTAAACTTGCATGAAGTTCAGTTGCGTAGTTCTCGAGATATCTTGCAAGCCGACTTCAGAAACATAGTTTCGAGAAAAACGCGCTTAAAGACGGCGTATCTAGCCTAGCTAGCCTCGAGCGCATAAGTTCTCAAGGGTGTATCTCCGAACATCTTGTATCTCGGTTCAACTTGAAAATTTAGGACAATATTCTAGAGGATTTAATAAGACAATCGATTTTTTAAAACCCGTAAACCCATCTAACCTCTTAAACAAGTAGGAAGCTCCGAAGAGCTAAGAAACCGAACATTTCATACTACTGGAGCTAAAGAAATTGTTGCCCCAATTCAACCGATTTTCGACAAACAGGCATAGTACATATATATATCTCTCAAGGAATTACCGATATTTTCGAAAAGAGATCGCAATTGGACCTTTAATCCACATATTCGGTGCCTGGGGCTTGAATATTTCCGGTCAGATTTGGACACTTTTGGCCATAAAGTGACCTTCTGCGCACTATTCGAGTAATCGCTTATCCCATTCATGCTGCCTGATTTGCATTTTGTAAGTGAAAGAATGCGATGAAATTTAAAATTGGGTTATATGAGAAGTAGGCTTCCCATGGTTATGGTTCGGTTCTTGCATTGGCCCATAGGTATGTCAAGGTAACTTTATAAACCAAATTTGATCGATTCGGTGACGTAGGTCCTGAGATATGGCTTTTAATTAAAATGAGGGCGGTGCCACGCCCAACGGCCATTTTTGACCCCTGTTCCTAAAAAAGTCGTCTTGTATCATACAGGTGTAAAATTAAATGCCTCTGGAGTATTAATTTATTGATTTATTGCACTTTTAGTAGTTTTAATCGAACGAGTGAGCTTATCACCCGATTTCATTCAATTTCGGTTGGGGTGCTCAAGTAATTTGTCCTGAGCGAATTTGAATGGCTTAGGAGATAGTATGTACATTAAATATTTTAGAATTTTTTTTTTATATTTTTTGTACATAAGTGCCCTTTCCCACTGCGATCCCTTATGCCAAATAACAGTTTGAGATCGAAATTTTGTGTTAAGTTAAGGTATTAGTTTTCGTTTAATCGGATTACGGATCTACGAACTCGTCCTCATTTTTTTCGAAGGCTCTTGTGTCATTTTCATTGGGGGGTTTTCTTTACGTGGCAGGTTTCAAACACAGCGCACAACCCTGAGCAGGAATGATTCGCCTTCTCACTTTAGCTCGTCTTCAAACGGAGGTTTTTTGGCGCTCAAAGAACTTTCCTCACTTGCGTGAACTTCTATACATGGCTCCATCCTCATATGTTACCACCAGATTTTAAATCGCGAAATAATTACCTTTAACCACTTTAAACATTTTCAGATGTTTCTACACCACTCGGGAACCCATACAGACAATAGTATTCGACGACCTCACGCAGTATGGCTATAAACTGGCTAGTCGTCAAAATGGGCTCGACGAGGAACACTGCGTGGTAATATTGCAAAAATTGGGCAAATTTCATGCGACTTCTATGGTTTTAATGGAGAAGGTGGGTACTTCAAGTAATTAGTAAAATGATACTATTTATTATTACATACATACAGACACATATATATTGTATTCGATCATACGCATATGTACCTATAGTACTTCGCTTATCAATAATATTGTAAATTATGTTTTTCTTCGAATACCGTATTATCTACTGCACTTGAGGCGTTGTATTATGACTTGAACGTTGTGATAAGCTTTGAAAAAGAAAACATTAAGCATTCATTGTTGACAATAATTGGAAGACCCGTTCATATATACATACATATGTCCGTAAGAAGCGTAAAATATTAATTGAATTTAAGAAATGAAAGTCGAATTATTTAATGTGTTTCATATACAAGTAAATTTTGAGAAACTCGACAGAACATAAACAATTGATATGAATTGTATTTCTAATATAAACTAACTATTTCGACCCACCTTAGGACCCCAGCGTTCGTGAACATTTCACCACCGGCATGCTGGACGAACACTATATACGGACCAATGAGCGTTTCATCCACTTTATGTCACTGCAATTGCGCACACTCGCCGAAGTCGTTGCCAAGTGGCCAGGCTATGAGGCGATAGCTGTGAAATTACATCGTCATTGTGATAATATTAAAGAGAACCTCGTGATAACTGGACAACCGAAACCAGGCGAAATAACTGTGCTAAATCATGGCGACTTATGGGTGAACAATTTCATGTACAAATATGAGGAGAAGGATGCAACTAAGCCTATAGATGCAATATTCGTGAGTTTCCAACGAAACATTAAAAAAAAGGTTTATATAAATAATCTAATTTTTGCTTACGCTTGACAGCTCGATTTCCAGAACAGCTTTTTTGGCAGTCCCGGTTGCGACATTAACTTCTTTCTGAACAGCAGCGTTCAGCTGGATGTGTTGGTTAATCGTCGCGACTTCCTCGTACGTACCTACTATGAAGCGTTGCGGAGCTCGCTGGAACACATGCACTACGAACACATACCGACGCTGCACGACATCGAAATGGAGATCCGCGCACGCGAATTGTATGGCTTTTTCTCGTCGTATGCCTTCTTGCCAATGGTTGCGATGCGCAAAGAGGACTCTTACGATAACAGTATTGAGGCTTTGAGTAATCAGGAATTTGCACGCAAAAAAGTACAACAAATGTTCTCCTCAAATCCAAGGACCACAGATACATTGCGTTATGCCGTCAAACGTTTCGATGATTTGGGTATATTCGATTGAGGCAGGTTTTTAAACATATGGTTATGGTTAAAGCGTGAAGGGTTTGATAAAGCTCTTGGTTTCATTTCATATTTGGGTTGTTTTCATTATTATACATTAATCATTTGTATTGTTTAGTTATAGTCTACTATGTTATGCAAGGCTTAATAATTTAAAGATGAAATATATTCTACGATAGATATTTGTTGCTGATTTTTATTCTCGGTTCGAAAAAGGTTGGATTGATACTATTCCTCCGTTCCTATAGTTTGTTCCCTTGTCAAAATGTTTTTGAAATCTTAGTAGGATTTCAAGATATTTTTGTCAGAACAATCTGTCTAGTTTTGGCTAGATGGTTCATAGAAAGAAAATATCGTCCTTCTCCCCTTTGGAGGTAAAAATTCATGCAAGGTATAATGTATATAGGTCCGTATATAGTGTTCGTTTTCAAGATTTTTTTATTTTCCATTCTCACCACTACCTCGAAGAAATTTTTGATATTTTGAGACGGTGATGTATCAATATTTCTATGGTTATCTGTACCCACTCTTAGAATGAGGTTGAAAATATTGATAAGTTTATGCAGTAGATAGGATCTAAGCTATTCGCGTTTCTTTCAGCTTAACCCTTTTTCAATATGGTAATATTTGTATTCCCATTATTATTCTCATAAATGATCTATTGATCTCCTTTCTGAACAATCTAACATATCTGATCCCGGTTTGTATGAGTTCTATATAATTCTGTAATATTAATAGGAGAGCCATGGTCTTCAGTCGGCTTCACATTTCCCACAAGGTGTAGACTTGAGAATCACAGATTTCTTAATACTATTATTAATAGCTTATCATCTGTAGTTTCTATTTTGTAGTAGGTTTACTGTAGTTACACGAAATTTTAAAGTTTTAGAGACACTGTATTCAAAACACGAGATACGGCAGACCGTACTACAAAAATATTATAGAAAATTGGCAAGACTACTGTAATCGGCGTATCTCCACCGATGTTAAATAATAAAATCGAAATTTGCCAGTTCTTGAGCCCGTCTGATTAACTTACATCTTAACTCTTTAAATCGATGATTACTTTAATATATCGATTTTTAATTTATCGATATTTTTTTTGTATGTTTTAGAAAATAGAATTAAATTTGAAGCATATTTTTAATTTTTCGATTATTATTTTATCGATAAAAGTTTTTTGGTCCTTCAGCCTAGCTCCACCGATGTTAAATAATAAAATTTAAATTTACAACCTTTAGAGCCTGTCTGGTAAACTTACATCTTAATTCGTTAAATCGATTATTACTCCAATCTATCGATTCTTAATTTATCGATAAAAATCTTGTGTATATTTTAGAAAATAAAATACAATTTGAAGCACATTTTTAATCTATTGACTATTAATTTATCGATACAAATTTTTAATACCTCAGAAATTGGATTTTGGATTGAACAACTTTTTTATTTTCGATGATTAAATTATCGATAAAAATTTCTGATGTGCTTCAGAAGTGGGAATTCGATTTAAATCACTTTGTAAATCGAATAATAATTAAATATATCGATTCTTAAAGTATCGATAAAAATCTTTTGTGTCTTTTAGAAAATAAAATTCGACTTAAAGCACTTTTTAATCTTTCGATTATTAATTTATCGATAAACCTTTTTGGTACTTCAGAAATTGGATTTTGGTTTGGAAAACTTTTAAATTTTTCTATGTTTAATTTATCGCTAAAAGTTTCTTAAGTGCCTCTGAAGTGGGAGTTTGATTTAAAGTACTTTTAAAATCGATTATTAATTTAATCAATCTATTATAAAGCTTTCGTTTGCTTTAGAGAATAGAATTCGATTAGAAACACTTTTTAATTTAAGAGTTAGAAATTATAATTAGATTTCGAGCACTTTTTAATATATAGATTATTAATTTGTCGATAAACAATTTTGCTACTTCAGAAATTGGATTTCGGTTTGAAGCATTTTATAATTTTTCGATGATTAATTTATCTATAAAAATTTTGTATGTGCTTCGAAAGCAGGAATTCGATTTAGAGCACTTTTTAAATCGACTATTAATTTCATCTATCGATTTTTAATATATCGATAAAAAGCATTCTCGTGCTTTAGAAAATAGATTTCGATTATAAGTACTTTATAATATATCGATTGTCAAGTGAACGATAAAAAGTTTTTGGTTCTTCAAAAACGGGAATTCGGTTTTAATCTTGCGATTATTAATTTAAAATCGATTATTAATTTAATCTATCGATTAGTTTGACAAGCTTTTGTGTACTTTGGAAAATAACATTTGATTTGAAGCACTTTTTAATATATCGATTATTAATTTACCGATAAAAAGTTTTTGTGTGCTGCGGAAATTGGATTTCGATTTGAAGCAATTTCTTTTTAATTTCATGACAACTTTCGAATTTTATCTAGGAGATAACTATTTTATTAGAAACCTTAGGAAAGAACTATTGAAAATGAATAGAGAAACAATAAAAGAGAGGCTAGAGGCTATATTTTCATGTTTTTGGTCATTTTCCTTTGTAATAAAAATATTACTATAAAGAGTGGTTTTAACTGCCAAAAATAAATATTTCATCACTCTTCAACTTCGTTGACCAAAAGTGACACTATACAGAAGTATACGTCGCACTTCACACAAAATAACAAAAAAGTAATGATCCAGCTAACATTGTGCAATAACTGTTTCATTTTTTATATTCAAAAATTTAGAATATTGCAGTTGCAATTTTTCGCTCTGCTATTTTGAACTTTATAAGGCATGTTTGCTTATTTATACAAACAGCATATTCTAAATCCCATGTCAGAACTGATTTACGTGGACTATGTTGCAATATTTTTACTCCGCTGGCAAATCCTCAATAATATGCTCTAATCCGTGCATCAATTGTTGTGTGTGTCTAATGCGAAATTGGTTTTCATTGGCGTTTATAATATGTATATGTATGTATGTGTGTATATATTTGCAACTGCATATTTTCAAAAGCAAATTTTTGCCGAACGCAATTCGCGAAATCTTAAGAAATTCGACATCAAACAATGTGTGGTCTTGTCGAAATGGCCGGTTGCATGGGCATTTGGACAAGCGAACGGTATGTCATGCCCAAATTATTTGGCTGTCAAATAGTGTACGGCCAAGCTGTCAATTCGTAAAATGAAATTGAAAAATTACACACACACGCATGCATACAAATGGCTGACATGCGTAAGCGTCGATATTTGTCAAATATTTTGCTATTCCATTTGTAAACATGTCACAGCAGCGTCCACGTTTCCACAACGGAGCGGCGATGCAACGAGCAGCGTCGGCTGATGGCTGCTACGACATTTGGCGGGTCGTTGGCAGTGGCACGAACGATTTGTACTGCAACCGTTTTGCGGTAATTCTTTTAAATTATTTTGTATTCATTATTTGCACACGTTTTGTTTTTGGTGTGTTGTTGCTTGGGTGTATTTTGGCAATTGTTGGTATTTATTTGCTTGTAATGCAACACTCGACAGCAAAACAAACAACCTTACTACAACAACTAGTTTTGGTCATAGCGGCCACTTTGGCCAATTCACAAATAGTTGGAAGCTAAGTTTTTGTTGAATTTTTTTATTTTCACCTTTTTGGTAATTGACTTAGCACTTATTCGGCTGCAAGAGACCGTCCGTCCGCCGGCAGATTGCGCACCAGAGACCGAGCGCCAGTTTATGGCCGCTGTCATGTCATGTGCTGAGTGATGCCCGGTTCATAGCTGGTTCTTTTAACATTTTCACGCCTTTTTAACGATGCAAAAGGACGGGCGGGGGGTTGTGGTAAAACTCAAAGTAAGATTTATTGGTACATAAATCATGAGCCACTTAGAAGCTCAAAGTGCGCAAAACAATTTGCAAAATGCGATTGCTATGTAGCGATAAAATTACAAAAGTAAAATTTGACAAATTAGCAAAAGAGTTACAAGCGAAAAGCGTGAAAAAATTTGTCAAAATATTTATGAAGTAGCTGCTGGTGGAGACCCCCTTTTTGGTCAGTTAAGTGCTTAGAAGAATTGGTTAGTGGCAGGTTGATATTTTTGTAACAGAATTGAAGTATTTTGAAATTTAACTGGTGGACTGAAAGGTCCGTAGGTTGCTATATACATAGATGACACTAGTAATATTAAAAACATATGATTTTTAGTCAGTCCTTATATTTAAAAGAAAAAAATATTTTAATTTGACAGCTGTCGAACTATTATTTTATGAGATCCCAGCATTTTGATTAAAGCAACTTGTGTTAGTTTAAAACAAGAAAAAACGTTAACTTCGGTTGCACCGAAGCTAATATACCCTTCACAGGTGCATTTCCTTTAGTAACTATGCGTTCAGTTTATATGGAAGCTATATGCTATAGTACTCCGATCCAAGCAATTTTTTCGGAGATTATATTATTACCTTAAGCAGTAATCCATGTCAAATTTCGTAAAGATACCACGTCAAATGCAAAAGTTTTCCATACAAGAACTTGATTCCAATCGTTCAGTTTATATGGCAGCTATATGCTATAGTCAACCGATCTAATCATCGAATTTCTTCGGAGATTACATTGTTGCTTTAGAAAATAATCTATACCAAATTTCGTGAATATATTTTGCCAAATGTGAAAGTTTTCCATACAAGAACTTGATTCCGATCGTTCAGTTTGTATTGCAGCTATATGTTATAGTAGTCCGATATCGGCAGTTCCGACAAATGAGCAGCTTCTTGGAGAGAAAATGACGTTTGCAAAATTTCAAAACGATATCTTAAAAACTGAGGGACTAGTTCGGATATATATGTACAGACAGACGGACGGACGGACAGACAGACAGACGGGAATGGCTAAATCGACTCAGCTCAACATACTGATCATTTATACTCGTATATACTTTATCGGGTCTCCGACGCTTCCTTCTGCGTGTTACAAACTTCGTGACAAACTTAATATACCCTCTTTAGGGTATAAAAAAATATGTAGATCAACAGAAATTTCAAAAATCATTGCTATTTTTGGGGGAAATATACTGTTGAAGCCAAAATTTGGATTCCTCAACATTACTTGAACTCTGCACCAAGGAAATCAACCGTTAAAAAGGGTTTACTAAGTTTTACCAACGCGAAATGCGGCGAAAACATCCAAAAAGTCCACAAAATAATTTTGGATGTCCATAAAGTGAATTTGTTTGGGAGGGCTGAGACTCTAAAGATATAAAAAGCACGTATTGGATATGTTATATATAAAAATTTGGATATGCGAATGCTCTGAGCAAAGTGGGTGCCGTGTAAGCTCACAATCCAACAAAAATAATGACAACTTGCTGATTCTGCGGAAAGTTTGAAGCTCTTTAATCGTAATGAAACCGAAGTTTTGAAACATGGCTTCATCCAACGATAGTCCGTCGAGTGGACTGCACATGACGAATCGACCCCAAGGCGTGGAAAGGAGACAAAGTCGGCGGGCAAGAGAAAAATCAATCAAAGCGACTATTACATTGCTTTACAGTAGTATTTGAAAGACAAAATCGCGAAAAACGACCCCAATTGAAGAAGAAGAAAGACAACGTCGCCTGGTTATTTTGGATGAGTGTTAAATAATGAGCCATTCGTTTCATCCCCGCGCCAATCTAGAATATCAGAACTCAAAGCGAAAGTCGCTCTTCTTCAAAGGTAGTGCCGATTTCTTCATTAACAGAGCTAAAATCACCGTATGAGTTCTTCATAAAATGTTTCTTTCTTATTGTCGATAGGATGAAGTATAACTTGATTTTAGCCTTAAGGCCAATAAGATCGAAATGGCGACTGTTACACCCAAAAATTTACTTTACTTTTGATAGCTTGAACTTTTTCCTCAATATTCGAAAATTATGTTCAAAGTACAGGCGGAATTAGGGAAAAGGCCAAGGGAAAGTTGTTGTAACTGTGCTTCGCAGCAGGAACATCACACTTTGGAATGTGTGAGCTTCAAAAATTCCAAAAAATATCAAAAAGTCACGTTCTACGCAATAAGGATAATGAGTCTGAGCTTCGGGATATTTTAGTGCGCTGAATTCCTCGTCAACCATAGTTGTCCGCCTGAAGACACGTAACGTCTCTCAACATGCCTCTTAACCCTTTCGATCCGAAAAGCCGTGAAGTAAATAAAATATATAAGACACACACGTTCCGGTTCGGATCGAAAGGGTTAAACGTACTCATCTATCAGAACTTTACTACAGCTTCTTGAACGATTTGTTATATGAAACTAATAATAAGCAATGAAGTTTCTAGGTTACCGAAGTCAGATAAAGAAAAATCGTTGTTGTTGTTGTTGTTGTTTTAACGGTTATCAGTTCCCCTTAGGATGGTAAGGGTTATCCAGGTTGTCGTCGACGTCATCTAGCGGGCGGCCCAGGCAACGTGCTGTTTCCACCTGGTCGGATCAAAGGGAAAAGGGTGTTAGATGAGTGGGGTTGGCGGGGCATGCAAAGAGATGGCCAGTGTCATGTGGAGACTCACTGCATGTAGGACATATTTTGGATATGTCGAAGTCTATTCTGAACAAGTAGGAATTTAATCTGCTAGAGTATGTATTAGCAATCGGTATTTGGTGATTTTTAACAAATTTTTCACTGGCAGGGTTATGGTGAGATTTGATGATGGAGAACTTTAATCTAACACAAAATATGCTTTATGAAGCCATATTTCAATTTCTCAGCTGGTTTTAACTAAAACGCGTATTTTTTTCACTTTAGATGATCCTGTAAGGTGTTCTCTTGCCAACGCGAGCACATCTTTTTTCCGAGGGGTCACTGGAAATCGGGTAACTATGGCCGAGTTTAACATAATTTTTTCTAAAAATTTCAGATTTTTTTGTTATTAGTGTTTGTTAGTAACAATAAATAATTATAATAAAATATTAAATTTTTTATATGAGAAAAAAAATTTTGAAAAAAGGCTGTTTTTACGCGAGGAAACATATGTAACCACTTAGAGTAGTCCTTAGTAATGCTAGATGGACATTCAGTTTAGTTTGAGTTGAAGTATTTGTCAGCGCTTTTTGCGAGCTTTAGGAGAAACTTGATATCTAAGTTAGATACTCGTCTAGTCCCTTGAACGCCGAAGCTTCTAGATACTTAAGCCCAGTTCACCTTTTATTACAACAAAAATTTGTGTCCTTCAGAATGTAAATAATTAATCTACCTGTTCTACCTGCATTGTTCTCCTCCGCTACTCTAATCTTCGTTTCTTTGTTTGTATTGTTCAAGGGATTATTATTTTTCGGTACGGCTTCGCCATTAAAGTGATTCGGTTTCGCCCAAATTTGTTTTCTTGGAAAACTTCATTTTGAATTATTTTGTAATTATTGCAAATGAAAAATAATAATTATGGAAGGGCCAAGGTCATGTCCTTCAGGTTTGTGTATTTTCCAGGTTTAAATCCCTCACTTTATTTTTGAGTAAAAAAAAAAGGGAATTCCACGCCCGTAATTTTTCATAAACAAAAGGTACTTATCATCACATTAAAATATATGTCTGGAATTTTTAAAATTCTGTGACGTTTTTCCAAATATAGAGATAATTTAACCAAAAAAAATATTAAGCTAGTTTCTTGAGAAATGGTTTTAAATGTCACTTTTCACTTACTTAAATAAAAATTAAAAAAAAAATTATCTATATTATTTTTATTATGTCTAAAATAAAATATTAGGAATGTATTTAAAGCTTTATATTAATAACGTACGTTATATACTTGTATAAGAGAGAGTGAGAGAGACAGAAATCATACTCTTAAAATAATATTTTTTAACAAAAACATACATATAAATGGTGTATTATATTATTTTCTCCTACAAAAATAAATCCCTAGAGATACATACATAAAAGAGAATTTCTTCTCAAAATAGATTCAAGTTTTAAAAAAATTAGTAAACAAAAACAAAAATATTTCAACAAGAAAGTAAAAATATGAACAACTTTTGTCTTTCTTCATCCTTCTTCAAGACCATCTTTCGTCTCAGCAAGCTGGTTAATTAATTTTAAGTGCGACAGACAGCGCTATATAGCTCACAAGAACGGCAACTGCAATCCTGCAAAAATGCGACTCTGAAGGTGGAACTACAGAAAATCGCGTATATAAGCTAGAATATTCTTGGATATATTAAGAAACGATTTCAAAGTGATCGAAGGTACAACGGCTTTTCTATCGTAGTCTTGAGTCTTTGGACGTTCAACAACAAAATCGCGCATATTTTACTATAAAAAGAGTATTTGTTGGTCACAAACTAGTTTAAAAAAAATAAAAATGGATTATTTTAATCAAGCACAGCAAATTCTGTATGCAATTCAGCAAATTTATGCTCAACAAATAATTGGTAAGTATAAATGATATATGTATATATATTTTTATTTGTAACACATTCTATATACATAAATGCCAGCAAAAGAGTTCTGTATTAAGTTTGAGAGAGAATTTTCATTACTAAAACTAAATATGCTTCTTGGAATTCCATCTAAAATATTTGCTTAAGTTTGAGGCTAACAACAACGATAATAATTTCGAAACATATGGTTCATAACCAAGCTAAAAATTCTTAAATAAAGCCAAAATAGTGAAAAAGGTGTGTGACTTCGATAATTTTTTTTTTAACTCAGAACAGAACCTACATTGATGCTTATAATTACTACTACTGCTACATTTCAACTTCCATATACCGTTACATTTAAGTTCTCACTGATAAGAAAGCATATACCTGAATTATTCTTGCAGACAACTTAATTATGGCACAACAAACTCAGCAATCCGGTGAGACACGGCGAAGAAGACACTCGGACCAGCATCTACACTTCGGAAGGTTTCATCAAAATACTAATCGAAACTACAACCCTAATGAAAATTTAGCACAAATGTATGGGCAACAACAACAGCAACCAACTCTGTCTAGGCATAACCGTCGGATATCCCAACAGTCGGCACAAATAGTGCAGAAACAAAGAAAAGTGCAACACAAAATTGCGCACCATCAATTGGAAAGACCCAAAGACAAAAGACACGAGAAGAAACCACAAAAACAACCGAATAAAATACACAATGCGAATAAACCTCTGGTGGTTCGAAAAACCACTAATCTTGCTGCTCCAAGCCCACAAGTAGTCGCTACACCGCTGGGTGAACACCATTGGCTCAAAATTTCACAGTCGGAGTTAATGGCAAAATTACGAAGTTATGTCGTCGCACCGCATCTGTTGCCCAACTATGGCTACCCCACTGAAAGCACAGTGCAGAACGGTAAAGTTGTAATTTTCAAGAAGTTAGCACCAGCTTACAATGCTAGCACCAATATCGACGACCATGTGAACCTAGCTGAGTTGGAGCGGCAACTCGTGCCGAATAACGATGCAATGCTTAAGCAATGCGTACGTTGTGAACGTCCTTTTCGTGTCACAAGTTCTGGCGTATATTTGAAGCGAGAGAGATGTACCTTTCATTGGGGTAAATTGTACAAAGTAAAAACCCGGCATAACAATTACCATAAACAATACACTTGTTGTGGTGGCTCCAGCGAGTCAGTGGGCTGTACGTCTAATCCGGTGCACGTGTGGACCGGTGTTGTGTCCGGCATTAATGGACCATATGGCGGTTTTGTGCACACACGCCGGATTACCGACAAGCCCAAGGTGTACGCACTGGACTGTGAAATGTCCTTTATTGGACGTGGACTGGCTTTGACCAAGGTAACTGTGATCGCGTTTGATGGGCGATTAGTTTATCAGCACTTTGTGCGCCCCATTGGAGCAATTGTCGACTATAATACGCGTTTCTCTGGCATAACCAAAAGTGACATATCCAAATCGAATAAGCGAGTTAAGACACTTGCCGAGGTGCAGCGTGATTTGCTGCAGATAATCGACGCCAACTCAATACTTATAGGACACGGTCTAGAAAATGACCTGAGAGTCCTGAAAATTGTCCACAAGACAGTTGTCGACACTTCAATAGTATTTAAACATTCCAACGGTTTTCCGTATCGACACTCGTTAAAACATCTGACCAAAACGTATTTGAAACGTAACATTCAATTAGATGGCCAGAGTCACGATAGTTTAGAGGATGCACGGGCGTGTTTGGAGCTGATGCTGTGGAAGGTGACCACCGACAAACAGGAGAACTAACTAGTGGTTTCGGTTGTAAATCCTAGGAGCACGACACATCTGTTTGGTGCTCCCTTGCATCAACGCTGTGGTCATGTGGCTCTTCCAAACGACGTATGTTATGCAAATGAAATTGTCATTGCACTGAGAGCATGTTTTTCATTATTCGGCGTTGCTCCGTTATGTCACCACATTCCAAAGGTGTCGCGGAGTTTTGCCCTCCGTTCTTGCCAAATATCACTCCACCACAGTCTAAACAAAATTACTAAAGATTTGTTTCGTGTCTGCATTGGGTTAGGATTCTCTTAGAGTGTTTGGGTTCCCTCGAGAAATGGTTGTATGTATGAGTAAATGAGAGAGTTGGTTGATTTAGTGCACATTAGGCCTAACGCTGGCCTATGTGCGGTTGTATGCGGTCCGGCGCCTATGTGTCTCCTTCTCATCAAATTGAGAGATGTGTATTATGATGAGAGTTTGTATGAGATGAGAGTGTATGAGTACATGAGTTTTGTTGCTTATGAGTTTTGTATCCCGAGCCTGAGGTTGTTTTTTCATTAATTATTTATAAGTTAAGTTTAAGATTGTATTTGGGTATTAAAAGATTCTCAAGTGAGAAATGTAATACTTCGATTATTTAAAATATATACGCACATATGTGTCCTTGTGAAAATTGAAAAAATTAAAATAATAGAAATACAAATTTTATCAATTAATTTGAACAAAGTGTAGAATTAAACAATTTTAAGCTTCTTTAGGAAACTTCATTTCATTTTGTTTTAGGTGATGTAGGCACTGAAAAGAAAACAAGTTGAAGTGTTTTAAGTCTTTGTAATCCCTAGGGACAGGAAACCTGATTCTGGATTGCCCAGCAATTTGCAGAAGCAGCCTAAAGGCCCTAGGTTTCAGCTAGGTGGACACGGAACAGATCACCTCAGTCGCGCCCAACAGGCACCTGGAATTGTTTAAGATGCTGTATCTTGGTGACCATAAGTGATATAGGGGAGAGCACAATAGATCGTAGGTCGCACTGCAAAACCTCAATCTTTACTATCTATCCATCTAATCCGTAGGGAACTGAAATCGATACACAATAGGATTACTTGACTCAACACTTGCTAAAGGCCTCCATTTAAGTTGAAAGTAATCAAAAATTAAAACACATAAAAAAAAACAAGAAACACGTTAATTTCGGCTGCACCGATGCTTTAATACCCTTCACAAATGCATATTTTACCGCATATTAGGGTATCTTCATTTTGACTTCACTAAATTTGTCATAGAGTATTTTCCAAAGTAACTACACAATATCCGAATTGTTAAAATCGGACAAACCCAACTTTTCTCAGGCGGTTACATTACATGTGCCCCTTAATCCTTCTGAAAAACAATTTTCCTGAAAATCTGTTAAGAAAACTTCTGTGACAATGAGAACATTGTGAGACTGATCATTAGTGCAAGAGCGTTTTATCTTCGTCAAATGGAACCATTTCGGCGTCGAATCTTCATAGTACAATCCTTTGATCTCCTCCAGAATGGTATAGATTACGCCTTTGTCCCACGGTTTCGGTTGTTGTAGGAAGTGAAGAAGCGCGATTCGCGAGATATGATACACGTGGTCTTTCAAAACGCCTATTGCCTCAAATCTCAAAAAATGCACCAATAAAACACTGTGGACTTTGATCAAGTTTTCCTTCATGGTAGCACGGTCGCGTTGAAAATAGTTGAAAACAAGTAAGGAAGGGCTAAGTTCGAGTGTCACCAAACATTTTATACTCTTGTATGATAAAGTGATAATCGAGATTTCATTATCCGTCATTTACATATTTTTTTTTATTTTGCCTTAAAATTAATTAGATTAGTAGTTCCTGAGATATGGTTTTTGGTCCATAAGTGGGCGACGCCACGCCCATTTTCAATTTTTCAAAAAGCCTGGGTGTTTCCGAGATATGTACAAAAAACTTAGTAGGGGGCGGGGCCACGCCCACTTTTCCAAAAAAATTACGTCCAAATATGCCCCTCCCTAAAGCGATCCTTTGTGTAAAATTTCACTTTAATATCGTTATGGCTTAGTTAGGAGACTTTATAGGTTTTCGGTTTTCGCCATTTTGTGGGCGTGGCAGTAGGCCGATTTTGCCCATCTTCGAACTTAACCTTCTTATGGAGCCAAGAAATAGGTCTACCAACTTTCATCATTATATCTCAATTTTTACTCAAGTTACAGCTTGCACGGACGGACGGACAGACGGACGGACGGACAGACAGACATCCGGATTTCGACTGTACTCGTCACCCTGATCACTTTGGTATACATAACCCTATATCTGACTCTTTTAGTTTTAGGACTTACAAACAACCGTTATGTGAACAAAACTATAATACTCACCTTAGCAACTTTGTTGCGAGAGTATAATAAAGAACTAATTATTAGATATTAGTAGCTTTAAAATGGGAAAAATTTTCTTGAGGAATTTGTTGAAATTGTGAGGATATTACAACCATATATTTTTATTATCTTATGTCAAACGCTCATAGTCTATCGTTATTAAAAATTGTTTAATTTATGAACCGATAATGATTACCAAAAACACCTTAACAATGACAACGCATTTTTGTAAACAGTTATTTTTGTCCTTCTGACTGTCATGAACTAATTACCTGGCTCCCTAATATATGTACATGCTATAACTCCATTGTTATAAACCGCAATTCTGAACATGTACTTTGTATGTATTGTAACGGCATTATTTTACGGGAAGCTTTCTCTTTTAAAGTAATTAACAGTATTTCGGTTTAGCTCAAACCTGTATTCTATTTGTTTTCAGTTTTGGAAATTATTGTTTTCGAATAATTATGGCGAAATTTTAATATGTTATAATATTATGGGAGGGTTAAAGTTATGTTTCTTCGAGGTTACCATTTTTAAGGTGTAAAACCCCAGATTCATTTTGAGTAAAATAGAAATGTCCATCATCGTTACCTTCGAAATTTCTGTAGCAATAGGTACAGAATCAATAAAATTGCTACGTATGTGATGAGTATGAAATGACGATGATTAAGCACATGAGATATTGAGCTCTCAAAAATATATAATTATATTTTTTTATCTTGATTGTCCGTGAATTCCATAGAGAAAAATGTTATTTAAATACTCAAGCAACTTTAATAAATAAGTTTTAAATAAAGTTTCGTGAAACTCCCTTATTTTTATGTCTCCTCACACAAGTTTCTAAAGAGAAAATATCCGTAGGAACTCCGGGAGGATATATGATTCCCCTCCTGATCTATCAATTTATTGACATTTTATTTTGAGAAAAACTTAGTTTTAGTTTAGTTATAAATGTATATTAACATTCTACTATTTGATAATATAGAGTGATCCATTTCGAGGTTTCCTACTTTTTGAAAGAACAAATACAGAAACTTTGAATTTAATGGGGAATGTTTATTATCGTACGAAAGAATATTCTTTGGCATTTATTTTTTGAAAATTATATCTTTCAAATATTGGCTGCAGCTAAATCTCAGATGGTCCATCCGAGCATTTCAACTGGTAACTGGCGAATGACACCCATCATGATTTGCTCTAAGGTCTGAATCAAAGTGGGATTGTTCGGATAGACATTCGATTTTAAATATCCTCACAGGAAAAAGTCTAACCGTGTAATATCATACGATTTTGCTGACCAATCGACCGGCCCAAATTGGGTGAACTCTCAGCTACAACTGCTTCTTCACTGCGTGCTGGACGTCGTCTAACCGGTCGAATATTATCCAATAATGAATGCTATGGGTGATGGTGTGGCGAATAGTATGCTCAGTAGGTCGATTATGTTGGTCAAAAGTTGAGCGAAACGAACGAAACACATTATTTACAGAACGTGAATTTTCATAATAAAGTTAGAACGATTTGTAAACGGCGTCTTTCCATGATAAAATGCCAAAATACTGAACAAAAATAACACGACAGCTTGACACGACTCACGCATGATCTGTCAAAGAAAGACTACTGAAAAATGTACCTCTACTTGGATCACCCGTTATATAATAAATTGATAATGATAGATCAGCGTCCAGATGAAACTTTGAAGGAGATACGAAAAAAAATAATTTTTATGTTGTTTTAAAATTAATTTTTAAGTTGTTTTTAGCAATTATCGCTATTTAATGATTTCGACATTGAAATCTTCGACAAAATTTGAAAACATGTCTTATTTTTAAATTATATACTGAGTAAATGAAATCGTTAAAAGCATTTTTAAACAAAAATATCTTTAAATAAATAATGAAATGCTTTTAGAATCCATAATATTTCAGTTGAAGGTAAATGATTACTTTTGTAAACAAGATTTTCAATACAAAAACAAAAAGATAATTATTTCTATAAAAGTCCAAAACATGCTTTCAAGCACTTATTAGTTATATATACAATAGTTTTGAAAACAAATATTTCGTTCCTCCTTCTGCATAATTTTTCAGGTAACTGACTATCTGCCGTCTCAGCAGGTATGTACATTAACTGTAAGAGCGACAGAGAGAGCAATATACCCCAAATGAACGCGTGGCAGGATATCGGTTAACATAGGTAAGAAGCCTCTAAGCTACCTGCTAAGTTGTGATTGAAGAAGGTGGAATTACAGAAATTAATATAAAAGCCAGAATCTTTCAGGATGGATTTATAAACGATTTCGCAGTGATCGAAGAAACATCTCTAGGAAATTTGAGCCATTGGATATTACATAACAAAGTCGCGCATATTTTACCATAAAAATAGTGATTAAATTTCAAATTTACACGCATCTAATAAATCGTAAGTATAAATTATAAATAAAGATATATTTTTATTTCCAACACATTCCATATAACTGACATCATAAAAATCATTCTTGCAGACAATTTCATTATGCCACAACAAATGCAACAAACTGGTGAGACACGGAGCAGACATTCGGACCCCTACAACCCTATTAGAGGTGCATCACAAATGTGTGGCCAACAAGTGGAAGCAACTATGCCAAAGGAAAACCAACGATTGTCACTGCAGTTGCCACAACTTCTGCAAGAATTGAGGCAACTGCAGGACCAAGTTGCACATCAACAATCGCGAACGACCGGTGCCAAAAGTGACAAGAAATTCCCACAGAAACAGGCGATTAAAAAATTTGGAGGGAGAAAACCTCATGTGATTCGCAGAAACATTAATATTGCTGCGGCAAATCTACAAGTGGTCGCTTCACCGCTCGCTGATCGCTATTGGCTAAAAATTTCACAGTCAGAGTTAATAGCAAAGTTAAGACGTTATATTATCGCACCGAATCTTTTGCCCGTCTATGGCTACCCATTTAAAAGTTGTTTGTACAAGGGTAAAGTTGTAATTTATAAGAAGTTGCCCCCCCGGTTCTATACAAAGAGTACCAGCAAGCCAAATGCGCCCCACAACGATGAGAACGTGTACCCGACTGACTTGGACCGACAACACGTGCCGAATAATGATGAAGAGCCTAAGCAATGCGTACGCTGTGAACGTCCGTTTCGCATCACAAACACCGGCGAATATGTAACGCGAGAGAAATGTACTTTCCATAAAGGAAAGTTACATCGAGTGTATACTCAAAACAAGAAATACAACTTACAGTACACCTGTTGTGGCGCCTCCAGAGAGTCAGTGGGCTGCGCGTCCAATCCGGTGCACGTATGGACCGGTGTTGTGTCCGGCCTTAATGGACCATATAGAGGTTTTGTGCACACACGCCATATTACCGACGAGCCCAAGGTGTACGCGTTGGACTGTGAAATGTTTCATACAGGACGTGGACTGGCCTTGACCAAGGTCACCGTGATCGGCTTCGATGGGCAATTAGTTTATCAGAATTTTGTGCGTCCCACGTCCATCGTCGTGGACCACAATAGGCGGTTCTCAGGTGTTACTGACAGAGATGTATCCAAATCAAAAAAGCCAGTTAAGACGCTCGGTGAGGTGCAGCTTGATTTGCTTCAAATAATCGACGCCAACTCAATACTTATAGGACATGGTTTGGAGAATGATTTGAGGGTCCTGCAAATTGTGCACCAAACCGTTGTCGACACTTCGATCGTATTTTCCCATTCCAACGGTTTTCCTTATCGACACTCGCTAAAGCATTTGGTAAAAAAACACTTAAAGCGTAACATTCAATTAGAAGGCAAGAGTCACGATACTTTAGAGGATGCACGGGCATGTTGGGAGCTGATGCTCTGGAAGGTGGCCACCGACAAACAGGAGGGCTGACAAGTGGATTTCGATTATAATGGCTAGGAGTACACTATGTCTACGTTGGGTGCTCCTTTGTAGTAACGCTGTGGTGGCGTGGCTCTTCCAAACGAAGTATGTCCTGCGTTGAATTTCTCATCGCGCTGAGGGCATGTCATGCTTCATTGTTCGACGCTGCTGCGTCATGTCTCTCCACATCCCAAAGGTGTCTTACCACGGAGTTTTGCCGTTCGTCGTCCTTCAAATCACTCCACTGCAGTTCAAAAAAAGGGAAAAGTTTCGTCTGATCGCGCTGAGGGCATGTCATGCTTCATTGTTCGACGCTGCTGCGTCATGTCTCTCCACATTCCAAAGGTGTCTTACCACGGAGTTTTGCCGTTCGTCGTCCTTCAAATCACTCCACTGCAGTTCAAAAAAAGGGAAAAGTTTCGTCTGTTGTCTGCTTTCGGTTAGGATCGTTTTAGAATATTTGGCCTTTCTTACTATGAGTGAATGAGAGAAATATTCATTTACAATCACATAGGTTCCTTATCAGTTGTGTTTCTCTTAAGGCCGGTTGTTCAATTTTCTTCTAGTCTTTGTTGTTAAAACTCATTTCTTTGTTTAGAATTTAAGGTTAAGATTGTATTGTATTTAAAAACTGTGAAATTTTGAATTGAGAAATATACTACCTCGTTTATCTAAAATATCAATAAAAATTGTAAAAATTGAAAAAGAGAACAAATGTCTTAAAAAAGTTTTGAATTTTTTATTAAAATTTTTTTAACCAACAAGCTTTGTATCCGAAGATTTATAAGCTTATTATACCATGAACAGGGTATACCTATAAATTTGCAACGAAGTTTGTAGCACCCGGAAGGAAGACCCTTTAATTATATAACTAATGATCAGCTTGACGAGCGGAGATTTCCATGAAGGAGAAATGGCTTTTTCTTATGTAAAATTTTTGTTCTACTAAGTCTTGTTAGGCTGTGGATTCCAGGGCAAGTTATCACCTGATTTTATTCATTCTAAGCACAAATATGCAACGTGCTTAGGAGAAAAACTCAATCGCTCAATTTTATTAAGATAATTCACACATGTATGCGGTATAAAGTCACCCGGAAGTTCCAAAAATTGTATGTTAAACACTACTATGATCAAAAAATAGTAAGACAATTCCGTCCTCTTTTTACGAACAACTACGCGCAAATTAACATAAAACTCAAATAGTATTCCTTCTTGATAGTTTGGCCGATCGGTAGGAATTCGGAGTGCACCGCACCTTGATAATCAATGAAAACTGTCACCATAACCTTGATTTTTTACTTGATTTGAAGTGTTTCTGCCAGCTTTAGCTCACCTCTGCCACGATTTTCGGCCGACTCATCATCTGTTTCCGGATCGTAAGCATAGATCCAAGACTCATCGCCAGAAATAATACGTTTAATGACATCCTGGTAGTTGGAAAGTGTTGTTTCAGAGACGTTAACGCAGCGATGTGTTTCTAAAAAAAAATTTAGTTATTTTGGAACCAATCTTAGGCTCAAATGATCTTACAAAATGGATATCACTGATCCTTCCAATATTCCGACGATGCTTTCTTTATTTTATCGACGTATTGATTATCAGTTGAGTATACTACATGGGCTAAGGGATGTATTGGCCCGATTCAACTAATTTGTGACACACAGTTACTCTTATCAGTAAAGGATTATCCATGAATGTAAATTATATATCTCACACATAGTAAGACTTTGCCACACACATTGACCGATATTGTCGGTAAAAAGTTGGGTGTCCACATATTCGGCACTTAGGGGCTTGAACAGTTTTGGTTCGATTTAGAATTAAAGGTCATAAGGTACTATTACTAATCGGTATTCGGTACTATTCGGGCAATGTTTTATTCTGATGCATTATTTTATAACAGAAAAATTTGTTTGGCTTAAAAATTGTGTTATATGGGAAGTAGGCGTGGTTGTAGCTCGATTTCGATAATTTTTCGCACTATAATATAGAAATGTTAGAGGTATGTTATGTACCGAAGTTGGGTGAAATCGGTCAAGGTTAGAGGGCGGGACCACGACACTTTTTTATTAGTCTTAGCCTACAGAGCTGCCGGATCGTTAGTATTTGAATTATATCATTTTAAATGAACTAACTTTTGATATCCTGGAAACTGGATAAAAAGGAGCTTCGAACTTTAGACCTGGTGGAATGAGTACCTAAGTCGGTGAAATCAGTGGACGCCCAAAAGATGTTGTTACCGACGAAAACATTAAAAAATCCACAAATTGCTTTTTCATGATCGTATATTGAAACTAAATGAAATAACAGGCACTTTAAAAATTTCGACTAATGTGTACATCATATAATTCACGAATGGGTATGAGAAAGCTCCGTGCAAAGCGGATACCGCACGAGCTTACGTTTGATCAAAAACAACGACATGTTGATGATCCGAAACATTGTTTGGATCGACAATGTGATAATGGATTCAAATTATCCATCATTTCACTCCGAAGTCCAATCGTTAGTCATCAGAGAGAACGGCACAGTCGGCCGGCAAGGGTATGGCATCTGCAAGTTGGAATGCACATTAAATAATTTTTATTGACTACCTTGAAAAAGGAAGAATCTTCAACAGCGATTATGATATAGTGTTATTGGACAGTTTGAGGGACAAAATTGCAGAAAAATGCCGGCATTTGTAGAAAAAAAGTGATATTTCACCAACACAAAAATCCATGAATTGGATCCGGATTCTCCTGATCTCGCTCACAGCGATTATTTCCTATTCTCAGATCTCAAAAGAATGCTAGGTGGGAAGAAACTTTCAGCCTATTTTAAAGCAAAGGACAAATCGTATTACAAAAATGGTATCGAAAAGTTAGAGTGTTGCTATTTTGCAGTTTATTTTTGATATAATGAAGATCCTCGAAATATGAAGACTTTTTCAGTTATACTAAAGAACTATAAACACTAATAAACACTAATAACAGAATATGGGTTGCAAGGGCTCAAGTCTACTGTTTTGATTGTTCCTTGGTTTCTGGTGTGTACCACTAGCTCCATATTTCGTCAGCGGTCATGACTGACTCTTTAGAAGTGGGCTTAAACAGCTTCTTATCTTGGTGAGAAGATGTCTCACCGTACCGGTGGTTATACAGAGTGAGCAATCAATGTATTATATTTGAAAGTAACACACAGAGATTCCCCGCGCCTTGGTATCTGCGTCACTGTTGGCAACCATAAATGTGAACAAGTAAGGAAGGGCTAAGTTCGAGTGTTACCGAACCTTTTATACTCTCGCATGACAAAGTGATAATCGAGATTTCATTATCCGTGATTTACATATTTTTCAAATACCGTATTTGTGTAAAGTTTTATTCCGCTATCATCATTGGTTCCTAATGCATATATTATACAGAGAAGGCATCAGGTGGAATACAAAATAGCGTTATGTTGGAAGAAGGCGTGGTTGTGAACCGATTTCACCCATACTTCCTACATGTCATCAGGGTGTTAAGAAAATATTATATACCGAATTTCATTGAAATCGGTATAATAGTTCCTGAGATATGGTTTATGGTCCATAAGTGGGCGACGCTACGCCCATTTTCAATTTTTAAAAAAAGCCTGGTTGCAGCTTCCTTCTGCCATTTCTTCCGTAAAATTTAGTGTCTGACGTTTTTTGTTAGTCGGTTAACGCACTTTTAGTGATTTTCAACATAACCTTTGTATGGGAGGTGGGCGTGGTTATTATCCGATTTCTTCCATTTTTGAACTGTATATGGAAATGCCTGAAGGAAACGACTCTGTAGAGTTTGGAAAAAAACTTAGAAAAAGCTTAGTAGAGGGCGGGGCCACACCCACTTCCAAAAAAATTACGTCCAAATATGCCCCTCCCTAATGCGATCCTTTGTGCCAAATTTCACTTTAATATCTTTATTTATGACATTTTATAGGTTTTCGATTTTCGCCATTTTGTTGGCGTGGCAGGAGGCCGATTTTGCCAATCTTCGAACTTAACCTTCTTATGGAGCCAAGAAATAGGTCTACCAACTTTCATCATTATATCTCAATTTTTACTCAAGTTACAGCTTGCACGGACGGACGGACGGACAGACAGACATCCGGATTTCGACTCTACTCGTCACCCTGATCACTTTGGTATATATAACCCTATATCTGACTCTTTTAGTTTTAGGACTTACAAACAACCGTTATGTGAACAAAACTATAATACTCTCCTTAGCAACTTTGTTGCGAGAGTATAAAAATTTAAGGACTTTGTATATTTCGAAGCCAGGCAATAATCTACCATCAATCCACCAATAATCTAAATCTGGAGATCAAGCGCAGGAAAAATCTTGTCTCAACAGCGGATACTTTGCGATCGATGGACATTTGAGAAGCAACAAGATCCTTCTCTAAAGCAAAAATTACGCTTTAGAAGTTCCTCATCGGCAGTAGAAACAAGGACTATGACTAAGCGAGATGAGAGAGAACTTGAAGCATTCGAGAGAACTATTCTCTAAAAGGTGTTTGAGGCCGCCCGCGTGGGCATTGAATATCGAAGGGATGGTGTGATCTCATAAAGGATAGAGGCAGCTACGAGTCCATTTCGAATAGAAACAGTCTACGGTATGAAAATTTATTATTGAGTAGAGGGCGAATCTGACAACTTATCGCACCAATCTCGTAAGCAGATTTTTTTCATCCTTCATATAAAAAAGTATAGATTTCCTTCTTTATCCTGTTAACTTTAGCACATAATCCTAACTTTTAGACGAAAGAGTACAACTATTACATGAAACCGTTTATTTTACCCAAAATTATTAACACACATATGTATTATATATACATATACCGACAGTTAAAAATAAGCATAACTGTTTAATCTTTTATTAGATTTTAATTAATTTTAAATTTGTTTAGGTACAATTTGCAATTTCTTTTAATATAAAATATTAATTTTATAATGTAATATTTATATATAATTTTGAGTGTCAAACGATTTTCGAAGTTGCCTAATTGAGAGAACTTGAAACATTCAACCATTCGAGGCATTATTTCTCTTTTCTTATTTTGAAATTGTTACTTTTTGACGTGAGGTTGTACATCGATGGCATCGATCGATTCGAATCTCAATTTCCCACTTAGAAGCAATTTTTCAATACTACTGCGACCAAAATGGCATACTGCCTTTAAGAGAGTGTATTTTTACGAATTATAAGTCACACATAATTCCCGTCCTGCTGTATGGTGCAGAGTCTTGGACGATGTCAACAACGGATGAGTCGATGTTGTGAGTTTTCGAGAGAAAAGTTCTGCGAAAGATTTATGGTCCTTTGCGCGTTAGCCACGGCGAATACCGCATTCGATGGAACGATGAGCTGTACGAGATATACGACGACATCGACATAGTTCAGCGAATTAAAAGACAGCGGCTACGCTGGCTAGGTCATGTTGTCCGGATGGACGAAAACACTCCAGCTCTGAAAATATTCGACGCAGTACCTGCCGGGGGAAGCAGAGGAAGAGGAAGACCTCCACTCCGTTGGAAGGACCAAGTGGAGAAGGACCTGGCTTCGGTTGGAATATCCAATTGGCGCCACGTAGCGAAAAGAAGAAACGACTGGCGCGCTGTTGTTAACTCGGCTATAATCGCGTAAGCGGTTTCTACGCCAATTAAGAAGAAGAACATTTTTACGAATTTCATCAAGCATACGTACGAAGCCCCAACAAACCTATTTTAATACCTATATAAAATTATTTATGACAAATAATTTCAAATGTTTAATTTTTTATTTAATTTTCATAATTTTTCTTTTTTTGTGCAAATAATATTTTTTTAATATAAAATGTTTATCTTATCCATCTGACCGGTCGCCTTGGAAGGATCCTGTTGCGCACTTTCCACATAACCAACTCCAAACAGGCACGAGCGTTTTCCACACTGTCGTGACCGTTGTTGCCACATTGTATATCGCGCTTTAAGTATTTCTTAGTTAGATTCTTAAGCGAATGACGACGTGGAAAGCGTAATGGGTGTGGGAACTCATGTGCCGTGTCGACTACCTTCTTATGAACAATCTTCAACACACGTAAATCGTTCTCCATACTATGACCAATGAGTATTGTATCGGCATCGATCAGTTGCAGCAAATCTTTTTGAGCTTCGGCGAAGGTTTTCAAATTTTTGTTTTGCATCTCACATAGATCTTTGGCGGTTACACCTGAGAAGCGAGTACAATAATCGACAACTTCACTTGTCGGCTTCACAAAATGATCATAAACCACTTGTCCATCATAACCAACTAACGATACTCTGGCCACTTCGAGTCCACGGCCGGTGTAACACATTTTACAATTCAGCGCATACACTTTGGCTTCAATATCTGATTTATCGGAGCGTGGTTGTGTGTAAAGAAAATCATTATAGGGTCCGCTATATCCATCTTTAATCCCCTGCCACACGTGCAGCTTATAACGCTCGCAACCCTCTGAGTCTCTCTCACCTGCGCAGCAAGTAAACCTCTCCTTAAATTCGCCGCTGTGATAGACACAGCTTTCTTTGGTTAAATATTCCCCTGCCTCGCTCACGTGAAAGGGGCGATCGCATCGTACGCAAATATGTTCCAATTTACAAGGGCTTCTATAGAATGAGTACTCTCGTGGCTTAGATTGTTGGTCGATGAATACGCCGTCTTCGTCGTAACTTTCCACTGGGTAACCATAGTGACTCAAAAAATTTCGTGTCAAGATATGCCGATAGCGACGTAAACGTTTTGCGAACTTGACTTCTGATAAATGGAGTTTCTTATGCTGATCTAATGGTGGCAAGGTTGTTGGCAGTATAGTATCATTATCATTATAGCTTTCGATCTGTTTAAGTTTGTGATATTTTTGTAGTTCTTTTCCTGAAAGATTTTCGAACTCTTTCTGTTTTCTAAGTTCTTCTACTTCTTGATCGAGTTCCACTTGTTGTTTTAATAGCTCTTCAATTTGTTTTGTAATTTCGTTTTCCTGAAGTATTAGCTTATCTATTTTCAACTTTGATCCTTCTTGTCTTAGCTTTAAGAGAGTTAGTTGTAGATTTGTAGAGGGTTCTTCTTGATTCAAGTCAACTAGTCCAGGTTTCAGGATGGTTTGGAAGTCTTGCTTGTTTGCAATCATATTTTTGGACTGTTCCAAGGGTTTGTTTAACGGTGCGTCGAAATTATTCATTTTTTAAATTTGCCGTTCTTTATGAGTATTTAGATGAAAAGTTGTTAAGTATTTTTTCCTTAATATTTATGTTTTTGAAAACAAACGCTTTTATATAGTTTACGGTGGAGTTATTAATAGCAGATATCAGATGGCTTTTTAGCTGATTTGTTTCTTAAGAAGAATGTGACGTTACCGTAGTAGAAGTGATACTCGATTTTCGAAAGGATTGTCGCTTCTTTTATAGGTGATTCTCAGTCATTCGACTCATGTTTCAGGTAGGCACAGGTAACGGAGTTTATTAAGGTGATTTAACTATGTTCGGCTTAATCCTTCAGCCCTTCGTGTTTATCTTGTGCCTTTCCAAGAACCTGCTTTGTCGTAGTTGACTACCTGTGTAGTAGTTTTTTGTTTATCTGTGAAACAATGAGCGAACATTTTACCTGTTTTGTCACTTTTTTATCCAAGAAAAATTGCCAGTAGTTAAAATATTTTCACTATTTTCTAACAGTCTTTCATATATTCGATTCAATTCAGTTTTTCATCTATCGAAAGTCATCTACCTGCATTCGCAATTAATATCTGGGTCGTTTAATTTTTGATGTATCAGAAGGATGAATGGTTTTACATGGGATCTCTTTAACTTCTTTGTAAATTTTATTTTGTGTTCTTTTGACAATGTAAGGGGTTTTTCCCCCTTGAATCAAATTTTTTCGTCGAAATATTTGTGTGTTGTTAATAGAAAGAAATACGAGTATTTAAGTGACTAATGTATAATTGACTGGAAGCATTAGCCGTAAAACCTAAACTCGACAACCCTTATATTTTTTAATATTTACATATGTATATGTATAAATTAATATCCAGAAAATGGGCGTAACCCTCCACATATACTTATCTCATCATCGGAATTAAGTAAATAGTTTAATCTCCACCTTGACCTTGTAAGTTACTTGGAAATGTATTTTGCACCTTTTCTGGATTTTCCGAGGGATTATGATAAGTAACAGGTAAGCAGACTACCTGCACACTAAGTCGCTTTATAAAGGCGAACGAAATCGTTGCGTTGTCGCAGTTCCGACTTTGCACCCGATGACATCACGTATGCAGTTTGCAAAATAGCAAAATACTATAAAAACAAGCTACAGATATATTTTTCTTGAGGAATATATTATCTCTGAACTAACTTAGTTCTATAATAATAAAAAAACCGAAAAAGTCGAGATCGAAAAAATATAATAACAGTATTTTAATATTCTATTAAAGTATTAAAAATGTATCGTTATCACCCTAGTTTCACTTTCCATCAACACTACTTCGGCGTCATGCCAGTTTACGTGATCTTTATTGGACCAGGGCGAGGTAAGTTGAAATTGTATTTATGAAAAGTTGCGAATTGAAGAAATAACTAGCGTACATTAAGAAAAATAGCAAAGAAAGAGATTATAGCACTTCCATGAGATACAAGAGATTTTTCATAAAAGAGCAGAGCTCATATGTACATAACGAGTGGTCTGAGTTGAATACGACTGACAGCAGAAGTTCCTGAGTTAGTTGAGTAACGAAACTCCAAATACGATGCAGCTGAAAGGCTGCTTCGTCATATTCTAACAAGGGATCTTTCGGGAATTTCTGAAACTAAAATGAACTTAGTTTTATAACTTAGTGTTTAAACTTACTTCTCATATGGTTGACTAATGAAATCTTTATAATTTTCTCTCATTTCATACAGGCAATCGGAGTCTAATGACTTTCATGCAACAATATCGAAACCGCTTACAGTACGATAAAAAGCAGGAAAGGCAAGAGAAAAAATATCAAGCCATTCAGAAGACCCAACCGAAACAAGAATGGCCAGGAGAGCAACAAAACCTAGCATTTCTGAAAACAGAAGAGGAGGAAAAATGGAAACAATATATTCAACAGAAACTAGAATGGCGACAACAGCAAAATCTCAAGAAAGAAAAGGCAGAGAAAATACTAAGACAGGAAGACGAGCAAACACAAGAGATGCCAGCTGACTTAACCTGTACGTGGCAGATCCCGAGGTGGGATGGAAAAAAACAGCAAAACATGATATTGCAAACGCAAATATTGGAAAAGGAGCTTGTAGATTCTGTACAAAATCGTCACCTGGAGGAGGAGGTTAGGGCGAAGCACATGTTGCAAAAACGACATCTTGAAGAGCAACTAAAAGCCAAACGAGAATTGCAAACACGTCACTTGGAGGAGCAACTCAGGGTTATGCATATGTTGCGAAAGCAACAGCTGGAAGAAGAGCTTCGAGAAAAGAGATTACTGCAGGAGCGACAACTCGAGGAAGAGCTGAAAGCCAAGGAGTCATTACAAAAGCGTCACCTGGAAGAAGAGTTAAGAGTAAAGGAGTTAATACTAAATCGTAAGCGAATATTAAGAAAACAGTGTCGTGAATTAAGCAAACAAACACCAAAACAAGAGCAACCACAAAAGTTACAAGAAACGCAGACGAAAGTACCGGTGGGAAAAGATAATGAAAAAATACTTAAGCGGCAGTGTCAAGAAGATTTAAAAAGAGAGAAGCTGAAGGAGCTGCTAAAGCAAGAGATACGTAAGCTGAAGCAGGAAATACAGCTCGAGAAGTTGAAAAAAGCGAATGACAGTGAAAAAATACAAACAAACTCCATTGTGCAGTCCAAATCCAGTTTGTCGGAAGCTGATTTTGCCAAGCATTTACGACGTCACATAATCGAAGCAAAACTTTTGAGGTGCCATGGCTATCCAGTCGAGAGCGTCACTCATGATGGCTGCGTGGAGATCCACAAACACCAACCAGACCTTGTTGACTTATCAGAATCTATTACAAACAACGGGGTTACTGTTAGCAGTTGCTTTAGTTCGTTCTCGGTGATATCGGAAACGATCGATAATAATGTTGACGATTTAGCGATCAGTAAGAAAGGTGATGGAGATCAAAACCAGACACAGCTCGTCGAGTTCGGTGCAATTCCACTGAAAGAAATACGTAAATCGCCAAAAATAGTATCGTCAAGCGCTAACAGCTCATTTTCGGTGATATCAGATACGGACGATAATAATGTAGACGATTTAGTGATCACTAACAAAAGTGGCAATGATGAGAGCCAGACACAGCTCGTTGAGTTCGGTATAATTCCACCGGCAGAAAAACATAAATCGCCAATAATGGTATCGTCAAGCACTAACAGCTCATTTTCAGTGATATCAGAGACGAACGATAAGAATGTCGACGATTTATCGATCGCTAACAAAGGTGACGAAGATCAAAACCAGACACAGCTCGTTGAGTTCGGTATAATTCCACCGGCAGAAAAACATAAATCGCCAATAATGGTATCGTCAAGCACTAACAGCTCATTTTCAGTGATATCAGAGACGAACGATAAGAATGTCGACGATTTATCGATCGCTGACAAAGGTGACGAAGATAAAAACCAGCCACAGCTCGTTGAGTTTGGTTCAATTCCACAGACGGAAAAACACAAATCGCCAAAAATAGTATCGTCGAGCACTAACAGCTCATTTTCAGTGATATCAGATACGAACGATAACAATGTAGATTGTGTAATGATCTATGATAAGGAACAAAACTGCCGTCAATTCGATGAGTCCTTGCGGAAAGATTGCGTTCGCTGTGGGCGACCCTTCTATGTCAACGAATTGGGCGAATATTTAAATCGTGAAAGTTGCACTTATCATTGGGGTAAGCTACACTACGCCTATAAAGGGAAACGAGGTTACATTCCACAATATACCTGTTGTGAGGGTCACAAAGGTTCCGAAGGTTGTGCACGCCATCCGCTACATATATGGAGTGGTATTGTGGACGGTCTAAACGGTCCCTACAATGACTTCCTACGTACGCGTGCACGTTGTGAGAAAACCGACGATGCACCCAAAGTGTATGCACTCCAGTGTAAAATGTGTTTCACTGGGCGCGGACTCGAGGTAACCAAGGTAATGTTGATGGGCTACGACGGACAATTAGTATATGACCAATATGTACAGCCGACAACTGACATCGTAGATTATTGGATGTACTACTCGGACAACAGTCGCACGGATACACTTGAAAGAAGAATTTTTAAGAGGTTGTCCGACGTGCAACAGGATTTGCTCGAATTGATTGATGCCGATACCATACTCATTGGACACTGTTTAGAGCATGAATTGCGTGTGTTGCGCATTATGCATAAAAATATCGTTGACATAGCTATCGAATTCGCACATCCATTGGGTTTGTTCCCCGGTCGGTCACTTCAGAACTTGGCTGAGATTTATTTAAAGCGCGGCACTCAAGATGGCAGCCAAGGTCCTGATGGTTTGGAGGATATGCGCATTTGTTTAGAGCTCATGAAGTGGAGAGTGCGAGAGGATAAGCGCCAAATCGGATCAAAAATAATACCGGAACTTTATTAATCTTTTATGTTTCTATGCAAATAAATGACTAAATATGCAATTTTTAATTCTTGCTAATTTTGTTGAAAAAAAATTAATAAATATTGAATACAGCAAAGCGAAAAATTATTTTTTTTGTTAAAAATATTGTAAATTTGTAATATTGGTCAAGGGGTTTCCTCGGGTAAAAAACAGCATTTTTTCAACAATTGTTTTCTCAAATAAAAAAAGAAATATTTTATAAATTATTTAATTAATTATTTATTTAATTTTATAACGAAAATTTCGGGACAATTTCTTTTTTTAAATAGTAATCGGAACAAAAATCCTTCGTCCGATTCTTTAAAAATTGTATCTGAAAGACCTGTGTAAAATTTCATGAACATCGTTTGTGTAGTTGTTTCTCGAGAATCGACTTCAAAACAAAGTTTCGAGAAACCACTTAGCCTAGCTAGTCTCGAGCGTGTCTAGTTTTTAAGGCCGTATCTCCGAAACTATTACCCGGCTCAACTTGGAAACTTAGGACCATATTCTAGAGATGTGGTAGAATTTCATAAGATAATAAAAAAAATCGATGTTTTAAGCCCGTAAACGAATGTAATCCATTAACAGCGTAACATGGTCAAAATTTAATCTATTAAAGCTCTGTGAGAGTTTTGCGCTTCTCCAGTTAGTTGATGTATAGACTATATGTATACCAACTTGAGAATCCCAGAAAACGGGGTTATCATCTTTTCTGAGAATAGAACTGCTTTTGCAAAAAGCTTGATTTCACAGCAATTTCGTTTGTTTTTTGGTTTCTTGTGTGTATACCAGTAGATCCATGTTTCATCACTTAATGGTCACAAGTTATGTTTGTTACATACGTTACGTTGTCTCAGGATTATGCTTGCTGTCCGGAGAAGGTTAGAACGCATCGGACCGGTAGTTTTTGCGGCTTAATCGAAGTGTATGGAAAACTTGTTGTAAGCCTCTGCTTGGCATACTCATTCTTTACTTCAGAGAACTTGTTTTTTTCGAGACCCAAGTCTCGTCACTGGTATTAATACGTTTTTGATGAATGTTGAGTTCTCAGCTACGTTGTCAAACACCTCTTTCAGGCTCCACGTTTCGCCGCCTGTAATGATTCTTTTCATGAATGTAGAGTTGTCAAACATATATTTTATGATCTACACGACGTCGTTTTGCAATTTTTTCCATTGTAAAAAAATACTTTGACAAAGGGAAATACAGAATGTGTTTTCGGAAGATCGTCGATTGACTGAGAGAGATTTAGTATAGGCTCTACACATTTTATTAGGCAGTGTGAGCCATATTTTAAGTGAAATTTTGGGTTTTAGAAAGTTGTGTGCAGAATGGGTGCCGAATTCGCTCACAATGGAAAAAGCACATTCGAGTGCGACTTTCTCAGCAACATTTGGAGCGTTTTAAAAAAGGATAAAGTGGATTTTGTGCGTCGATTCATCACTATGGATGAGACTTGGGTCTATCACCATGATCCTTAATCAAAACAAGAGGCTAAAGACTGGTGTGAACCGTTTTCGGCTTCGAAACGAGTTCGTGTCTGGAAATCGGCCAAGAAGGTTATGGCATCAGTTTGTTCGGGATGTGAGAGGAATTTGGTTTGTGGATTACTTGCAAACTAGTAAAACAAATAATTCTTAATATTATTGCAACCTTTGAAAGAACAAATTCGTGAAAAAATATCCGATTTGCAGAACAAAAAATCCTTTTTCATCAGGACAATGCACCGTGTCACAAGAGCCTTTTGACAATGGCTAAAATCCATGAATTGAAGTTCGAATTGTTGGAGCATCCACCGTATTCACCAGATTTGGCCCCAACCGACTTCCATTGGTTTTCAGAACTCAAAAAATGTATGGGTGGTAAGCGTTTTCCATGAAAGTAAGTGGTCATAACGGCTATAGAAGCGTATTTTACAGACCTTCCGGATTCTCATTTCAGGGATGGGATCCATAGATTGGAGGATCGTTGGAGCAAGTGTATTAATGTTCAGGGAGACTATATTGAATAATGAAGTGTGTTTTGTATTATAAAATTGTGTTTTTCTTATCAAACGACAAAACTTATTGAACAAACTGGTAATCGGTTAGTTATATGGTACCCCTATATGCTATTGTTTCTTCGGAGATTGTTCCGTTGTCTTGGATTACAACCCATGCCTAATTTCGCGAATATCTCGTCAAATAAAAAACTTTTCCATACAAGCAAATTTTGTTTTATCTCTTCGATCGACAGAAAACGGGTTCCACTGAATTATCATCTTGTAAAATCCATGAATTGTTCTTCCACAATTCCGGCCGTTATCGATGTTCTCAAGCAAACGCCTCAATACGTCCAAATAGATCTTCTTATTGACCGTCTGTCCCTCCGGAACAAATCCATGACGCACCAAACCACGAATGTCGTCAAAAAAATCAACATCACACTGATTTTTGAGCGGCTTTGGCGTGGCTTTTTTTGGTTTCGGCTCGTTAGCTCATACACCCATGTCTCATCGGCAGCTGTAATGTTCTTCAGGAATGTGAGATCGGAATTAGCACGATCAAGGATGTCCAAAGAGACCTGTTTACGTTACTCTTTTTGAAAATATTCAGCTTTATCGAGATGTGTCTAGTAAGAAAGCGTTTCATACCCAATACATATATCCACCAGAGTCATTCGAACGGACCTGCGAGAGATGTCGAGCTCTCCTGTCATCTCTCTAGCACTTACCTGACGATTTTCAAACGCGACATCTTTCACTTTTTAATATTTTCATCAGTTCAAGAGCTCGAAGGTCGTCCAGAACGATGCTCTCTCGTCTTCAACAAGCTCTCGACCGCCATTGAAGGCTTTATACTACTCGCAGGCTTGTGCTTATAAACAAAATATATCTACTATATATAGCTTAAGGCTCCGATATGTTCTTCTGGATATTACCAAATTACTGGCAGTCTTAGAATACCCTGTTAAGGGTATAAAACTATCTAAAATTACAAGTACTACGGATATAATTTTTTGAGATTAACATGGAGAAAAGAACACCTTGAAACTAAGTAATTTTTAGAAAAATAATTCAAGCATTATGTTGTGGTTCAAATGCATTAAATTGATCATTAGTTTGTATTGTTTAGTTTACCACTCCAGGGGTAACACAGGTAAATGAGCGTTTGATTGAGTACCTGTGTGGTAGGTAAGTCTGTGGGCCAAGGGATTGCACAAAAAGTTATTCAAATTTCTACCTGCCTGTTACTAAGAGTATATAAGCAGCTGTTATCCTTTCATTGGCATAGTTTCGATCAGACTTCGAAAGCTACACACCACACCTGAGAAAATAGAAATTTGCTCATCGCGTTTAAAAAATGAATCAACGACAACTGCAACCAGTCTATCTTAGTCAGATTCTGCACGATGTTAGACCACTGTTCGACTATATCATCAGACCACTGCTACGTGCAGCAGTGCTTCTGATAACTTTCTGTGATCTTACACCAAGAACGTTGGATCACCGGGTCTTTACTTTTATTAATGTGAATCGTCGGCAGAAACGATTGTCATCGAAGCAACTGCAAGAGCTGATACAGTTGAAAGAGAGGAGACAAGCAGAGCTGAAGAAAGACCAAGAAATTAGAAAAAAGCTGGAGAAAGAAAAGAGTAAACAACAAAAATTAGGCGATCAAAAGCTCAAACAGAAACAAGAGCTTGAAGGAAAAAGATTATTACAGAAGAAGAAGCGACAAGAAACATTGAAACAGCAACGCGATTTGAAAAGGCAACAACAACGAGAGAAGAAACATCGCCAACAAGAATTGCGGAGAAAATATGAGCTCCAGCTGATGCAAAAACAGCAGTTTGTAGAACAGCTTGAAGACGAGGACTTCCTATGCCACCAGCAAGTTATATTAGAGGTCCAATCTGAGAAAGTCGAAGATATTAAAACACATGTTGTCACACCTTTACTGCAGTTCGCCAAGCTTAATTTGGCGGAGGCTGAGTTCGTGAAACATTTACATCGGTATATTATGGAACCGTGTTTATTACGTCTCTATGGCTACCCCACGGAGAGCACCACTCACGAAGGTTGCATCGAAATTTTTAAGTATATACCTCACCAGTTTGGCTTACGAGGAAGCAATTCGAGCGAGTCGGAAAGCAGTAGCAGTTCACGTTCACCCTCAAGGAGTTCGGATTCAGGAGATAGCTGTACAACAGCAATGGATTGTGATTCTACCGAAACAAGTGAAGATGAAGCAGACGTTTTAGGAGAAGCAAAGAAAATCTGCGCAAGATGTGGGCGTTCGTTCTACGTTACCGATTCCTTTGAATATGTAAGCCACGAAAGCTGCACTTTTCACTGGGGAAAACTAAATGGTACATACAGCAAAGGGTGTTATACCACACAATACACATGTTGTTCAGGTGCTAAGGATTCGGAAGGCTGTGAACGTCACTCACAACACGTATGGAGTGGTGTTGTCAATGGTATAAATGGACCTTACAATGATTTCGTACACACTCTGCCACGCTCTGGTAAAACAACTGCTGCTTCCAAAGTGTACGCGTTGGATTGTGAAATGTGTTACACCGATCGAGGACTCGAAGTAACTAAGGTCACAATGGTTGCTTACGATGGTCAGGTGGTTTATGACCATTTTGTGCGGCCCACAGACAAAATTGTAGATTATAATACACGCTTTTCCGGTGTAACCGCAAGCGATCTATGTAAAAATAAAAACAAGAATTTGAAAACCTTAAAAGAAGTTCAACAGGATTTGCTGCAATTGGTCGACGCCGATACCATACTCATTGGTCATGGCTTGGAGAATGATTTGCGTGTGTTGAGGATAGTTCATAAGAAGGTAGTAGATACAGCATACGAGTTCCCACACCCCTTAGGTTTCCCATATCGCCGTTCGCTTAAAAGTCTGACTAAAAAATATTTAAAGCGCGAAATTCAATGTGGGAATGAGGGTCACGATAGTTTGGAAGATACGCAAGCATGCTTGGAACTGATGATGTGGAAAGTACGTAAATATATTGATCTAGCATAGTTGTTATTATTGTATATATTTATTATATTATTTTAAGCAGTTAGTTGTAAGAAATAATAAAGAAATATATCGAATTAAAAATTGAAATTAAACTGTTAAAGTTGTTGTCTATAATAGATACAAATTAAAACTGTATAATAACTAGTTTTTAATTGAAGAAATATTTGGGGTTCCAACAAACAAAATTGAAAAAGAGAAGAAATTTGAATAATAGGTCTAATGATAACCAATCCGTTATTGTTGCAAATTATAAAGGGGTTCATTTAATATAGTTACCATGAACCGTTTGAGATGAGATATGCACCGTTTTGTTCGAAAACTTGTTGCCATTTTGAAGTTGATTCCATAATATACACATGGAAGCCCTTATCGATATTCGGAAAAAAACTAGAACAGTCGATTTTCGCAAGCTTCACTTTAGACAAATTTTTCAAAAGCAAAATCATTAACCATAGCTAGGAACAGTTAGAAATCACGTCAGGTGACTATTAGGTGAATGCTAGCGATCTCTATCGTTGGGTATGGCGTTGTTCTGATGGAACACAATTTCTTTCCCATAGGCCATAACTGGTTGCTTCTGGACTATTGCTTAAGACTGGTATGGACAGCGGAATCACAGGAAACTGTAAAGCTGATGAGCTAGCAAGAGATGGCAACCTTAAACCGCTATCGGTAGATTGGGAGCGGATCGGTGTTCCCATATCCTCTTGTGTTCTACTACTGAATAGCTGGTCTTCGCGAAAGCTTGGTCAACGCTGTCCCAAACACCTTTTGGCTCAAGATCGATCGCAAGAAATCTAGTGATCTCTTAGCTCTCAGTAAGGCTAGCCTCTATATTGGCGTCCACGCAGTAAGGCTGGGAATTATACCAGACGCCATCTGCGGAAGCTGTATGTAAGAAGATGAGGTGGAAGGTCAAGACTTAATCACTTGAGAGCGTATATATTGGAAGTTAAACGCCTGTGCAAATTTGTATTAGCTACTGAAGGTTTGGCTAATTTGTAGTTCGAACCCAGGAGTTCTTCTGACAACATAAAGTAGTCCATGTGCGATCTTCGATCAGCCATTCAACCTAAGCTAACCAAAGCACATTGAATATAGCTAATAAAAATAAATATAAATAATAAATCAAGGCTAACTTCATTATAAAAAATTATTTGTAGAATGAAACCCAACTCGATTTAAAAAAAAAACTCAAAGTTTTGAGTAAACATTTTGTTATGCATCTTGCTAAACTTTCCTCTCCTTGTTTATGGTGTTTAGGTCTTTGAATGGAGTAATTATTTTACTTAAACATACTATATATCCAATCTACTTATATCTAAGATTTAATCTTTTGGCCCATCATGAAGGAGACTGGTAATTTCACATACGAATGACGATTTAGTCATATTCTTTTATCTGCTCTTTCTTTTCTCCCTAAGAATATGCTCACTGAACAGATTCGCCGATATCGGACCACTATATCACGCACACAGCTGCCATAATTGTATTGAAAACTTTTCACGAAATTTAGCTTAGATTATTGTTCAAGGCAACGCTGCGAACCCATTGTTGAGATCGGACCATGAATACAAATCCAAATCAAGATAAAGATTTTTTATAAAAGATTCTCTGTGAAGGGTTTTATATCTAATAGTTAATGGTGCTTATTTGAAATATCATGACAACATTTTAAGAAATTGGAAAAAATAATTATAGTCTTTTGTAACTCCGAATGATAATCTATGAATTATGAAATATGCGATATTGTAGAATTTTAGTCGCAGGAGGGAGTCGATATAAGAATTAATTCACACTCAAATTCACGTTCATTTCTTATATTAACATCTCAAAAATATTGACAACATAAAAATGAAAATTTCCAGGAAGAAGGATTCTGTATCAAGTAGAAAAACCCCCGCCGTTTTTAAGACAAAACGAGTTTCAAGGGCGAACATTAGTCTGAGAAAGCAAATAACCACAGAGGTTTTTAAATAGAAATATTCTGGAAAAAAATCTAATATCCCTCAATAATTTTTTTCAAACAATTTCTTGAAAAAAAATTCAAGAATAAGATTAATTAATTTTGCATTTTTCAGTAAAACATTATAATTCTGCATATTATTTTTTTATTTATTATATTTTCGGATCGATGCACAGTCTCATTTGGGCTACAAGTTCAAGCTGAGCTATCCTTAGTCTTAGACTATTTTTAAGTTTACAATTAACGTTTACAATGATTTGGAACTATGAAAATACCAAAGCAGCAAGGCATGATCCTTAACGTGACCATGAATGTACTTTCATCATAATTACATCGTTTCACTAAAATTTTATAAAACATAATTCATAGAAAGCAGCAGGTAACACTAAAAATCATTTCCACAAATGTTTAAAGGATTTTTCTGTAAAAAGAATAATCCTTTTGTTACATAAAAAACTAGGCGACCCAAATAAAAAGTAGGAGATTACAGGTAAAATTTGCAACATTGTTTCAGAAGATAAAAATAAAATTTGATTACGTAAAAATTTAGAACAAAGGATTACGTTACCAGACAATGCCAGGTAGTCGTCTACAACAAAGCAAGTTCTTGGAAAGTCCCAAAAATAAGATTACCACGAAGGGCCGAATGATCAAGCCGAACGCAGTTAAATCTCCTTCAATCAACTTCGTTACCTCTGCCTACCTGCAACGTGTGCCAAATGACTGGGAATCACCTATAAAAGAAGCGACAATCCTTTCGAAAATCTAGTATCTTTTCAACTACGATAGCGTCACAATCTTTTTAGGAAAAAAAATCAGCTAAAAAGCCATCTAATATCTACTATAATAACTCCACCGAAGACTATATAAAAGCGTTTGTTTTCTAAAACATAAATCTCAAGGAAAAAATACTAAACAACTTTACATCTAAATACTCACAAAGAACGAAACATTTAAAACATGAGCAATTTAAAGGAACAATCTAAAAATATAATTCCAAATATACAGACCGTACAAAGCTTCCAGAAACATGGACTAGTTGACTGGTTACAAGAAGAACGTATACCTTTGGCTACAAATCTAAAACTGAATTTCTTAAAGGTAAGACAAGTATTAGTGAAGATCGCTACAAATAAACTAATACGTCAGAAAGAAGAAATAAGGAAGCAAATTGAAGAGCTATCAAAACAACAAGAAGAACTCACTCAAGAAGAAGACGAACTTAGGAAGCGGAAAGAGTTAGAAAGTCTTTCAGAAAAAGAGGTCAAACTTAAAAAGACTGAAAGCTATAATGTTGTGGTGCTGTCAAAAGACTTGTCACCATTAGATAAAGAACTCAATTTATCAGAAGTCAAGTTCGTGAAACGTTTACGTCATAATGGGCATATCTTGGCACCAATTGATTTGCGTCACTATGGCTACCCAGTGGAAGGTTACCTTGGAGAAGGCTCTGTGTCGATCTACAAACACCGATTTAAGCGACGAAACCAGTCAAACTATTCGACCCGATGTTTATTGGAACATGTTTGCATACGTTGTGCGCGACCCTTCCATGTGGACGGTTCGGGTGAATATTTTACCAAAGAAAATTGTATTTACCACTGGGGGAAGTTTAAGGAGAGGTTTACATGCTGCGGGGGTGAGAAAGACTCAGAGGGTTGCGAGCGTAATAAGCTGCACGTGTGGAATGGGATAATTGATGGGGACAACGGACCCTATAAAGATTTTCTGTGCACACAACCACGCCCTGGTAAATCGGATGTTGAAGCCAAAGTGTACGCATTGGATTGTGAAATGTGTTACACTGGACGTGGACTCGAAGTGGCCAGAGTATCGTTAGTTGGTTACGATGGTCAAGTTGTTTATGACCATTTTGTGAAGCCGATATGTGAAGTTGTCGATTATTGTACACGCTTCTCAGGCGTAACCGCCAGAGATCTATGTAAAAATCAAAACAAAAACTTGAAGACCTTTGCCGAAGTACAAAAGGATTTGCTGCAACTTATCGATGCCGATACCATACTCATTGGTCATAGCATGGAGAACGATTTACGTGTGCTGAAGATTGTTCATAAAACGGTTGTGGACACAGCAGACGAGTTCCCACACCCATTAGGTTTTCCATATCGTCATTCGCTTAAGAATCTGGCTAAAGAATACTTAAAGCGCGATATTCAATGTGGCAACAACGGTCACGACAGTGTGGAAGACTCTCGTGCCTGTTTGGAGTTGATTATGTGGAAAGTGCGTAACAAGATGCCTCCAAAACGACCAAAAGAATGGATAAAATAAATATTTTATATAAAAACCAAACATTTCTATTTGCACAAAAAAAAAGAAAAATTATGAAAATTTAAAAAAAATTAAACAGTTGAAGTAATTTGTAAGCGTATAAATATATTTATGTTTTATTATTTTATCCAACAGTGAGTTGGTTTGGGGCTTGATGATATTGTAAAAACACACCGTCTTTAAGCAAGCAAGCAATCTTGGTCGTAGCAGTATTAAAGAATGGCTTCTAAGTGGGAAATTGAGATTCGAAAGAGTTCTGTTGTGGCAGGTTAAATCGAGCCATTAAGGAAGAGGAATAATGTATATTTATTATGTTATCATGTTTGAGGTAGTCGCTGAAAATAATTCCTTGCAAATCCGAAAAATTGTTGCTAAAATCTTGTCGGCCGACCGTGCGTTTTCTGGCGCTTTGGACGACTATCGGCGGTATTCACTTATATTTATCCATTGTAAACAGAATTACAGTCGTTTTGGGAGAAGTAACTTGAGAATGATTAGATTAAACAGGATTAAGCGCTTAGAGTGGTTTAGTACCCCGAGGGATGGATCAAGGTTACAGTTCAAAGACCTTTCGACCCATTTAACATAGTCGTGGGTCTTGCCCGCTTTTTGGTAATATGCGGGATTCCCTTCTAGTTAACCGGTTACCTTGTTTATACCCTGAACTGAGAAACAACGGTGATCATATAAAATGTATATACTTGTACTATATTAAGGACCAGCGCGGGAACCAAAGTCGACGTAACCAAGAAGGTTCGGCTGTTCTTCTGTCTGTCTAAATATACGCGAACTAATACCTCAATTTTCGAGATATCAATATATTTGTCACCAATTGCTCATTTGTCGAAACCACCGATACTAAACCACTATGCCATATAACTGCCATAAAAACTGGCCAATCCAAATCAAATCGTATGGAATTTTTCCTATTTGCCAAGATATCTGTATGAAATTTGGCTTAGATTGTTGTCCAAAATAAAGCTACTATCTCCGAAGTTCGGATCGAACGACTATAGCATAAGGTCATATGAGCTGACCGATCAAATTCAAGCTCTTGTATGGAGAAAATTTTTAGGGAATTTTTCTCGAGGAAACGGAAATGAAAGATAGATTATAGAAGACCACCGCGTGCACAGTGTATAGCGGCATACTTCTGCGTACTACTATGTATTAAAATTTAAAATTGAAATCCACATCCACATGCCAACTAACTCAACCATTAACTATTATCAATTAAAAAATTATTTGCATAAAAGTTGTAGCTTATTAACTATAGAAAACATTATTTGCAAATAAACTATTCACCGCATATGTTTCCGACTATTTTGAATTTCAATTTCATGCTTTTTGTTGTGATTTCATACATCGAGTTTCCTTCCTGCTTTCTGTGGTTTTCATTTCCATCTTCATTCGACCGGCTATTAACCTAATTGCTTACAAATATTTATTGTTGTTTGTGTGTGCCTCAGCTGTTTATTTAGCTGATGAAACAGTTTGCGGGTTTTTGTGTAATTTCTTTTCCGCCGAATTCTTGCTCTTACTTGGCATATAATTATGTAGATATGTATGTACAAGTGTAGGCACTTATATTTGATAGGCGCGTTTGTGTGTGTTGGCGGTGAAATTGGTTTTTTTGTCGGCACTTTTTTGAGGTGTGCCGTGGACGTCTATTTTTAGTTAACACATAACTGTTTGTCGACAAATAAAATCATGTGGTACTTGGGGTTTAGCAGTTTAGCAGTAAACCGAGTTTTTCGGTGGAAATATTCTATATTAAACATGTGCTGAAGATAGCAGAAACGACTGATTGTCCTATATATACATAAGTATGTATGTTATGATGAGAAATATTCGGGGTATAAATTGAACATTGTTCTAGTATGCCTACAGTAAGTTTAAACAAGTAAAATCGGTTCTGTACATCGATACAGAAGACATTCCTGAACCTTGAAGGTGTATTAAGCACTATGCTATCTACCTTTGGAGAACTGTATCCCAAAACTGCTTACTAATCCGAACAGGGTAAGATCGCTGATCGCCAGTTCTTGCCCGGATAAAATCTTGGTCAACCGATAGGTTATGTATAATCTGTTGTTGTGGAAAACGTGTTGTTATTACTGACTTACCAGCGAACCGTCATCTGTCTTTAAATTTAAAAGAAACCTAACAGCTTTGTTTCACAGAGAGACTCAAGTGTTCCTGTATAAAATCAGTCCAATAAGTTGAACTACTTTGTGAAGGATATTTTGATCTGTAAGACGTTTTGAAACCCACAGTATGTAAAAACGGCTTCAGTTGCACCGGGTTCCATTTGCTCCACGTTCACGTTATTTTTCGGTATTACCCTATTTATTACATAGTTTTTGAGATTGGCTACGTTAAATTTATATTCCAAGATTTTCAGAATAAAATAAATCGTTTTTCTCAGTGCTGACGTCTATATTCGAATTAATATAAGTTCACTAATTTCTTCGGGTTTAAAAACCTTTAAGGTTGGACGGAGCCAAAGGTATGGTATATTATATGGATTCAATATGCATAGGAATCAAACAGTTCCGTTATGGCGACTACTCTATCAAGGAACACTAGAGTTTCAGAGAAACTGCTTTCCAAATTCACCTACTAATTTGGAACAATAAGAGTTGAGGATTATTTTATTCTCTCCAAGTCATTTAATGAGAACGACATCGTGATTGACCTGACTTCAGTGGCGAGTAATGACCTTCATAGGAAAAAAGTTTAATGCTTTCCGATGAAAATTGTTGAAATCACGTTTTCTAAACAAATTCAACACACATTTTGTCTCATTATCTTGGTCAATAATCCATGCCAAGTTTCGTAAATATATCTCGTCAAAAAAAAGTTTCCACACAACATTAATTTGCATCGGTTTGTTGCGAGGGTCCGTGAGTGATCCTGAGGATGAGGGAGGTGATAGTTGTTGCAGCTATGGAACCCGCAGGGGCGCTTGTCGCACTGTGGTGTTGGTTGACTACGCCTCTGTAGGGTGTTGCTGGGGCAGGAATAGCATTTGACTGATGTAACGTTCCGAAGTATGATGATCTGACACACTGTTCAAGGACCAGGAGTTGCTAAGTAGCTCTCGCACAAGGTCTGGAGCGAAATGAAGGTTGGGGGAGGGGACTAAGCGGATGGGAGTCATGCTGTCTGGTTGAGCTCCTATGGTACGTAGGGGTCCTTTGTTGGCCATTCGGGTAAAGTGCCGGCGCAGTGCCCCAACTTGGTGCAGGTCGCTCAGCCATAGATGCTAAGGTCGCAGTAGTGCGTTGGCAACATGGGGCCACGTAATTCGTGTTTCACTCCCGGTGTATATAAAGGCCTGAGCAGGTATTATGAGCAGAAAAATTCCTCCGGGCCTGGTTTGGAATCAATGCCAGCAATCAAGAACTTGGTTTGGATCGGTTTGTATGAAATCTACATACATTCTATACTGGCCCGACAGCACGCAGAGAAGTAATTATAGCAGCCGTAGCTGAGAGGTACACGAAGATCTAGGGGAGGCCATCCGGCGCTGTTCGCAGCAGCTCGGACGGACATATGCAACGACTTGGTGCATTTTCCGTCCAGATCTTAAATTGAAAGCGTGCAAAATACAGCTTATGCAAGAACTGGAGCCGCTCGACCTTCCCAAGCGACATCGGTGCCCTCTTAGCGCACTTGAAAAGTGCCAAGAAGATCCGACGTCATATTTTGTTCAGCGATGAGGCCTATTTCTGGCTTAATGGGTATGTAAAAAGCAAAATTGCCGCATTTGGGATGGAGAGCAGCCCGAAGAGATATAAGAGCTGTAATTTCATCTAAAAAACAACGATTTGATGTGGATTATGGGCTGGTGGAATCATTGGTCCTTCTGTTTTTTCCTTAAAAAAATTTCGTAAGGGATCACCTTTTATATACAGAGGTATATATTAACACTTTTGAAGTTGTTGTTGACTAAATAGGAGCGATTGTTGAATGAAAAATAGTATGTGCATAGTAGATGGACTTCAAGGTCTAAATATTATATTATATTTCAATGAAATCGAGTGAGGAAATAAAAAGAAATAAATTCAAGTAATAAGCTGATAAAGTTAAACATAAATATAAGCACATCTAAGAATATGTAAAACGAAGCAGCTTAAAGCTTATCTGTGTCTGTTTTCCCAGTAATGAGATTCTACTTCATGTATAATTAAGTATATTTGTTTATAATTGTTGCATTTGCTTATCTTTCTACTGTATTTAGCGCTTTTTTGCTGTCGTCGCTTTTGAAGATTAAGAAAAATAAACTTTGAAATAAAACTCGCGCTCGCTTTTGTTTAGAATGAGGTGCAATGTGGAATTAGAGGAGAGCAAATGCAAATGTGCGATTGTAGATGCCGACTTGCATACACATTTGTTTATTTGCAAGTGTGTGCGTGAGACGTAGCACAAGTGAGCGGTGTGTTGCTTGCAATCGGCACTCTCCTCAGGCGGCTTAGTTTGATTTGTTTACCTCATAGTTTCCCATTTGGATTCATTTCTTATAAATAAATTACAATTATTTGCAAAGCTTTTGCACTTTGCCATCAATTAGTTGTAATATCATTGCAGGGCTTTGCCTCTGTGAGACGCAAAATCGTTGGGAATTATACGAGTGGTGATTAATCATTGCTACTTCAGTTGGATTTCCATTCAACCTCACACGCGAAGTATTAATCGGTAATCATATGGTTTAGTTGGAAATCTTTTAATTAAGTATATCGGTATATTTTTATAATCTTGCGACCCGGTGCTACAGAGTATAATAGTCTTATTCATATAAAGCAAAATAGATATAGGGTTATGTATATATACATAAGTGATCAGGTTGACGAGACGAGTTGAAATCCGGGTGACTGTCTGTCTATCCGTCCATAGGTTGAATAAAAATTGAGATATCTCGATGAAACTTGGTATGTAGGCTCTTTGGTACAAAAAAATTACGAGTTCGCGGATGGGCGTAATTGGACCACTGCCACGCCCCCAAAACACTATCATATGGAAAACGATTCATCACCATCAACACTGATAAAAAGGACGAATATAACTCCATCCATTCCCCATATAAAAACTGTAAAACTATACGAAAAGTGCGGTAAATCAATGACTAAATATGCCAGGGACATATCTACAATTTCACACTCGAGATAGTATGAGAAGGCTTTATGGGAGCCGGTGTGAAAATTGAATGTTGGGCGTAACGCCGCACACTTTTAAGTGAATCACATATTTCGGGACCTGCCCGATCGATTTCGACTAAATTTAAATCGCGACATAAAAATTGTATGATTGGCGTGACACCGCCTACTTTTAGGTGAAATCACATATCTCGGAACCAGCCCGACCAATTTCGACTAAATTTAATCCGTGGCATTCTTCTTACATTCCTAGGTCACAGTACGAAAATGGACAAAATCGGACTACAACCGCGCCTACTTTCCATATACATAGCAAAATTTTAAAATCCATCCGATTCCTTCACTTCCCAATACACAAATCAATAAGCAATTAATAAAATGAGATAAAACTATGCACCAATAACGCCCTTAGATTATGTCATCTTATGACCATAAAGTGTCCAAATCCAACCAAAACTGTTCAAGCCTCTAGTTACCGAATTTGTGGACCCCGGTGTCTATAGTTGACTTCCTCTTCTTTTTTACTGGCGTAAACACCGCTTACGCGGTTATAGCCGAGTTAACAACAGCGTGCCAGTTGTTTCTTCGTTACGCAATGTCACGCCAATTGGAGATTCCAAGCGAAGCCAGGTCCTTCTCCACCTGATCCTTCCAACGGAGTGGAGATCTTGCTCTTCCTCTGCTTCTTATGGATATGATTTTACTTCTCAATTGCCTACTTAATCAAGAGTTGGATTTCGAGTCTAACATTGTTATTGCCGTTAATACTGGTTCCAAGATAGACGAAATTATCAACGACTTCGGAGTTATGAGTGACAACAGTGACATGGGAGCCAAGTCGCGCGTGCGACGGCGGTTTGTTTGATGACAGGAGATATTTCGTCTTGCCCTCGTTCACTACCAGATATAGACTATAGTTGAATGATGCCCGAAAATATTGGTCAATGTATGGGATATACAATGAAAATGTAGACAGAATACTCTCCTGGCAATATTAACTCTATGTATCAAAAATGGGTTGAACCGGGTCAATACTTCCCTTAGCTCCTATATATCTACCACGACGTTTTTCGAACTTCCGGGTGACTCTACACCGCATATATCGGTCAGTGTGTGAGTTATCGCAATGAAAATTGGAAAGCGCGTTTTACTCATAACATTGTATCTCTGTGTCTAAAATGGATGAAATTGGGCGAAAACTTGATTTAGCCCCCATACAACTCGAACTCTTGGATTGACAATAGAAGTCGAATTTCACACACACATTCTTCCATAGCTCGAAGTCCTTCTAAATCGAAGTTTGTTTGTGTACTATGACGCGTTGAGTTAAGGAAGTTCAACTGCATATATAATTGATTTGATTTCGACGGTTTGCACCTTAAGGCATTTCCTTGGCTTTGTTTCTTGCAAGCTGCAAGCGTATAAAATATTCGGTTGCACCCGAACTTCGCCTTTCCATAAGTGTTTTTTTTTATTTTATTTCTTTTGTCTTATTGATAAAAAGATATATTGCTGTGGCGTCCAGCCAACACCAATAAATGCGTGCTACCAACTATTGTTTGCTTCATACTCACATCTGCTTCCTCCAACAAAGGTCAGCTCTTGTCTTGTTGGCGCTCGCTTTCTTGTAAAGACCTTCAAAATATGACCTCAATTGCTAGTCATATTCAATGTTTTTCTTGCTTTGGGTTTTTCAGTCGCTTATTCACTTCATCCCGCATTCGTATGCAAATGTACCGAATAATGTGGAGCCAATCTTGACCTTTTCAAAAGTGAATAGAGAAGATAAGATACATACATACATATATGTATATTTCTTAGACTGTCTGCAGCTGAACATCAATAGGCAAATCGGCGCCACCTACAACACAAACACGCGCGAAAGAATTGTGTGCGAAGCAAATTACATTACAAAAAATAATAAAAAAATGTACATACCTACATAAGTATATCTAAAAAATATATGTAAAAGTCGCAGAGATATCAAATCTACATTTTTATATAAGTATGTATGTGTATTTGGAATGAAAAAGTGTGCCTCAATTGGTTTGCACTGCTTGCTGCATGTGACAATAGCTCGCAAAATAAATAGATCCATATTACATTACAATGCGATATTCGCACGTTAGTTTATATGTTTGTGCGTGTGCGTGTGCGTGAAATAATTAAAATAAATCTGACTTGTGTTGAGGGCTTTTAGCTCAACGACATCTGCCTGAGGGTCATTTACGCAATAAGACTCGTGCCAGTGTCGCCAGACACACGCGTACACTCACGCCCACAGTTGCGGTCGAAGACACTCTATGCGCTCGTGCGTGTGTACATTGGCAGCGAGCAACAGTTGAGATAAATGGCACTGAACTATGACGCAGTCGTAACCGAGAGATCAATGTATTGACAAAGTCAAATCAAGTAATATATGCCAATGGGTACAGAGGTAAATGTCTCGTCACTTTAGATGTGAGCTATAAAAGAAAATTAGCTTGGCAAGAAAAAGAGAAAAAATCAGTCGATAAAAATGATATTTTTGTGATATATGGAGCATATACTATATGTTGACTTAGAAGTGCATTTATTTGTCTTACTCTATATATTTATCAGAGTACACTAAGTGCTTAAAGTGTGCAACAAATTTAGGAAGATGTTGAGAACACCGCCATTTTGCTGATATCATAATAGCAACTTCATAGAAAATACTCTCTTTGCAAAGAAAAAATTGTCGTAAAATCGCCTTAGAGTATCGGGCTAAAAATATATTGATTACGGCAGCAGATATCTATTCAAAGGCTGCGGCGAACAACTGTTAGTTTCCTTGCTGAATATAGTCGGATGAAAGTATGCTCGACTAGTGGACTCTAAGTGTGCTCTGCCCAATCCACAAAGGGGGGACTACACAATCTGCACCAATTACCATGGGTTGAGGCTCCTCAATATCGCATATAAGGTCAAAGGTACTGTGCGGAAGACTGACGACCGCCATAAACAAACTAATTGGACCTTATCACACCACCACTTCGTCGACTTTAAAGTCGTCTACGACAGCACGAAAATGAGCTGCCTCTATGCCGCTATATCTGAACTTGGTATTCCCACAAATCTAATAATTGAGTAACACTAAAGGTCCCGTCAAGATCGAGAACGATCTCTCTGAACCATCCGATACCAAACCAGGTATTTGACAAGACGAAACCTTATCGCGCGACTCCTTCAATCTACTGCTGGAGCAAATAATAAGAGCTGCAACTCTTGCCAACAGGTGCTACTTCAGACTGAGTGGGTAATTGAGAAGTAAATCTCTCTCTTGACGAACAAAGACCACATTCTACAAGTCACTCATCATCCCCGACCTGCTATATGGTGCAGAGTCATGGCCGATGACAACATCTGATGAGCCGGTCTTAAGAGTTTCCGAGAGATGATCTTTACTGCTTTTGCAACGGCGAATACCGCAGCTGTGTTTGAACGATGAGCTGTACGAGATATACGACGACTTTAAAATAGTTTAGGGAATTAAAAGACAGTTGCTAGGTCATTTCGTTCGTATGGATGAAAGCACTCCAGCTCGGAGACTATTTGACACAGGACTCGCCGGGGAAGCAGAGAAAGAAGAAGACATCCATTGGAAAGACCAGATGGAGAAGGACATGGATACACTTAGAATCTCCAATTGACGCCAAACAGCGAGAAGAAAGACCGACTGGCGCGCTGTTGGAAACTCAGCTATAACCGCGTAAGCGGTGAAGAGGAAGAAGGGTGTTTTGAGAGAAAAGTGGAAAATTTAGAAGATTTCTGTTCTTTTGCGACATTAATATAGTTTAACGAATCAAGAGACAGTGGCTTCGCTGGCTAGGTTATGTTATTCGGATGGATGAGGACACTCCAAAGAAGATCTTACTTTTTTGAGCCAATTTTTTTTCTGCGATGGGGTCATTTCTGGATCAATGGGTTGTAAACAAACAAAATTGCCGCATTTGCGACGAAGAGCAACCTGAAGAGATTCAAGAGCTGCTATTTCAACGAGAAAAAGCATGGGTTTGGTGTGGTGATTCCACCGGCCCATATTTTTTTTCAAACATGATGCCGGTGGGAACGTAACCGTCAATGGCGACCGTTATTGCGTTATGATAACCGACTATTTGATACCTGAAATTGAACATTGTGATCTCGGTGACATTTGCTTTCAACAAGAGAGCGCCACATCGAATCAGTCAATGGATTTATTAAGATAACACTTCGGTGAGCAGATAATTCCACGTTTTGGGCCGGTAGATTGGCTACCAAGATCGTGTGATATCACATCGTTATACTCTTCCTGTGGGGATATGTTAGGTCTACTCGGACCCCCCGCTTTAATTGAGGCTTGGTGCAAAATATCAGTCGAAATGCTCGAGCGAGTCATCGAAAATTGGACTAAACAACATTTAAAAGAGATAATCTTCAAAAAATATATGCCAAAGGATGATCTTTTGAATGATAATAAAAATTCCACATTAAATTTGAAGTATCTGTGCCTTTTTCTTTAAAAAAGTAGGGAACCTCGAAATTGATTATTTTTCATATATAAGTACATATAGCTACTTTATAGGGTCATTGAAGTTTCTTTTTGGGTGTTACAAAATTCGTGGTAAACTTACTAGAGCCCGTCCAGGATATACAAATCAAACTTTGTGAAGGTAAATTTCCTTAGATATACTTTTCGGACACACTGTATTGCATGTTCCTGCTAAATATTTACCGACCAAAGTGTGCAATCAATTTGTTGAAAATAGCATCTATTCATATCTGATAGCTCGGTGAGTGAATAGCAAATGACACATGCGAGTACATATGTACAAATGTATGTATGTATGTATGTATCGTCACTGTGTGCTACAAATTTTCAATAGAGAAATGTTTGAAAATATCTCACTTCTTATTTGCGGCTATCGGCACTCGCAAACAAAACGAGTGGACTAACTGAAAATTCGCAAATGGCTATGACTAATTGACCGATGATTTTGTCGCATATGTTTGTAGTTATAATTTGTACTTAAATACGTACATACATATGTATGCTTGAATGTATGTAAATGTGTTATTGTGTTACTATTTGAAAAAAGTGCGACCTGTGCCATGGTTATATTTGATTGCTGATAAAATTATGGCATTGGCATGTTGTTTAGGTCTATTACACATAAAGATAATTTCGGAGCGCAAAATAACAGCTAAGATATGAAAAAAATATTTAGAAAAAAATATTATAAAAACTTCATAACTACACACTGCCAAAACAATTGACAACAATGTTGCTCAACCGCAAACTTGACAGCGGAATCGACAAATTCCAAGTCGGTCGCAATCGGCGCGACGCGCCGCGAGAGCCAGCGTGTGCAATAAGGTAGACAAGTCAACAACAAGTTGGCCGCGTGCTGCGCTGTTTATCTGTGGCTCCACCAGCCGACGCAAACAACAATAAACGTAAATGCAAACAACAACTGCAACAATAAACGTCGTATAGCAGTCCATGGAAGTGTGTGGTGCCCCAAGTACCCCAAAAAACATGCCGCTTACGGACAGGCCTGTTTCGCTATATGGAGCAAGCCGACATGAGAGCCAACTGAGCGTACGTGTGTGCCACTACAAATAGGCGCGAGTGTGTGTGTGCGTACGCGACGCGTGTACTACTTTGGGTGTGCAGGCCTAGAAGCGTTGGCGAGCATTTCAGTTTTGTACGAAACAACGCGCGATTCGTTGTTGGCGACGCGAGTAGACGGACGTAGGCACGCGGCAAGTTGAACGTTGTACGGCAGCGTGTTACGTGTGTTAAGTGTGAACTGTAAACGTTTCAGTGGCGTGTGTATGTGTGTGTGTGCGCGCAGTTCGAAAACGAAACGTAAGCAAATCAGCTGTTTATATTGCGGAAGTTGGGCGCGTGTGAATAGAAAGCAAGTGACGGGGAAGTGAGTGAGTGAAGAATGCCAATACGAAAACTAATTGGGTTGGTAGTTTAGGAAGTTATGTGAGAATTGATTGGAAAATTAACAAGATAAATAAAATTTAAATTGAATTTTAAGAAAATAAAAAATAAAGTTAAAAAAAAAATTACATTAAAAATATTTGAAAAAATATAACCCAAAATATGAAAAAAATAAAACCTAAAATTTGAAAAATAAATAAAATAAAAAAAAATTAAATTGAAAAAAAAAAAATAAACAAAACTTTATTAAAATTCGAAAAAAATAAATAAAATTAAAAAACTAAATAAAATAAATTGAGTTGAAAAAAAATAACAAAAAATTAAATTTGGGGAAAAAATTAAATTAAAAATAAATTTAAAAAATATTTTACAAAAAAAATTAAACTTTAACAAAATTTGAAGAAAAATAAAGCCTAAAGTTAAAAAGAAATATAATTTAAACAAAATTAAATTAAAAATAACTTTAAAAAACTATGTACTACTTTAAAATTAAGTAAATACAATTTTATAATTTAATTTTATGGAATTTTTTTGTGTAGTCAAAATTGTATTTCTTTTTTTAACAAAATTTTTTTTTTACACATACAGTAGAGGCCCGCTAATCCGGACATGGCCTAATCCCGATTCCACTGTTATCCGGACAGGGTTAAAAAACTCAAAATTTCTATTATGTCCCTTGTAATCCGGACCGACATTCTCTATCTGTATTCTCTAATCCGGATCACATATTCACTACATTCGCTTTTATGCTTTATTGGTTTAAGTTTTTTTTGTTTTTTTGGAACATGTGTATTATTTGTTATAATAAACAAACAGAAATTTATAAATATTTTTTCATAATACATACATAGTTCTGATATGTCTTTGGTAATCCGGACTTCCTTAAATTCCGGATAGGGGCCGGTTTTAATTGATCCGGATTAGCGAGCCTCTACTGTAATTTAATTCTATGGAAAACTATTTTTGGAATTGGGTTTTTAGTTAAACATTTTACTTATTTTTTATAACTAAGTTTTTTATAATTAAATTCATATAACTATTTTTGGAATTTGTTTTTAGAAAAAAAAATTTATTTACTTTTTTTAACTAAAAAATTTAAAAAAAATTCCAAAAATAATAATTAAATAGTAAACTGAAGAAACTTTGAAAAAAAAAAAATAAAAAATTTTACATTAAATAAAATTAAAAAAACATAAAACTTACATACACATGTACATATGTACATCAAATAAAAAAATAATATATAGTAATCAAATTTTGTAATTTATTATTATTTTTTGAATTTTTTTAGTTTAAAATTTTGTTTATATTGCTTTTATCTATAAAAAAATTGCGAAAATAATTCTATAGATTTAAATTATAAAACAATAAAATAAATTATGTTTGAAATATTATATTTTTATAAACAACGAAAACCAAAAGCAATTATTTCGCGCTTCGAAAAAATTTAATAAAACGTATAATGTAATACTCTTCAATAAAAAATTAATAAAAAATATTCCATCGAAAAAATTGACGAACGAATAATAAAAAAACAATACAACAACAATTATTTCACGCTTGAAAAAAATAATACTTCAAATAAAATCCAAAAAAAATATATACAAGTATATAAAAAAATTCAAACAATTGGCATTTCCCTTGAATGCCTGTCCATTGTGTACCTCCATATATTGCAATCGAAATTTCACAATGTCATCTATCGTGTTACCTTTATGGCAGTTTTCGCAACCGAACAGCAAAACAAAACGGCAGCCACACACAGTTTTTAAAATTTGTACTCAAACGAATATGCAAAGTGTTTGCGTCATAAGTTCATATACACTTCGGTAGTGTTGCAACAACACAAAACATGCGCTCCCTGCTCGAACAGACACACACACACCCGCGCTGCCTAATGGCACCCACACTCTCTTTCAGCAAGTTTAAATTGTGGTTCATTTTTTACCTTTTGAGGATCATTATGAACTGTTTGTGCTTTGTATGTGGGTGTGTGTGCGTACGTGTGGCGAGCGCTACACATTTACTGCTCAATCAGCAGCGAAAACAGATGTCACAAAAATTATGGCACTATTGGCGATTTTTGTTGTCTTTAAAGACCATTAGATTTTCGCAGAGAAAGAAACTTCTTTTTATACATCGGCTTACAAGAAAAAGGATTTAGGTAAAGTTTGAGGTATTTTAGGGAATTAAATAAAGCTTCCAGTTCCTTTTAATTTGTATCATTATTTTCTTATACTCGTTTTAAGGAGAAATATTCATTAAAATTTTTTTCAGTTGAACTTGTCTTGAATGAATTTTAATGTGTGAAAATTTGTATTAATAAAAAAATAAATTCTTAAAAAAATATTTAAAAATTATTTATAAAAAATCAAATTTTTTCAATTTGATCATAAATTAAATAATACAATGTTTTTTTTTATTAATTTATAATCCGAAAAAAATTAAAAAAAAAATGTTTTATTTGAAAGATGTTTTTTAAAAAATAATTAAAAACTATTTATGAAAAATTAAAATATTTAAATTTTGATAACAAATTAAGAAAAGCTTAATTATTAATTTATATCCGATCTATTTTTTTGTTTTTAACTTTCTTATATTTTTAATATTTAACCCCTAACTCCAACCTCTTTTCACTTATGAGTAAGTTAAAGACTTTACGAAGCATTGAACTGTATTTTTGATAAAAATTTTTGAGAAAAATTTATTAAATTTCCGAATATTTAATTTCGAGCAATTTTGCGCCATTAGGTTCTGGATTTACTTCCTCTTTCATTTCATATTCAAAAAATTCAATAATTTGGCTTGGCTCCTAAATGTAGGCCACATTTTAATTTTTTTATTCACTGTCGAAAAATGTCAAAAAATACTCATTATTCCCTGTACAGAGTGTATTAAGTTTGCCACGAAGTTTATAACACCCAGAAGGAAACGTCGGACACTCCACAAAATACATGATCCGCCTGACGAGCCGAGTCAAATTAACGATGGCCGTATGTTCATTCGTCTCACTTTCTGTATATAAAACTAATCCCTCAGTTTTAGAGATATCGGTCTGAAAATTTTCTCATATCTTTTTCTTCACAACAAGCTGCTTATTTATCGGAACTGCCGACATCGGATATAGCTGTCATACATATGACCGACTAAAATCAAGTTCTTGTATGGAAACTTTTTTATTTGTGAAGGGTTTTATATCTTCGATACTACTAGAAAATATTTATATCGGTATTATATAATATATAATCGACACTTGATTTAGAAAATAAATTTGGGGACTTCATTTATTAATTTTCTTTCTCACAGCAACAAGTTGTCAAAGTTGTATAGAGGAGGGTGAGGAGGAAACATCCAGGTACTTTTTCCAGCCTTAGTTAGACTTAGGAAAAAACATTTCGGAGAACCAAAAGATATAGACGAAACTGACACTGGCCGCCTCAGCAGATTTGAGAAAGGGTAAAAGCGCTTTGTTGATTTGTAAGACCTTATGATCTCTTTATAGGAGTTTAGGGTAACACAACGGGCCGGCATTTTAAGCTGTTAAGATTGAGATCCCGGTTAAGATTGATATCTTAATCTAACTCAACCGCACCTAACCTAACAAGTTCTAAGCTGTCCAAGTGAGAGCCCGGTGAGGATTGACTTCAGAATTAAACCCAACCTAACCTAGTAACAATTTTTTTATTAATAAAAATTCCAGACAGAAAAAACTAAATTTTTTATCCTCACTTACGATAAAAGATTAGCAATAAATAATTTGTGTACCATTCTATCCCCGTATAATTTACTTCGCCATTTTGCCAAAATTGCCCACAGTACAACGTTTTTGATTGCATGCCATGTTGCTCGGCCGTTTGTTGTACTTTCTCTCAATCAATACAGCTGATTTTCTATACACGCTTTGTTGTTATTGTTGCATTCAAATTACAATAAACAACTAAATTGACTAAAGGTTCTTTGATTGTGTTATGTAGCTTTTTTCCAACATATTTGTTTACTCATAAAAGAGCGCTTTAGAATATGCCGACATAAAGAATTCAGCATTCTTATATGTAGATACTTGCAGAGAGAGAGAGAGATTGTATTTTATTGTGTTTTACTAATGAAAATGTGTAAATTATGAAATCAGAAAATACCCATATGTACGTGGGTAGGTGAGGAAAGCACTGGTTTTGGATTAATTTGGAAAATTTCGTTTAAGAATATGGAAACATTGTTTTATGGAAGTCTACTTTTAGGGTTGAAGAATGTACAATTAATTTTATGTGTATATAATACATAGGCATATTGTTTGCTGAATAGCCAGAAGTGATACGGTGCTAAATCAGGCGAATACGGTGGTTGCGGCATAATATTAGTTCAAAATTTGACCAAAACCTACCGAAGAATCAATTCAGTATGCGACGGTACATTATCGTGGTGCAAAAATCCAGAGTTGTGGGCCCGACTTCTTTTTACGAATAGCGCAAAAGACGCATAGCACTCAAATAGTATTCTTTGTTAACAATTTGGCCGGTCGGAAGGAATTCGGAGTGCACCATACCTCGGTAATCAAAGAAAACTGTAAACGTAACTTTGGTTTTTGATCTGCCGATTCGGGTTTCCGAGTCATGAGCATAGATCCAAGCCTAATCGCCAGTAATAATACGTTTCATGATAAATAATCTTACTATTTTTTGCCCACAATAGTATGTATGACAAATAAAAGACTGATTCGAACGTATGTAGTCTTCTACAATGAAATTTTGTGATTTTTGTTTAACTTTTCATTTGAGAGTTCAGGTGAAGAGTGAGATCATATGTAACTGTGTTTCTTAATCCTCAATTGTCGCTCTTATTGAAACATATTAGACGACTATAGAAAATCAAAATCAAAATCAGTTGGCTATATAATATTCTGAGAGAGACCTTTCAGAAGATATTGCGCCCTTAACTTTTTTTACTTCTAAGCCTGATTTATCTCCCTTTTTACCGGTACGAAATAATGTGGGACGAGTGAAATGAACTCTGCAACGCCTTGATAATATGATTCCTAAGTGGATACTTTGATCTAATAATGAAAAGTTTGGGAATATACTTAGTTAGAGGTAAGGCTTTTCTTTACAGATAGATATTGACCTCATTGTGCTTCTGAAATTGTGTTATCCGTCCTTAACTAACTGTTACTTCTCAATACTAGCATTGGAAGAATTGGAAGAGACATTATATTTGCTCTTGAAGCCTAAAGATATGCTACGTTTCTTTGTCAATTCAGTAAAAATTTGTCTAAAGGTTCTAAGGCCAATAAAAAAAAGAAAAATTCGGATGCAATCGAGCGCTATTAGACTTAATGATTGTCATAAATTCATACAGTTCAGAGAACGCAAGTAAAAATTCACTGACCAAAGTATCAAGAGTACAATTTGGATATCCGAGGTAAGGCTTTTCTTTATAGATAGATATTGAACTCACTGCACTCTGATTGTGTGTTGTAATCGCCGTCCTTAACTTAATGCTGCTTGCCAATACTATCATGGGAAGAAGTATTATATTTGCTCTTGAAGCCTAAAGATATGCTACGTTTCTTTTTAGTTGTTAGACTTCTCAAGAACGACAGTTTTGGTTATTCTTGTCTTGTGATTCCAACTCTGGTTAGGTAATATTTTTGCAAATGAGCAGTTGGGCATTAGCTAAGTTAGTTTGATTCCATATTGACATATTATAAAGTAACCCATATAGACCTAGATCTTTAGTGACACTCAAGAATATCATTGAATAAATTATGAATCATGACAGCTTGCACTGCGGTCTAAACTTTGACACTACTTAACCGCTCACCTTCATATATTATAAATCAATTATACATACATATGTATGTAGAGTGAAAAGCTTCCAGTGTTCGACCGACGCTAGGTTCTTTGTTCCACTTAGTGCGGCCTTTATTATTTTTTTTTTCATTATTTTGACGCTCTTTTTATACATTTATCATGCTGTGTTTGATTTTTAAGATTTCCATGTAGTTTATTTTCATCAACTTTTGGCTTTGTTTCATCATGGGTGAGTGTGATTTGAGTGTGTGTGTGTGTGTGTGCGGTCGTTCTGAGAGCACCTCGGTCGTTATTTCATGTTGTGTGAGTCTCGTAAAGCATTTCTTTGTAAACTTTACGCTCGCGCTTACGCAGCCAACAAGAAAATGCTGCGAAGAAATTGAAAAGCTCTCCGTTGTTGATGTCAATGCAACAACAATTAAGCGCATGTGTGTGCGTGTGTGTTTGTTGACGACACTATCAGCATGCTCTATTGCCTTTGTTTGGCTTTACTTTGCGTTTGCTTGGTGCTTTTTTGTTTATTCCTTTGGTTTCGTTCTGTTTTTTCTTTGATTTTGCTGGTTTGGTGTGCTGCTGCTGCTGCTTCTTCTTGCGCAGCTTTGACGTTGTGATTTGCTTTTATCAATTTTGGGTTAAAAATTGTGCAAGTCAAAAATTAATTCAAAACGTTCGTAGTTCGCCTAACGGTAAGACGCGCTGCCAGCGTTGTGCCACGAGTTTAAAATTAATTTACGAGAATATACAAAAAAATACTAGTTTGATGCTGGCGCGTAGTGCAAGAAAGGTGAAAAAAATTACAAAAAAATCGCAAAAAAATTACTTATTGATAAATTGAAAACGGGAATTTTTCAATACGTAAGCGTGTTAATAACGGGAATTTTGCTGACTGATTAAATAAATTTTACTTGTTTAAAAAATTGTTTGTTGATTAAAATAATTTCTTTCTTGATATTTTTTGTTGATAATAAATAAATTTTTTTTTTCATTTCAAATATAGTGTTTTGTTTTCGAAAATTGCTGTCTCATGCCGCAACGTAGCGCTGCCAGCGTTAAGTGCAGTATATGCCATAAGAAAGCATAAATTATAGTGAATTATACGAAATACATACATACATACATATATAAATATCACACTTTTTCCGTGCAAAGTTCGAAAAGGTCAAGTGAAGTGAACTCAGCGGCTGAAATTGTTGCATGCGAGAAAAATTTTCAATATGAAAAAACAAAAATTTTGAATGGCCGCTGCCAAGTCGCTTTGCAGTCAGAGCGTAGTTGTCATTAATAAATGCACAACAACAACAATAAAACCCAATTTTACAAAACACAAAACGAATTTGTTGTGTCAACAACGGCAGTCAGTTGCAGTCGTCAGTCGGTGGGGACGCGCTGTTTGTTGTTAGCCGCTAGAATTTGTAGTGTTTTTACTAAACGAAGATAAATATCTTTCTATCGTATCGACATACCTATGTTTGTATGTCTACCTAATAACGATGCAAAGTGAAAGCGGAAAGAATTTTTAAAGAATTTAAATAATAAACAAAGTGGTAAGAAGTTACAAACCAAAAGAATGCAAAAAAGAAGAAAAAAGTTGAAGAAAGTTGAAATAAAAATTTCAACAAAAAATAAAAAATTCTAAAAAAAATATGAATTTCTAAAAAAAAATTTAAAAAAAATATAAAAATCTTCTTAAAAACAACAAGAACAATCCCAAAGAAAAAAATACGAAGAAAGCGTCGCTTAATTAAACCAATGGTTCCGTTTAATATACATACATTATCGAAAGGTTGAGACTTGTTTTGTTTCGTTTCCACAACGTTTCGGCGTTGACATACATAACACAGCCGCTGAACTTTGAGATTAACGCTGATGTGTGCTTTTTTCATTTTCACAATTAAAATTCATTTTGTATGCAGTCAGTGCAAATGTAAACAAAGGCAGTGAAGGTGATTTAAAATCAGCTGTTTTGGGAGGCAGTGGGATAGAGAAAATTAAACAGAAAGCGAATTAAAAATATTTAGAGAAAATTTAATTAATTAAAAACAAGTGAAAATAAAAGATAAAATTAAAAATAAATATTAGAAAATAATTAAAAAAATAAAAAAAAAATTAATTGAAAAAATGTGAAAAATGTAATAAAAAATTAAAATTAAATACGAAAATTAAAGTGGACTAAAATAAAAAAAAACAAAAACTAAAGGTAATTAAACAAGTTAAAATTAATTTAAAAAATATTAAATTAATTAAAAATATAAAATTTATTACAAAAATTAAATTAATTAAAAAATAAAGAGAATTACAAAAATTAAAATTAGTTACAAATATAAAATTAATTAAAAAAATGAAATTAATTAAAAAATAAAAGTAATTTCAAAATTTGAAATATAAATAAAAATTGATTGAAAAAATATTAAAAAACTAATAAAAAATTAAAATTAATTACACAGATTAAATTGGATAAAAGTAAATTAAAACTAATTAAACAAGTTAAAATTAATTGTGAAAATGATAATTAATTAAAGTTGATTCAAGTTAATTACAAAAAATAAAATTAATTACAAAAATTAATACTAATAACAAGAATTAAAATAATTAAGCAAATTAAAATAAAATTAATTAGAAAAAATAAGTTTTTTAAAATAAATTAATACGAACTTAAAATAATTAAAATTAAATACAAAACTGAAGTGAATTAAAATAAATTAAAATTAATTAAAAAAATGAAACCCAAAAAATAAAACTAATTAAACAAATTAAAATTAATTACAAATCTTAAAATTAATTAGAAGAGAAAAATAACAACAAAAATTAAATTATTTGAAGTAAAATTAAATTAATTAAAAAAAATTAAAATATTTAAAAATTAATTTGAAAAATTAAAATTCATACAAAAATTAAAGGGGATTAAAATAAATTAAAATTAACTAAAAAAATTAAAATTAATTACAAAAATTAAAATTAAAATTATAATAAAAATTAAATTAATTCTAAAAAATTGAAATATTTAAAAAATTAAAATTCATACAAAAATAAAAGTGGATTAAAATAAATTAAAATTAACTAAAAAATTAAAATTAATTACAAAAACTAAAAAAACTAAAATTAATTACAAAAATTTAGATTAATTAAAAACATAAAATTAAGTACAAAATTAAATTAATTAATAACTTATAATTAAACCAATTACAAAAAATTCAAGTTGTTTAAAGTAAATTAATATTCAATAATTTAATTACAAAAATTTAAAGTAGTTAAACAAACTGTTTGAAAGAAATTAATTGAAAAATTAAAATTAAATTAATAACAAAAAAGTATTATTTTTGAAATAAATGAATACTAATTCAACAAAATTATAATTAATTAAAAAAATTAAAGTTAATTAAAACATAAAATAATGAAATTAATTAAAAAATTAAAATTCAATTAATTACAAAAACAAAAAAGAATATAAGAAAACCTATTAAAATATTTGTTGTTGTTTTCTTTCAAGTGAAAATTTGTAACTACAAAGCGCTCGCTTGTGCTTAAAACGCAGAAAGTTTCGCCAAAGCACTGTCGAAGCAATAAAATTAAAAACTGCAAAAAGCAATCGCATACACTCATAGCAATTTCGTAGAAATCCCTAAATAATTGCGCTGACGTCAGTCTATGTGGCGCGACAACGTGCGCACCTACAAATGCATTTGCTTATTGTTGTTAGTACGTACTTAACTTCGCATGTGAGCAGAGATTTGCACTTGTTTTGCGCAGAAAAGGCAACGTTGAGCCAATTGCTAAAGGAATAAATGAAAATAATTCACTTTAATCGCCGATAAATGTGGAAAAAGCGAGCAATCGTGTTGAAAATCACAAGTTGACGAAAGTAAATAATAACAAAAATTATAATATTAGTGCAAAAAATCGCCAGTTTTTTAGAATTGATTTGTACTTGTGTTTCGTGTTGTTTTGTGCTTGTGAAATGCACTCGAGTTGTTAAAGCTATTGCAAGCGTGTGACGTGTAAATAAGGCGACAAATTAACACGGTAAATATTTTGCACAATTATTCAATATTGACATACAAACATAAATACTTGCACATATGTACATATGTTTAAAAGTAACTTTTTAGTGATTTGTTTTAAGCACTGAAGTGTGTTTGTATGGATGTTGACACTAGTGTACGACTAAGTGGTGACGATGGATTGCAAAATGCAAAGATTAAAATTGGGTTTAAAAATTAGTTTTGAGTTTTTGTAAAATTAATTATTTGTGATCAGTATAAATACGATAATAAGTAGATAAAAATAAAGTGTTCTTTTAGACATGAGATTTCCAACAATGCAATTATGTTTTAAAAGTGATTTAGGGCAAGTTAACGCGCGGCTGGCGCGAATAAATTCCAGCTAAGAGGACCAATATTCGATAAATTTTGCAGCAATTGGAGCCGCATGTTAGCATTAACCTAAAATGTCTCTTCCAAGTCATCAATCGCCTCGAGTTTATCTGTAAAGACAAGCGACTTCACATAACCTCACAAAAAACAGTCCAGCGGTGTTAAATCGCTCGATCTTGGAAGTCACAATACATACCAGCATGCGAGATATTACGCTCACCAGAAGTTTCCTTCAATAAGTTGATTGTTCCGTTGACATCCGCTTTGACTTTTTCGTTGTAGCGCCATCTTGTGGAAACCAGAGGTCGTCCATATCAACAGCCTCCAATTCAGGCACAAAAAAGTCCTTAATCGCGGCTCTAAAGCATTCCCCAATGACGGTAACATTGTGACTGACTTAATTTTGAAGAAATATGGGAATCATTGGTCCATAGAGCATACAAAACAGTGACTTTTTGCGTCTTAATAATGGCTTGCGAATTGTCATCACTTCAAATGCAACAATTTTGTTTATTAACGAACCTTACATCAACCAAAATTGAGCTTCATCTTTGAATAAAATTTTCATGTACAAATGTAGAAATCCGGACTGGTGGCTATCTCATTCAGGCTCGTAAACACCTCTTATTATGGATCTTGGTGGTAAGAGACCTTACTAAACACTACAAGGAACGACGCTGTCGGGTGATAGCCTACGCTGTTGACGTTGTTCTTATGGTTAAAGGAAATTTTCTAAATGCCGTGTACAACCTACCGAGAAGCTGTAGGTAAAAGGACTCTCGCCAAAGATGGTGTTTTGGCTTTATGAGACCGTAGTCACGCCAATCATTTTCTATGGTGTATTCGTCTGGTGGAGAGCGTTAGAAAAGAAGCTTGATTCCATCAGAACTTTCGCTACACCACATCAACCAAAGCACTTTTAAACACAGCCTTTTACTCTTCTTCTTTAGTACTAGTACTGGGTTGGTCTGGGCCGGGAACACGAAACTGCGCAAATTGCCTCTAGTCTTTGTGAGGTTATGCCAGTTGTATGTCCCATGTGCAGACAAGTTCGCACTGGGTCCTTCCATTGGAAGCGTGGGCGCATTTGTTTCGGGTGTCCACACATTGGTGTCAAGTCGAAGGAATTTTTCGCTTGATTCGTTGAATTTTTATGGGCTTAACTATATCCATGTCGACGTATAGCTCATACATCTCGTGGTTTCATCTCCTTCGATACTCATCACTCACGCGGACTGCTCGAAAGATCTTGCGAAGAACAGTTCTCTCGAATGCTCCAAGTGCTTTATCATCTCGGGCAGTCTTCGTCCGTGTTTCTGCGCCTTATAATAGAACAGAAATAATGAGAGACGGGAATAATGAGATATTTATAGAGCGTAATTTTTGTTTGTCGAGTGAGGGTTCTGCTTCTATTGCCTAGTGATCCCAAAGTAGCACCTGTTGGCAAGACGTATTCTACGCTTGATTTCCAGGCTTAGATTATTAGTGGAATTTATGCTAGTTCCGAGGTTTACAGATATAAAAGTTCTTAACTTTTTCAAGTTTATAGTTACCAACAATAATGTAGTTCACAAGGCGTGAGGAATCTTTGTGTGTGGCATTCAAATACTTTGTCTTGACCTCGTTCACCGCAACACCAAAAACTTTCGTTTCCTTTTCTAAGCTTGAAAAGGCTGCGCTTACGATTCTGTTGTAACGCTGGCCTAAACGAGGCATATGACAATGGCGAGAATTCACTAGGAAAGAGGTGCAGTGAGCATTTTCGCTAATGGGTCAAAGCTAGAGGGTTGGTTGGAGATGGAGCTGTCAAAAACTCTCCGTCAATCGTAGTTTTAGGCTATTCGCTAACTTTGCTTTCAAAGTTAATCAAAAATATTAGCCAAGCAGCCATCAAGGCAATAACCTGGTACCGTATATCGGCCAAAGTATCTTGCGGAGCAGAGCAGCAGTGAAAAGTATTGCCAGAAGCAAGCAACTTCACGTCTACTGGGTGCCAGATCATAATGGCATTGAGAGCAATGAAATAGTGGACGAGTTTGCCAAAAATGGTGTACGGTTAACACCCGAAAACGTAACCAACATTGGGAACCCCATGCATTGTCTATACGACGAACTGAACAGAAGCATGGTAAAGAAAATCAAAAGCCGATGAATCAAGCTACCTGGGTGAAAAACTGCAAAAGTCATTTGTGGTAGATTCGAAGTACACAAAATTTTTACTGGCACTCGATAGAAGATACTGTAGGAACATGATCAGAATAATAACTGGTCACTCTCTGGTGGCAACACACGTCCGCAGAATCGGGCTGCCAAATCGAGAAGACTGCAGGAAATGTCTAGAGCAGGTCACCAAGGAAACAATGGAGCATCTCTTGTGCATTTATCCCGCATTGGCAAGACTACGCTGTAAGCATTTGTGGTCCCCACGTTCTAATACACTGGAGGAAGTATCGATAGTGAGGCCACAGAGTCTGTTAAAATTCGAATCAAGCGAAGGTATCCTAAAGAATGACTAGTCCGCATGGATCTGGTTGTAACTGATTCCATCTGGTATCGTAAAAGACCAAAACTGATTTTTGCGTGGCTCATTGGTCTGCTTGATTAACTTAACCTAACCTAACCTTTTTAAAACACTATTACTTTTGTATAAAATAAGTTCTTATACAAAACACTAAAGTTTACGTTTTCAAATTTCAGAATATACCAACCTTTCTGACGTGGCAGACCTCGTACGTGCAGTCATTTCATAGTGACGCCGCTGCAGAGCAAAATAGAATATTTCGCAAAGCAACGCCAAATCGATAAATAAGCGCATACTATGTACAAATTGCAACTTTGGTCCCAACAAACACAACAAAAATCATCAAAATTAATTAAACGGCCAAAACAACAACAACACCAAAAACAAGAACCACCGCCTCAAACAACACGCGAACTGCACCAAACGCAACGCAAAGCACGAGCGACTACAACACAATTTGCCAGCAAACTAGCAAAAACAACAAGTACCGGTAACAACAAAAACAACAACAACAACTTACTTTTACATCATATACGCTTGTTAAGCGCTTATCAGCAACAATTGAGCGCGTTTAGCAATTTATTGCATTTGATCACATATTTCCTGCAAAGCGGACGTGCGCATCAGCTGATCGCGAGCGCCGAGCTGAGATATTTTATCGATTACACATAGCGAAGAGATAGGTGCGCGGCGACCGTCAGCAGCAGCAGCCACAACAACGACGCAATAACAGCACTTTTGCGACAACGTCAACGGCCCCGTTAATTAACGGCAAAAAAGATATAGAAGAAGTAATCGAATTGTTTTCCCAGATACACAAAGAAAACTCAGCCGAACCGAAGAGCGTGTGCGACCATTGCTTTCGCGAAACACAACGGAACGAAACGAAACACATTGGAACGCAGTGGCAACGGCACAGTGCGACGCCATGAATATCGATAGTCCGATTTTTGTGCCGCGCAATAACGCGCCAATGACCTCCATGCCGGCGGCACAGCTGAAGGTGTCCGCCGCGTCGCTGCTGGACCCAAAAACGCCCAAGTCCCCATTGGCCCTAGGCGTCGTAACGCCAAACGCTTTCGGCAAACTAACGGATAGCAACAACATTAAACACAAGAACAACAATATGGGCGGCTATTGGCCTTTCGTCAACAATGCCGCGGCATACTATCCGTGTGGTATCAACAGCAATTATTTGCAATTTTGCCAGCAGCAACAACAACAACAGCAACAATATATGCAACACTTTGTGCAGCGTCAAAGAACTTTGCCGAACTTTCACAATCAGTGGACGCAGCGGAAAAATTTAAACGCCGCAATCGGCCAGCGACAACAACAACAGCAACAACGTAAGCAAACAACAAAAGCGACAGCACCAGCAGCAATATCGACGGAAGTGTCTGCACAGCAGCATCAGCAGCGGCGTAAGAAGCAGAAAATGCAACAGCAAGCCGCGCAACAACATAAGCAACAACAATTAACGGAACTACAACAACAACCACAAGCAGTGAATATTACAAAAATTCCGATTGCGAATAAAACAAGCGATTCGCTTTCGCCGAAGTTGACAGTTGCAACAACAACAACAAACGCAAACCAAAACATGTTGTTGTTGTTGCCAGCGGCTGAGGAACTTATCAACATAAATGTTGTAAACGACAATAATTTAAACAGCAATAATATTGTTATCGACCAAAATGCAATTTCGAACAACAATAACAACAATAAAGTGGATGAAGATATCAACATGGCAACACTTGCAGCAATAAGTAATGGTACAAGCGCATTGCCAAATCAGTCAACTCAGTTGGTTGAAGAGGCGGAAATATCGACAAAGCAAGGTGAGTGTTAACCCTTAATGAACCGTTATACAAAGTTGTTATTGCAGCAATATTGCTTGTGTGTTAAAAATAATTGCGTATATTTGTACAAAAATTATATTTGGGCAATACTTCAAGAATATTACACCATTTATCTGATGCAACGTCATTTTAACGATTACTTGTGTAGTCTTTTCCTGGTACTCGAAATAATTTGTAAAAGAATCATAACCTCAAAGCTTAAATATTGCAGTGATCGATTCAAATTAAGTAGGAAACTGTGTTCCACAAATTTCCTAGTTGAAGAAACGTTCGCAATTCTGCCTAAAGCTCGAATAGTTTTATAATGAAATACTACTATGAACAAAAGATTATATAATAATTTTAAAATTTTCAATTTATTCTTGAAATCTAAGTTGTTCCCTTCAAAGTAGTCCCTCTTGGCTTCTGTACACTTGTGCCTACGCCTTTTTGAATCCTCGAAACATTTGTTAAAGTCAGTTTGACGTCGTTTTTTCGGCTTCGGCTCACCTTTGCCACAATATTCGGCCGACTGATCGTCTATTTCCGGGTCGTAAGCATAGACCCAAGACTCATCGCCAGTATTAATACGTTTCATGACATATTGGTAGTCGGAAAGCATTGTTTCATAGACGTTAACTCGACTCTGTTTTTCGAAAAAGTTTAGTGACTTAGAACCAATTGTGCTTTTACTTTTCTTAGGTCCAAATGATCTTTAAAAATGGTTTTCACTTCCACTTCCAATTCACTTGTTCTCAAGTACTAATTTCTTTATTTTATTGACGTGTTGATCATCATTTGATGTTGATGGCCGTCCTGGACGTGGTTCGTCGTCAACGTGTTCTCGATCCTCTTTGAATAATTTATACCAATCAAAACCAACATTCTGAATGTTTCGGCACCAGAAATTTGATTCCGCACAAAAAATTTATTTAAAATTCTTTGTTAAATAATTTTACTCATCGTAAAAATCGCCGAATGTACTTTATGTACTTACTTAAGATAATCGTATACTAAACACTAAAGATTATTTCGATGTGACATTTGGCACAAACTCTCAGGCTTTGATATACTATTTTAAGGGTAATGATGGAGGATATAAGATTTTTGGTAATTCTTGTAGATTTTTTAACCGCTTTCAATGTAAAAAATATGTTTTTTTGTGAAGCTGCCATTTTGTCAATTTAAACTACTTTTTTACCTGCGTTTTTTGGTTTGAAGATATGAGAGAATTTTAAGCAAAAAAATCTTTCTTGCTGCTAGACACTTTTTTTCGGAGCTCCTTCTGGAGACCAGCTACACGTACAAGAGAATTCAATTTTTTTAAATGATTCACGGATTTTTAAAGTTTATTCTGTAAATGTACGATACTCTTATTTAATTATTCAAATCTCGACAAAAGCTTGTATTTCTGACTTGCAAGAGTAACTCCAATTTCAACCGCAGTCCAACAAAAAAATGCTTTTGATAAGTTTTTCTTTTGTAAAATAGCTTAAGTTTTAAAATGAAAGTAAAACTCATGAAATAAGCTCCATATTTATATGAAATAATTGAAATGAACTTGGCTGATATTTAACCGGGTGTATTGAACATAAAACTAGACTTCTTGTGATATAACTAATAAACACTACATATCACTAGTTTAGTTACCCATCTATTTGGGTATTTTTCTTTATATAGAAACTGGGAAATACACCATTAAAAACCAGTTACGACAAAATTCTAGGACAATAGATTTAGACTTATGTATAAGGTGCTCCTATGATCCTATGAGAAATACTATACAAGTCTGGTGAATGACATCACTAATTGTCAATCATTCCCTTTAAGTTATGGATCATGTACCATAATGCTTCTGAGCTTTCGATTTGAACATTATTCACGGTGTTTCCAAACAATATAAGATTCTCAATGTTTTGCATTTTATTTAAGGTTTTCTAGATTCTCGGTATGAAGGGCATTTAACTCATAAGAATAGGCTGACAATTCGGTACATAAGTAGTATTTCATCGCAGTAGATCGTTGCCAGTCTAGTTGCCATATGTCTTCATCATCATTATTTTTTAACTTTAAGTGAAAGAAAAAAGGAAGAAAAAGATTTTTGAGATGATATTCATCGATTCACTTGTTTTAAAGCCTTCGAATGTGTTGTGGTCTCTATCTAATGTATAGAAAACTTTAGGGAATCAAGTTGAAAATCAAAGCTAAAAGTTCATAGACTAAAATCTGAATCTTATTTTAGAAGACCTGAAATAGTTGAAAAGTAACTATACGAAAGGAGGCGTGAATTTTGGAGACTTTTAATAGCAAATAAGAGACCTAAGTGAAAGGTTGCAAAATGAATTTTATAAAATTTTACTTTAGAGAAACTATTTTAGGAGAATTATTTTCAATATTGACACAATTTTAAGCATTCAGATAGGGCTCTGAGTCAAAATCAGCTTTCGAGACATTTAAGTTAAGCTTAGAATTAATTTTTGGGTGGGAATTCTCTCGGATTATCGAGTTTTTAATTTGTCGAATCTGCATTCAGAATGGTTAGGTTAATTCTTAATAGGACTTTTAACTTGTTCTGAGTTTGGCAAATAATATACCATTTATCAATCCATTTCGAGATTCAATATTTAAAAAAAAGAACACAGAAATTTCCTATATTTTTGGAAATGTTTATTGTCATTCGAAAGAGCATTCTTTGTTGGCCGCGGCTACGCTTCAGTTGGTCCATCTATTGAGTCCAATATTTGATGACTCGTTCGAGTATTTCGATTGGCAACTAGCGAATGACACGCGTGATGTCAAAACGTCAGATCTTTTTTGTAACTTTTCAAAAGCCTTACCACCAATATAATTACGAAAATATTTTATTTCTTAGTTGCACTTTTTTGATAATTTTTGCATGACTCTCCCTTCAACTTTATTTAACTCAGGCAACTTTGTTTATTCGCTACTTTGTAGAGTCATCACGAAACATTCTAAATTCCAGATAACTCGGTTTAATTAAACAAATGCTAATGCAAGTACGCACACAAATAAGGTTTCACAAAAACACAACAACAATAAAAATAACGAAAACAATGACAAACGAGGTGAGATTTTATGATTTGAGGCCTTTCAACGCCTTTCAATGACTTTCAACTGGTTTTGGGCAAAAAGTGCTCGAATTGTTATAATTGTTGTTGTAGGTGATTAAGTAGTTGTTATTGTTGTGCGCGTTTTTGCTTTTGCTTTCTTTCACAGGTTAATACACTCAGCGTCTGCACTTATTTATCTACAAATTTGCGTTTGCTACACAAAAAAATGTTTTCTATGTAGTATGTATGTGTGTGTGTAGGTACATAGGTACAATGAACAGTGTTGGATGCGCCTGTTTGCGTTTACGTTTGCATTTGCAAACTGCCATTTGATAAAAACAAATTCAAACTAATCAATTCCAGTTAAATAACATGAAAAATCAACACACCTCTGCGCGCTCAAACTCACACACACACAAATGCATGCAGACAGCTAGCCCATTTGCGTCGGCAAGGGGTGGCAGCGACTCAAGGTCAATGCGTGGCATTGAACTTGCAGTTGTTGGTTAAGGTTGCTGCTTGTTTTCGAGGTCAAAACCCCACAACCACAGCACTCAATGCCAGCAAACACTACTCGCGAAAGCCGAAACAGCAGTCGAGCGCACGAGCAACCAAGCGGGTGGCTGGGCAAGACGCGACGGCGTAAAAAATCGCAGAAGAAATGAGATAAAAAATAATAACAAACAATAATAGTCATAACAGCCAGCAATCATGTGAATCTACACGAAAGACAACAACAACTAAAAAGAAAAGAGCTACAAAAATAGAAGAAAGAAATAGCAAATAAAAAAATTTGGTGCTAAGTATTCTCTAAACGTCGAACAAAAGCTTAAAATAGCAAAGTCCAACAAAGAAAAAACTACAAAATTATTTTTAAGTCCAAAAATAATAAAATCTAAGCAAAAATAAACAAAATTTTAAGCGCAAATTGTTTGGCTTGCTGACTGCGTGGCCTGTGGGGGGTGTGTGTTCGGTTGGCGCGACTGCATAATAGCGGTAAAAACGAGTTCGCTAAATTTGTTTAGAATAATTTCACAATACGCATACCTTCGAGCGCCGAGCAGCTGAGTGAAAGATAAAAACAAATTCATATAAGTATAGAACAACAACAACTTGAAGCAAAGAGTTCATTGCACTAGTAAAGCAAAGACAGAGCTTTGGAAAAAATAGCAAAAATACTAAAAAAAGAAACAATTAAGTTTGAGAGGAAAAAACAATTTAGTTTGAAAGAAAAAAAAAGCAATAAAAAATGAATTTGATAAGAAATAAAAAAAGGCAAAAAAAAAAATTAAATTAAAAAGCTTCAAGCCAAAAGCTCTAAGCTGCGGTGAACTAACCTACACGTTGACTGCGTCGCAGGTCCACACAGTTTGTTGTGTGTTTTTTACCGTAGTTTCAAAATGTCAATTAAATGGGTCAGTAGCCTAAATGTGCTCGAATTAATTTGATTAAAAATATACTTTATAGCGTCATTGTACTTTCATTACATACAGTGGCGCCGCAATTCTTTTTTTAATTTGGGAAAAGTTTCATATTTTAGTACAAGAGCATTTACCTAATAAATCATTACTAATTTACAGTGAAGAAACTATTAAATCAAATAATTTTTAGTGAAGAAATTTTTACTTTTACCCCCTTTGAATTGCACTATTTGTGCTGCGCGCTTAAATGTAGGCAATACATTTTTCATTGCCAGCTTTGAATGGTGGAATTCGGTATTTTGGTAATGTAAATGATAAATATATATATGGATTGACTTACCCACATATTGTAGCTCCGGTGATGATAACTGTAAAAGAAAGAAAATATTTTAAAGAAGTAGTTAGAGCTTAAATGATTTCAAACTAGCTACATATGTAGATATGCTCTAAAGTAAAAATACAAAATCAATGCTAAATACTTTCAAGTAAAAAGTGAAATCGTGCATACGCCTGTTTCTCCTTAAGAAGCTGACCATATATCAAAATCGTCGATGTCGGAAGACTATAAAACACAGTTGCTATACAAACTGATCGATCAAAATCGAGCTTTTGTTTGAAAAAATTGTTTTATTTGACAAAGAAAATAAAATTTTAACCAACGAAAATCGCTTTATTGTCTTTCAAAATATTTTTTACATTTACATAGTCTACACTTTTGCATGAATTTGAAGCAATTGTCGAAACTCCTTTGCCACTTTGATTGAGGTATCTCCAAACCACGCGTTCTGAACGCATCAATCACCTCTTCAGAGGTCGAAAAATGTGGATCCCTTAGTTTATTTTTCACGTAAGAAAACAAAAGGAAGTTATTCGATGCCAAGTCAGGCTTATACGGTGGATGACTCATAAAATCGATGTTTTGAGTGCCCAAAAATTTAGTTGTTTCGATGTGTGAGAGCTCGCATTCTCGTGTTAAAGAGTGATCCATTTTCGGCGGTTGGTTTCTTTCTTGATAGTAGACTGACAAACAAATGGTTGTACTTATACCACTCAAAATTTACTGTTCTTCCTTGTTGTGGTATGTATGCGAAATGTCCAGTTGTTCCAAAAAGAAATAATTGAAAATAGCTCAAAAGATTTTCAAATATCCATATGAAGTTTTAATAGTCATATGGGTTTCTTCGAGTAAGAAACAGCCTTCTTTCAAAAATTTTTTGTCATATAAAAAATTAAATATTTTGTCGGAATTTTTTATTGTTACAAACATACACCATTAACAAAGAAACTCTGAAATTTTAGGAAAAAATATTTTAAATCGCCATTTCCGCTGAACCCTCGAAAAAGAACGCGCCGCGTTGGCAGAATAAAAACTCTACAGGATCATCTAAAGTGAAAAAATACTTGTTTTAGTTAAAACTTTAACTTAGAACTTGGAAGGAAAAAAACTGAAAATTGGATTTTTAGCAAGCATTTTTTACAAAAAATGAAAATTTTGCGACATTTTTTTCAAATATTTGTAATCGAAAAAAAAACCTTCGTCCAATTCTTTAGGTATCTCAAAGACCAGTGTTAAATTTCATGAAGATCGGTTGAGTAGATCTCAAGAAACCTTTAACTTTAACTTTAACAAGTAAGGAAGGGCTAAGTTCGGGTGTCACCGAACATTTTATACTCTCGCATGGTAAAGTGATAATCGAGATTTCATTATCCGTCATTTACATATTTTTCAAATACCGTATTTGTGTAAAGTTTTATTCCGCTATCATCATTGGTTCCTAATGTTTATACTCGTATTATACAAAGAAGGCATCAGATGGAATTCAAAATAGCTTTATATTGGAAGAAGGAGTGGTTGTGAACCGATTTCGGCCATATTTCGTACATGTCATCAGGGTGTTAAGAAAACATTATATACCGAATTTCATTGAAATCGGTCTAGTAGCTCCTGAGATATGCTTCTTGGTCCATAAGTGGGCGGCGCCACGCCCATTTTCAATTTTTAAAAAAAGCCTGGGGGCAGCTTCCTTCTGCCACTTCTTCCGTAAAATTTAGTGTTTCTGACGTTTTTTGTTAGTCGGTTAACGCACTTTAAGTGATTTTGAACATAACCTTTGTATGGGAGGTGGGCGTGGTTATTATCCGATTTCTTCCATTTTTGAACTGTATATGGAAATGCCTGAAGAAAACGACTCTATAGAGTTTGGTTGACATAGCTATAATAGTTTCCGAGATATGTACAAAAAACTTAGTAGGGGGCGGGGCCACGCCCACTTTTCCAAAAAAATTACTTCCAAATATGTCCCTCCCTAATGCGATCCTTTGTGCCAAATTTCACTTTAATATCTTTATTTATGGCTTAGTTATGACACTTTATAGGTTTTCGGTTTCCGCCATTTTGTGGGCGTGGCAGTGGGCCGATTTTGCCCATCTTCGAACTTAACCTTCTTATGGAGCCAAGGAATACGTGTACCAAGTTTCATCATGATATCTCAATTTTTACTCAAGTTACAGCTTGCACGGACGGACGGACAGACGACGGACGGACGGACAGACAGACGGACGGACAGACGAACGACGGACGGACGGACGGACAGACGGACAGACAGACAGACATCCGGATTTCGACTCTACTCGTCGCCCTGATCACTTTGGTATATATAACCCTATATCTGACTCTTTTAGTTTTAGGACTTACAAACAACCGTTATGTGAACAAAACTATAATACTCTCGTTAGCAACATTGTTGCGAGAGTATAAAAACATAGTTTCGAAAAAACGCGTTTAAGGACAGCGCACTTAGCCTAGCCAGCCTCAAGCACCCAAGCTCTTAAGGCTGTGTCTCCGAAACTATTACTCGGATCAACTTGAAAGTTTAGGACAATATTCTAGAGGACAATAAAAGATTCAATTTTTTGAAACTCGTAAAGCTATATAACCTCTTAACTAAGTTCCATAAGTCCAGTTGACTTTAAAATATTGATGTTAAAGTATTTCAAGGAGCTAGAAGTAGTAAGAAATAAACAAAAAAAATTTAAAAAAATATTATAAAAAACCAAAACTGAAATAAAATATCTTAGAAACATTCTCTGAAAATTTTATGTATGTAAATACGACATATACTTTTCGAGTTACTCGGTAATTAGCAAAGAGTTCTTGGGCACTCTTTGACGTTGTAAGTTGGGTTTTTCCGAAAACTTTGTGATGTTTTTTTTAACTGGAGATCACTCTAGCTCGAAGATAGATTTCAATTAGACACAGAATTTCATTAAATTACGTATACTAAGCTAAGATCTGGAGGAGATAAATGTACTTATATATCTGTATATAGAGGGAATCGTACCACACAACCACAACCCCCTCTATATGTCACTGTCACACCACTGTATTGTTATTATTTTGCTTGCTTTAATCGTCTCCCATCACACGTCATCGCGACTCACACACACATATTTGCATACAACAATCGCACAGTCTTCTATATAAATATAATTCATGTATATAAGTCAATATATACTATGTATGTAGATACGAATTTATTGCTGTAGGCATTTGACCTGATTTGCTTAAGAATTTGCACACATCCAAGTGAACAGTAAGAACAACACAGCGCCTTTGCAAGTGTCAAGATTTGTAGGGCTTTGAGTATGCCTGCGCACATGATGGCGATAAGCTAATAAGCACAGACGACATTCATTGCTGCTGGGAGACTATACATATTATATACATATAGTATGTGTGTATTATATATTTTATAATATGAGAGTATATTCCACTGACCCACTACTCACTCTATATCTGCCGGTATTTTGACTTAATTAATTGTTTTATGCATAATTTTTTTCATACTTTTGAGTTTGTTGACCGGCGTTTACTACGTAGTCCATTAATTAATATCATGCACTCGGCTTGTTTATGAATTAATGAGTAAACATTATAATTTTTATGATTATTTGCTTTAATAATAAAGATATTGTCGCAGGCATAATAAAGATACTTAATTTATATACTATACCTTATATGAATGTCATCGTATATAATTTTATAGCTGAGTATTGTCATATAGATATAGAGACTTTTTAGTAGTAGAAAGTTATACTAAATTCTAAATTCACATCTCGAGAGAACACACAATTACTATTCAAAATTAGTTTTATTTGCAAGAGTTTTGTAGAAGTCTTAACCACCATTTCATATATGGAACTTATAGTAATAACTTATAACATCTAGTAAAAATAAATAATAAGCCATTAGTTTCGCATTAAAATAAAGATTTTATTTGGCATATTTAGAATCCAGCCCATCATAGGTTAAGTACGTACTTTCGATAACCTGCATATTGTCATTTTGAAGGTAATTTTACAATAGAAACCCTCTTTGCTGGTTTGTGGTTGGGGGTACATATGAAACGGGACTGATTTTGACTGAGACCGACATGGTAACCCTATATATAGCCTAGCGGTGTTCTGATGGAACAGGATTTCTCTCAATGTTCCCAAAGCTGGCCGGTTCTGGGACTTGCTTCTTTCAAGTGATCTAATTTTTGATGATTTGACATACTATGGGTATGTGATTCCGTGCCGATCCCAACAAGCATACAAAACCTTTCTGACTATTAATCCAGACTTGACCACCTTGTGCCTGCTCATCTTGATGTGACCACGACCCTTTTTGTTAGACGTTGACAAATCTTAGGCCATAGACAGCAGCAGGTAGTAAATAGTTGGTAACAGAACCCAGGATGGATGCATAAGAACTTCCCAACCAAGATCCTGCAATTTCTGTCAAGTCGCTGTCTACATTTGTGCTTGGCCTAACGTTGTCGCGATGGAACAGGATTTCTCTCAGAGTTCCCAAAGCTGGCCGGTGCTGGGCACTTGCTTCTTTCAGCTGATACAATTGTTGACAGTACAGATTCGAGTTAAGAGTTTGGCCGTAAGCGCAAAGTTTATGATTCCCTGCCGATCCCAACAAACACAAAACTTTCCTGACTGTTAATCCGGACTTGACCATAGTGCTTATCGTGATTTTTGTTTTAAGTTGTTATAAGTGCCCAATTTTTCATCATCAAAAGTAGATTGATTTTTTTGCGGTTCAGCAGCGATTCGCAAAGAGAAATTCGGTTCATAAGGAATTTTACTTAAATTTTTGCGGCGCTCATACATCGACTTCTTTGTATTCAGCCTTATTTAAGTGGTTTAAAGCGGGTTTTGTGTAATGTTTATGTTTGGGCAAAACGATATACGACGATACACCCAAAAGGGCTAAAAAGCGGATAAGGGCGAGATGGAATGCCTTAAGTACATGCAGGATTCAGAAGATCATGTGATTGCTTGATAGGAAAACTTGCTTGCTTCCTACTCACATGGTCTCGAAAGGACTGCCGGACGACTGTTAATCTCTTGACAGGTTACAACTTACTGGCATCACCAGCTACCCGGTTGGCATAAGTAATATCGATACATGCTCGAATATGTTGAAAATAGCAGTTCCCACTTGACATTTCCATTATTTGATCGATATTTACGATCCTTTTAGTGCTGCGCTTTTGACATCACAATAAACGGAAAGGCATCGGCAAAACCGAAAATTCGCGCACTGGAGTCCATCTTTGACGGGCGATCAAAAAAATTGTCTGTTTTTTCTTTGTCTGTTCTTTTTCAGGAAGCTGCTTAAACGTTCCCTGCTGGCACTCTATAAAAGTTCGGGACATTCAGCCAGCAAATGTTAAAGTGACGTAAAAATTCGAAAGTTTCAAGCTATTTTAAGGCGGAATACTGAGACCTCTACTTTGAAGTGCTTAACAGTATTTTTATCATCAAAAATTTATTCATGAAGGTGGGATTTAGACGCGATTAGTCTCATTCCTCTCGAAAAGCAGCTATATAAGTTTATGTATATATATATATAACTTAATATGTATGTATATTAGAGCGGGTCGATTTTTTTTTCCTATAAAATAGCGTATACGAGAAATGTGCCCGGAGCGCATCATACTAAACAAATTTGCTTAAGAGATTATAGATCTAGAACCGGTTTTCAACCAGCAATTTTTAAGGCGAAGTTTCTTAGGGGTTTTAAAGATTTGTTTGTCAGTATTTCAGATTCCGAATGAAAATTAGTACGTAGGTACCTCTTCATAGTATTGATCATTTGTCGGAATCAGAAAGTTTGGACAACTGTATCACATATGTATGTTTGTATCTCCCAGAAAACCGATTATTCATATTTTTATTCGCTCGAAACCGGTTTTAGACCAAAAGCCTCTTAGGCAAAGTTGTTCAGTATGAGCCATAGAACACTTCTCACATATGCGATTTTATAATAAAAAATATCGACCCGCTCTAATGTATGCTATACCTACATATATCCAGTGTATATTCTTCACTTGGAGCGACATTCATCTCCATAACTATTTTTGGTTGCAAACATTGTCGTTGCCACCAGCAAAGGCACACAACCCATTTATGGCATCTTCCGCTACATATCATTGTTGTTATTGCTGTTTTTGTTGCTGTGTTGGCCTCTATGTGACCCACTTAAAAAGGCGTGCAAGTAAAGAGACAAAGTAAAAACTGACAGACCGGCACTCAACCGTTAAGGTTTCTCTTTATTTGTATGTACGGCCAATGTGACTTTGGTGTTGTTAGTGTTATTTTTATTGTTGTAATGCTTTTGTTATTATTTATTTTTATTATTATTATACTTTTTACTGATTGTGCAGCGGCAATGCGGCCATTGTTCGGTGGCGTTACGGCGCACCTTTCACTCTTTTGTGCCATGTAATTGTCGGTCGTATTTATTAACCGTTCGTTGTTCGTATGTATGCGTGTGAGTTTGTTTATCTGTTGACTGTAAATTTACATGAAGTTGGCGTAGGTCATAACCGTATTTGGTTAACCTTCTTTGTGTGGCAACAATACGACCGCAGCTCCGCAGCTTGTTGATAGTTTTGTTTTGAGTTTTTTCTTTATTTTGGTTGAGAGCTTCAATGCGCTTCGGCTTTTCAGTTAAGTTTATGATAATTTTGAGATGTGATATTGATTTTTTGTACTTTTGAAATGTTACTTAAAAAGGCGATGACAGATGCGTGTTGACAAAAGCCATGTAAACAAAACACTTATCACAGTTTTCGAGGGTTGACTGCGTGACTGCAACTTGGTGGGGTCGAAGGTTCGGTTTCTGAGATTTAAAAAAAAACACCTGGAAGTGAATATGTGGTTTCACAAATTGGTTTGGTTTTCGATTCAAAGGTCGCGACTTCCGAATTCTAGTGACAGCTGGATGGCGTATTTGACACTTTCGATTAACTTCGTCGACTCACGCAGATTTTCTATTACGTCCGAGTTGAAACCACAGAAAATAGATACAAATTGGGTAGTTGATCCTTATTAAGGGGTTTTATTGGTAGGAACCTCATTTGATTCAAGGAAAATATGCAAAAGGTCAAGAAACAGTCAAAATAAGCCAAAGACGAAACCTTGCTCTCAATCATTTTAGTACTTCAAGTACATGGCCTTAATATAAAATAACAGATGAGGATTTATCCGCGACGGCAGATCTATCGTGTCCTCTTCTAAGTCACAACGACCCATTAAGCCCCAGGATATTGATAAAATCCAATAGACTGCTAGATGCTAGTGGATCCTTAGGTGGAAACACGGATCAAAGGTCCTTTATCCAACAAACTGTTATACAGTCAATTAGCAGGTGTTCTGAAGTTTCAGGCTTCTGTCGCAAAATCGGTAATTTGCACAAGCAGCTAGGCCCAGTAGATGGCCTTAGTATGGGAATTATTCAGGATAAACCTCTTTCCGACAGATTTCTTTAAAAAAAATTCACTTTTGTTACATCTAAAATCCTACAGCGATCTAGAAAGTTTTATTTTTCTAATTTGAAACTCAACAACTTAAAGCAATAGCGTACTTGTTCTTTCTAATGACCGCATGACCACAGTTTTTTTGGCTCATAGTGCTCTACCGGTCAGATCGCTTAACTTAGTCCAGACTATCTTCTTCTTTTTCATTTCATCATCTTTTTCTCTTAAGTTTTAGTTTTTAAGAAACTACTCTCCTTGGTCATCCTCAACATCCAATTTTTTTCACTGGGTTATGGTTTTGGCCTTCAATTTCACTGATTATTTCATCACAATTCACATGGCAAGTGAAATCACAAGTTTTCTCGCACACGAGCTCAGTTATTTAAAAGCACTTAAATGAATTCACACAAAAAATTGTCATTAAAATTGAAAGCAGATGATATTGCGAAAATAAATGACAAACTAATAAAAATGAAAAAAAAGAAGAAAAATTAACGCGCGCGCCTTTTCACCGCAACGTGATGTTGCCAACATCACCTGAGCCAACGTGCGCTTGCTTTGGGTGACTTTTAATTTGGCTTGTCCTCGCACAAGATCAATCAGCAAGATGAAGCAAAAGACAAGTGTGTATACTTATGCCAAATTACATGCTATATATTTATGTATTTAGGTGTGTAAATGGTTGACTTATGCAGCTTTTGAGAACCTAATAGATTGTCTACTTCCGCTTGTGGCATGCCACAAAAAATCGCACAAAAATAAAAATGAAATTAAAATAAAAATTACGAAATTAGGGAAAATGAAAAGAAACACCGAAGAAAGTGACAAGAATCGCACGCCAAAGCTATATTAAGACGATTACACCATCCTGAATAAAACTTACATACAAAATCTTTGTGGGCAAAATTCAAGTGTTCTCGCTTAGCAGCCCAGTGAATGTTTGGCTAAAAAACTTGGTTCGGGAAAGTAAGAGAATATAGTAAAAGTGAGTGGAAATCACTTTAAGAACGTCTTTTCATTGAAAAGTGCCCTGGGTTGTGATTTTGTTGTTGTAACGGTTTCTAACCCCCTTTAGAGTGGTAAGATTCAGGTAAGCACTTTGAGGAAGGTGGTTTGCTAGACTCTGGTGGGTGAAGGTGCGATTATTCCAGCTATTCCTCTTATTTTATTTAACTCTTCGGTTACCGTCTTTTAATGGGCATGTTGGAATTCCGCAAAACCTAGCATTCTTAGCGAACTCACAAATCTGAAGCATTTCTTCGTATTGTTTTCTTGAATAACTCTCCATCAGCGTGTTAGTCGGAGTTCAAACCTCTTCGTAACGGTAGATATTTCACCCTGCCATCTTTACGACACATTACAAGAAAAATTTCTTCTCTAAAAAAGTTTAATGCTTTCAAAAGTAGAGAGTTTTTCTCTGTGTCATATATCCTGGATAGCGCGATCACACACTATGCTCAATTACTGAGGCTTTGAGAATTGTGATACGCTTTCAGGAAGTCTTTATACGAAATACTGCAAACTGTGCAACTTGGTCTTCTTTCCGAGTCTCTCGCATCGAGTTAATTGAGAGTTCGAGAGCTACATAGTTTGTGTAAAGAAGTAAAATTTTTAAGTATTTCTGTTCTCCACTACGCTCTAGAATATTGTTTTGCTGATCTTCGAATATAGGGTTATTGAAATCTAGTTATTTGCTGTCGAACTTCGTTACCATAAAAAAAACACATGACGAACGAGAAGTCGTATTGATCAAAAGCGAGTTTCTTGTTTCTTATGTATGTTTGATTATTCCTTAAAGGCGATATCTTAAAGTAAGAATTCTCTTCATTAGTTTTACCGTTGTGTCTTTTTTGTTAGAAATCCGGCGCGTGCTAAGCTCTTAATTTCATTCCCATCTTCGAGCAAAGGGTGACCCTCTCAAAAAAAATGAAAACTTCAGTGTGTAAGGATTAAGAATAATCGGTTGCTCTGGAAATACTTTCGTAGACCATATAATTTATTGGTTTGTAGGTGGATAGGGTGGATGTCTGACGACATATCTAGAAACCCATTGTGCAACCACTGGGACTAAAATTAACTCACTCTATTAAGTCCTCTCGGAACCATCCTGTTATTCTGATGAAGTTCTTCAATATTAAAAGTTTTATATGTGCAACTTAGAAGACAAAAGCAAGAACAAATACTTAGTTCTAGTCTCTTCTTCGCTGTGTGTTATCCTCAGTTTGCTGGTTTATCTGTCAATAAGACAGTGACCTATTAGCACTCTTATTCGAATTCTTATAACATTTTTTTTTAATTTGAATAGCCAGCATTTGCAAACCAGCACATTCACAGGCAGCTAGAGTCATGTAATACTATATTTTTTTCTTTATTGACCAAGATAGAGGCTGTTTTCTTCGATTCATCGGGGGTGTTTTTTACTTGGGGGGGTCACAAGACCAGCGCACAACCCTGGGGAGGGATGTTTCGCATGCGCACTTTACCTCGCCTCTGGCTGCCTAGAGGACACTTGGTCTAAGACAGGAAGTAGTTAGCTGGCTCAAGCAGCTTGAGCAATATGTAAAAGAATCTTTTCCAAAGAGACTTGCTTACGGTACTATTTTTGAAAAAATACTCAGCTTTATCGGGACGAGTCGAGCAAGAACGAGTTTCATATCTAAAATATTCATCAAAATCATTCGAACGGACACGCGAGAGATGTTGAGCTTTCTTGCGATCTCTTTAACACTTACCTGACGAATTTCAAACATCATATCCTTTACTCTTTTAATATTTTCATCACTTGAAGACGTCGAAGGTCGTCCAGAACGAGGTTGGTTTTCCTAGATCTCTCGACTCTCTTTGAAGGCTTTGTACCACTCGTAGGCTTATGTTTTTGAATCATCTGACTTAAGCAGCTGCTGTAAAAAAACTGGCTGATCGCGCTCATATTTGGCATGGCTATTAAGGACAGTCCAACCAACTTAGTAAAATACATTTTTTTGAAATATAATTTCTTGGGGAGTTTAATTATACATAATTTCCAGGCGCTTTTTTGTCAAAATAGACTATATCAGATATATGTGTACCCACGTACGTAAGCACCCAGTTCCCCAATGAGCGGAGTTTGATGTTATTCGAATCACAACAAACTCTTTTAGGCAGTTTTAAACAATAAAAATTCTTTTTCGGAATTTTTAACACAATAAACATACGCAATTGAGCACCGAGTAATGGGATACAGCTAAGCAAACTCTAGGCTCAATATAAGAACGCTTTTGTATTAACCACCGAAAGGGCTTTCCATAAAATTGTGCAAATAATTGCTTGAAAACAATATTTAAATAAATAAAATGTTAAACAAGCAAATGTTTGCAAATAATAGGTATATACATACATACATACATACATACATACATACATATGTATAATAGGTCTGTACAGTTTAATTATGCGCTAAAATTAAATACGCAACAATTGCAGAAGTGTCGGGAGAAATGCACCCCGTCAATGTCAACTGCTTGCTCATTTGCATATAAGCCTTTCCACACACACTCGCACATACTTAAACTCAATTATCTACTTATGTGTATGCTATTTGCTTTGCATGGGTTAATGCTCGTTTTCAAAGTCGCTTGCAACCCGCTCCTACATACACAGCCGTATGTACATATGTATGGGAGTACAGCGGACCGCATGCTGAGCCGCTGCCTCATAATCTACTCATCCAAGTAGGCGCGCACAAGTGCAGTGTCGTCCATCGCCACTCTATATAGAGCGCGGTCCTTCAGTTGATTCGGCAAGCAAGCGCAATTTCACAGACGCGTTATCAGTAGTGCCGGAGACGGTTCATTAAGTTGAAATGCTTTGTAAAATTTTTTATGAGAAAGTGATTGTGCGAAATCTCGAATTAATGCAAATGCGGAATTGTCTGATAAATGGTAAGTGACTGATACGCAGGCGTTGCTTATCAAGGATGTCTTTCTTTAGCGGCAATTGCGGATCTTTTTATACGAAACACAGTTGTGAGCAAAATAAATGCATGTTATTGAAAAAAATTGTTAGTTAATGAGTATAACTGTTTGTTGGAATTAATAATCTCAAGAATTTTATTACAAGGAGTTCGATTAAAAATAAAAATATTCCAAATAATGGGTGATCCACATCGAGGCTCCCTACTTTTTTAAAGAAAAAACACAGAAACTTCAAATTTATTGAGGAATGTTTATTATCATTCGAAAGCATATTCTTTGGCATTTATTTTTTGAAGATTATCTCTTTCAAATGTTGGCCGCGGCTACGTCTCAGATGGTCCATCCGTTGAGTCCAATTTTTGATGACTCGTTCGAGCATTTCGACTGGTAACTGGTGAATGACACACGTGATGTTTTGCTCCAAAGCCAGAATTGAAGCGGAATTGTCCGCATAGACTGCATACTTTACTTACACCCACAGGAAAAGGTCTAACGTTGTGATATCGTACGATCTTGGTGACTAATCGACCGGCCCAAAACGTTAAATTATGTGCTCATCTAAGTGATCTCTCAATAGATTGATTGATTGAAGCGATGTGTGGGAAGTAGCGCCGTCTTGGTAAAACCAAATGTCGCCGAGATCACGAGCTTCAATTTCAGTCATCAAAAAGTGTGTTATCATGACGCGATAACGGTCGCCATTGACGGTTATCTTTTCACCGACATCATTTTTGAAGAAATATGAATCCATAATTCCACCGGCCCGCAAACCACATCAAATCGTTGTTTTTCTGGATGAAATGGCAGCTCTTGAATCTCTTCACGTTGGTCTCCGTCCCAAATGCGGAAATTTGGGGACTCTTTGCTGAACAAAATTTGGTTTGAAAACATCAGATCTTCTTGGAACTTTTCAAGAGCCCACAGAACGAAGTGGTGTGATTTGGGAAGGTCGAGCGGCTTCACTTCTCGCACAAGTTGTGTTTCGTAAGCTTTCAATCTGAAATCTCGACGTAAAATAGGCCAAGTTGTTCCATACGTCAGTTCGAGTTGCTACGAACGGCGGAGAATCGACTTTCCTCGGTCTTCGTGTACACTCTCAGCTACGGCTGCTATATTTTTTTCACTGCGTGCTGGACGTGGTCTATTCGGTCGAATATTACCCAGTAATGAATGCTGGGTCTCAAGATGAGTGGTTTTATTAGGTACGCTCAGTAGGCCAATTATGTTGACCTTTAGTTGAGCGAAGTGCGCAATACACATTCTTTACAAAAATAAAGTTTAAGCTGTGAAGCTGTAAACGTTGAACAGCCATAGGTGTTTTCATGATGAAATGCCAAACAATATTAAACAAAAATAACATGACAGCTTGAAACAACTCACGCGTGATCTGTCAAAAAAAGGCTATTGAAAAGAGTACCTCTACTTGAATCACCCATTAGAATGCTATATAACCTAAACGATTTTAGTTTTTGGCATAATATGTATAAATTGATCTAGGCTCTTCAGGCTTGTGTTTTGAAATAGATTTTAGAAAATTTCCAAACATTAAAGATGATTTAATAATAAATGTTTCAGAAAGAAAATAAATATAAACCAGAAGCAAGTCTAATGCAGTTGCTTGCAGAAATTTGAATCTGACAGCTATAAAATCTTGACCTTTCCAAAGATAACTTGCCAGACACCGTTAGCATTGGAACACATGAAAAATGTCTGGCACACGAACCAAACCGGAAGTTGTCACTTCGACTTTTTTTGTATTATTTTGTGCGACTGGATTGCGTTGGCAGTAAATAAATAAATATTACAAACAGACATACACATGTAAACGCTACTTGCCAAAAGATTAAGTGGCTTCAGCAGTCACACACCAATAAACATGTACATTTATTTATTTTTGTAATGTATTGTATTTGTTTTTCGAATACCAGGAAGTATTCTGGTAGAAGTGCTAATTTATTCGTGTTTATTTTAGAATTTTGATTTTTAAATTTTGCACACGTAGCAAGTGCAGTGATGTATGCGGGCTTACATGTGCATTTGTATGTATTTTTAGAATTGGAAAACTCGCCTCCTGTGCAATAAATGGCATTACAAACATACATATATATACTACATATTTATTTCATTACTTCCTGTGAGTTTAGTTTTTTATTGAAAATTACAATTTTGAAATGAAATCAAAAGTTACAGAGAATTTTTTAAATTTTCTACAATTAAAATATTGGCGAAATTGTATCAATTCTTTGTAATAAAAGTAATCTGAAAGCTTTGAAAAGGTAGACCGATTGGGGTCTTAACAAAAATGCTAACATAAGATGAAGTAATAAGCTAGCTTTAATAGAAATAAGATTAGTTCGAAAATTGATAGCTCACTAATGGTCTTATGGGAAGCAAATTTGTTTCAAAACATTCTTCATGACTACATCTAGGAACAGTGCTGAAAGCGGTTATATTGGATCACAGTCACAACAACTTTCTTAGTTTGCAAATCGGAAGCTTCTTTAATTTCACAAATTATAAAGATAACAGAAAGAAAACTTAAACAAATATAGCTTCAGCTTTTAGAAAACGAGAGGAGCTCTAAGTCTGTACATACACTCTCCTAACCAAATATTCCCAACATATTGATTTCCGAACTTCTGGTCCACTCAATACCTTATAATTTAGGAGATTCCCACACCAGAAGTAGGAGGCAATTCCCACAGCAGCCGGTTCTACGTTAGTAAAATTGACCCGGATCTTATCCAGCCAAGGGCTTTACTTTCGCAGATCACCTCGCTTGGATCAGTCAGCTGTAGAATTAGAGTTGGAAATATTTTAATAAAATTAGATGAAGATTTTATACTCAGCATAATGACATTTAATCCTAAAATTTTAGGAATTTCCTTTATTTTTTTCCAATTAAACGGTTCTTGTCTTTGCGTTTGATTTTATAATATATAGAGAGCTCAATATCTGAGATATCTTCATATAATGAAATGGAAATGTTACTTTCAATGAGATATCTTGTAAAAAATGGAAGTAAACAATATTTGTCTTCTTTAAAGCGTATGACTGTCGAGATTCGAGCTATCTTGCTGCAGTAAAAAAAAATAATATCGATAAGGTTCAGCATTGGGCTTCGTCAAAACTTAAATCTTATTACACATCTTTTACTTTATAAGTTTAGCGCTCCAAAATCCTGGTTTCCCACTGCCGGTCACATGTCAGCTGTTTATTTATCATCACATGCTTCCTGACATAATTCTTAGCGTTCGTTGGGGATCCCGTGCACGCCCTGAACACAGTATAGGTTCCTATATTATTTTTATTGATTCCGCTTAGCTCTTCAGCTCTACCTCTAGTTTACGTCGGCAGGCTCATGTCGACTCCCACAAATTTGCCGTCCCCAGCGGCGCTTCTCCTAGTTTTACCATCACTCTTTTCGGAGGACGGTTAGTCCGCGTAGGTAATGACGGCTAACAGGAGCGACGGTCCGAGTTCTTTGAGGTCGGCTCCGACTCTGCGACGATGAAGATATTCTTTATATGTCTTCGTATGGCTACATATCCCTAAAAGCCCCCACTTAGAGCCTTTATTAACCTTCTGAAGAAGTAGTTGCCTTATATGACGAAGATTACGGTTACGACGCGACCAAAGTAAAGAGGGAGTCATCTCAACCTGCAACTACCATATCCACCTAACGATGACTTGAGTTTTGCGTAATCTGAGGTCTGTCAGCGTTTTAATGGGCCGAAAACAAACTTGGTAGTAATTCTGCTTTGCAGCAAAGTGTCATTCCTGCATACTTCGGTGGCAGAATATGTCCACAACCAGCTTAAGATTCAACCAATCTATCAAATAGTTCAAAGCAAGCTCCGCGTCGAGCAAAGTGTCGAAAGTTTTTAGGAGTTCATAGTCGAAAGGTCGTGTAGGCCGCAGCTCATTTAGCGTTACTTAAGAGGCGGATGCGCAACTTCGTTCTGGATACTGTAGCAGGTTAAACTCCTACTTATCCAGAATAGACCCTGACATACCCAATGTATGTCCTGCATGCAACGAGTCTCCGCATGACATTGACCACCTCTTTGCATGCCCTACAAACCCTACCCATCTAGCACCTTCCTCCCTTTGGTCCGACCCTGTCGAAACAGCAGGTTTCTTGGGCCTACCGTTAGATGACATCGACGACAACACAAATGACATTTACCATCCCAACGGGGATTGAATTTCCGTTAAAACAACAACAACAACAACAACAGGCGGAGGCGTACCTGATTTACATGCTTTTTGCTCCTAATGGGTGCCATGAGTTAACAGATTCTAAAAAATCGATTTTTTTTATTATCTTATTAAATTCTACAACACCTTTGGAATTTCATCCTAGATTTTCCACTTGATCCGAGCAATAGTTTCAGAGGTACAGCCTCGAGAATTTGTGCGCTCGAGGCTAGCTCGGCTAAGTGCGCCGTCTTTAAACGTGTTTTTCCCGAAACTGTGTTTTTGAAGTCGTTTGGCAAGATTCTTCAAGAACTACCCAACCGATCTTCATGAAATTTTGCACAGGTATTTGAGATACAATTCTTAAAGACTTGATCAAAGGATTTTTTGTCATTTACAACTATTTGAAAAACAAGTTTTGTGAAATTTTTTCTAAAATTTTAATTTTTTTGTAAAAATGTTTGCCAAAAATTTAGTTTTCAGGTTTTTTCCCTTGGTCCAAGTTCTATGTTAAGGTTTTATTTTTTCACTTTAGATGATCTTGTAAGAAGTTATACTGCCAACTCGGGACATCGTTTTTCCGAAAACCGGAAATGCCGTCGCAAATGGCCGAGTTTACAATAATATTTTCCAAAATTTTTTTCAGAAATTTCAGACTTTCTTTGTTAATAGCGTGTGTTTGTAACAATAAAAATTTTTAATAAAATATTCAATTTTTTTTATGAGAAAAAAAAAATTGTTGAAAAAAGTTGTTTTTTGCCCGAGGCATCCCAGGTAACCCCTTAATCTCTACCTATTTATCTACCAAATTATTATTGTGATTTAATTTATATATTTTCATTGTTTCAAATCAATTAATATTATTTTATTTCTTTTCAGGTGAGTTGATGTACAATTTAATGAAGAAAATTTTGAATTGGTGAGCTCATAGTCTTATATAATAGTTTGTAATATAGGTGGTGAAATCTTATTGCCTATTTTAATAGTGAATTTTTTACGCTAAATATCAACATTCTACAATATAACCACATTTACATAAGTATATTAAAAGAGTTACGTCAGAGATGATCCAACAATATTCTCAAAGCGCCACATCTCTCATTCTAGCAATCAATCACTCAGCAGTAAACAATATTGACAAGAACTCGTAATAAAGTGTCACTCTACCCTTTAGACATACATTGTATATACCGGTATATAGTAGTTCAGCTGTCATCAATGGGAGTTCATTGACATAACATAATAATCAAATTGACTCGAGCCACCTTTAACTCAACTTAGAATCCTCGCAGTTATCGAACTTATATACTTTGCTAGTGTGTTTATTATTGTGTTCTGGCAATCAACCTTGACTTGACTATCATTTTATTAACCTCCAATATCGACTGCGCCGTTCTCAGCGCTATTATAAACAGCAAAACAAAAATAAAAACAAACACAGAAACAAAAGCGCAAAAATAAATATTTATCTAAAGTATAAAGAAAGTGCAGTCAGTGCCCGAGGATGGAATGGCTAACGAGCAGCTGCTGTGCGCCGGCGGAAGTGCGAGAGCGAGAGCGCTTTTCTGCAGCGCACTCGGCTGGCTGGATTTTTTAAGACGTAAAAAATGTGTTTTTACTACAAAAACAAAAAGATTTTATATGGCACTTTGTTACATGCGAATTGCGAATTGCAAAATACAAATAAATATTTATAATTCGCATTTAAATATTGTATTTGTTAATCGTAAATATACTCGTGCATAAGATAAATGCGAATAACAATAATTGAGTCAGACAATGCCGAAATGGCGCAGTCAATGGGAAGGCATTTCTGTTTACTTTGTTGTTATTACATGTTTTGCAAAAACAATGTTTTTATCAAAATTGTGCGCAGTACAAGTTAGTCTATATAAAAATTATACTTAGTAAGGCGTAGTTATCGATTTTAAGCAAAAGAGAAATATTTTTAGCTATTATGCAGTTTTTTATAGATCGGTAAATATTTTCAGGAATGCCGTTATAGGTTTCAACTGTTTAAATAATACATTGCGAATTCAAAAATTTTTTTAAAATTAAATATTTGCAATTTTCGCATATTTTGAGACTAACTATTACAAAAGCAGAAGGAGAACAGTGATTATAATCTAAAATTGACTTATAACTTAAAAAATCAAGCAAATAGAAACCATACCATTTATTATTAAACAAGTTGGATTTTTTATACCCAATTTTTCCATCATTTTGGTGGTAATGCTTATATTAATGACGTCCTTTCAATGGGGTCTTTCGTGGCGGATTCCAAACCCAGCGCACAACCCTGTGGAGCTAAAATTTGCCTTCTCACTCTAGCTTGCCTTCAAACGGTCGTTTTTCGGCTACTCAGAGCATAGTTGGTCTAAGACCGGAAGTAGTGAGCTGCTTGGGCCATGTGAAAGAATCGTTTCTGGCGCAAAGAAAATGTCTACGAATTTTCAGTTAAATTGTTTAAATTAAATACTTCAGCTTTTACTGGGCACACCTGGTGGTGTGACATTCTGAAAAACCTTTATTTTGCGAATTTGAAAAAGAAAAACTAGTACATACATATATCGATATTTTGGAAATTTTCAGGTTATGTTTAGGCATGTTTCAAAAATACAAAATCAAAAAAAATTTAAATGGAAGGCTTTAAAAAAATTTCAATTTTTCATATTTTCGAACCTCGATTTCGATTTCGTGAAAAGTTATTGATTTACTGAATGCATGCAAAAATGATACCCATATTCCGATGTGGAAATTGTGAAACCAATTTTATCAAAGGTGAAATTTTTTAAAAGATGGCAAGCATTCTCAAAAATATCTGCGATTTGAATTATTCGTAAATCTATTTATTCTAACCACATAAATTATGTGCAACAATATTTTATTTTATTGTTTATTTATTTACTTTTAATTTAAGTGATTTAAAAAACTAAATAAGTGGCAACGCCTCTCAAAAAATTTCTACGACAAAAATTATTCTTAAATATCTTTAATTTTTGCACAAATTGAATTTTTTTGAAATTACTTAAATAAAAAAAAACTTAAACAGGTGGCAACCCTACTCAATAAAATCTGCAACAAAAATTACTCTTAAATTATTTGCTTGCGTTATCTTAATATATTTTTTATAATTTTTTTAAAATTTATTTTTTAATTGTAAACAGGTGGCAACAATTGCCAAAAGCACTTTCAGCTGTTAGTATTAGCAATATTTTTAATTGGTTATTTGCGTACTAATAATTCATGTATTTTGAAAATTTTTAAGATTACATTTTTGAAATAGGTGGCAACCCACACATACAATATTTTCAATTCTAAACCTCCTCACTACTTAATTGTTATTTTTATTACATTTTTTATAATTTCATTTATTTATTTTTATGTTGTAAACAGGTGGCAACAATTGCCAAAACCACTTTCAGCTGTTATTGTTAGCACTGTTTTCAATTGGATAATGCTACCGCTTTTATTGTTATTATTTTTAAATTTGGCAATATTCTAAATATTTTTGGTGGTAACTATCTGGTAATTATACGCTGAACGGTGTATATTAAGTTTGCTAGAAGAATACGTCGAAGTTTTTAAGATATCGTTTTGAAATTTAGCACACGTGCTTTTCTCCCCAAGAGGTTGCTCATTTGTCGATCCAATCTGAGTTCTTCTATGAAATTTTCTTTTTATCTAATAAGCTATCCATTAGGGTGCTTCAAAAAAAATTTTTTAATTTGAAAATAGCGACCCCTTAAAGTTAAGCTACAGCGCCTGGCTTGAGGGAGGATTTTTTGTTTGTCAATCACTAACATTTGAGGGAGTAAGAGTTGAAAAAAAAATTAAAACATTTTTTTTTGAAGCACCCTACTATCCAGCCATTGAGTCGTATTTTCGATGACTCTTCGAGCATGCGTGATGTTTTGCTCCAAGGTATGAATGCACTTTACATTTCCCCACAGGAAAAAGTTTAAAGGTGTGATATCACATGATCTCAATAAATCCATTGATTGATGCGATGTGTGGGAAGTGGCGCCGTCTTATTGAAACCAGAGATCCCGAGCTTCAATATCAGGCATCATATAGTCGACTCACGCATGATCTTCCAAGAAAAGGCTATTGAAAAAAATACTTTTACTTGAAACAAATTGTTTAGATTCGCTCCCTATATTATATGACTGCTATATAAACCAACTGATAAAAAACAAGTTCCTGTAGGAACATTTTTTGTTTGTGAAAGATATTGTGGCTTCATTGTAACCGAAGTTAACTGTTTTATTTATATATTATATTTTATTTATTCCTCATATATAACTAAACTTTAATTTCAACTTTGAGTCAATATGAATAAATACTTCCTCAAACCTTCCTTTGCTTCTTCCTTAAACAAGTTTAGTCAACCTTGATACCTCAGCCATTAATATTTTTGCTTGACAGCATCTAACAGCAAGTTGTTGCACCCAGCTCAGGTGGGCTCAAAAAAAAAAAACAAAATAATAAACAAATTAAAAAATTAAAACAAATCGAGCTATAAGGAGACATTCTCCTACATAGAAAGTTGTCACAAAATATTAAAAGCTCAAATTGCAGAAAACCCAAAAGCAAAGGTGTTCGCAAGGAATTTGCGATATTTATTATTAAACGTCAAAATTAAGTTCAAATCAAATACAGACTTGTCAAATGTTGACATTCCAGCAGCTAAATCCACAGCTAAACATTCGGAGCGATTAATAGCGGCAGTGAATGACTCAAGCGACAAGCAGACAAAAACAAAAGGCAAAGAAATTAATTGAACACAAGAGAAATGCAGTAAAATGCAATTAAAACACATTTTTCAAAAATGCAAATAAAGAAATATATTATTTGAAAGTTCATTGAAATTTGCAGTTGACAGAGTGAGTGAATGAATGGCCGGCCGGCTAACAGACAGACGATTGCCTACAAATATACACAGAGAGATTTGCCTATGTGAATGACACATGCAGATTTCGAGCGATTTATGCGCATACGAGGGCATATATAAATACATACATATATCTTTATACTAGTAGATATTTGTATGCACTCAGAAATAGGCTCTGCCATTGCCATTGTATCTAGTTATGTGTGTATGAGTGCTTTAAGGCCATACAAGCGTCAGCGTCAGCGCACACTGAGAGCATGTGGATGCTGCTGCCGCCAAGTGTTGGTATCTGAAGTGCTTTAAACTTGACACAGCACAATGACCCAGACGATTTACATACATACATACACTCATACACACAGCAGATCCATTGATCCCAATCCAGTTATTCAACCCGAAATGTAAAAGTTGCGCCAGCAGCCACCCTTTTTGCAAGGCATCGCGATAAAACCGCACAGTGTTGATGAACATGACTACAACAATAACAACAACAACAACTGTTACAGATACCACAACTTGTAAAACATTGTTGGGAATTAATTGTTTTAATTAAAGTAAGCGCGTCGCTTTGAGCAGGCAATTTAAGCGCGTCTACTTGAGGTTAAGCAAACACACACTTATCCATGTACATATATGTGTGTGTGTGTAAGTATGTAGCTACATATGTTCGCATGGATAATGAGCGCTGTGGCACAGGTTGTTCAACTAATGGGCTTCATTGCGTAGGCGTCGCGACAGATCAGCAACCGAATTCAATGATTTTCGTTTTATTGTGGTCCTTAGTTAATTGAACTCGACTAAAGTTGAGCGCTGATAAAGGGTCTTCAATGAAAAATGTGGCAAGCCACTTGCTTGTAGTTATGAAAAATGGTTAGTAGTAAGTGGTGGGTGGCCTTCTGTTGTTGTTGTTGTTGTAGCGGAAGAAAAAAATTCTTGAAGAAATTTCGAGGAATGGTGCCGAGTTGACAGCCTTTTGCTGGATCAAAGTGCGGCTGCGTTCCGGTTACTTAGACCCGACTGTCTTAGGAACGGAATGACCTTCCGTGGTTACTAACTGATGAGTCTCCGAATTCGATGTCTATGGACCAGGTTAAGATAGGTTATACTGACCGGTTGCCACTATAAATCTTCCGCAGAACCTTTCTCTCGAAAACTCGTAACGTCGTCTCATCAGATGTTATCATGCACCTGCATCCTACAGCAGGACGAGAATAATGAGTGGCGAGTGCGACAACTGTTTGTTTGATGACCGGAGATATTTCGTCTTTATCTCAACCTACTGGTCCTTAGTAATATCAGGTGGAAGGCCAATTTGATTTGAACTGAAATATTCGTCATACAAGACGTCGACGATTTTTTGTGCAGAAGCATTGGAGATGTTCTAGCGTATCTCTCATGCCTACCTCTTTGCACTTTCTGCATGTTTCGTCGTTACTTATGTCCAACCGGCTCGCATGTGTTGCCAGTAGTTTGTGATCTGTCATTAGGCCAACAACCGTCCTGCAGTTCTTTGTGTGTAAAAACCATACATGTGTTTCTTCGTAGATTTTGCACATGATCTTTGTGATCCTACATGTCCTTAAGGCATTCCAACTCGCGCCGATCCGTCAATCAGCTTCTTCGGAAAATTCATTGTATTTGTATCGTTTTTAAGTGACTTCCGCGTTTCTTGGACCGGTTCGGTAGCTTGAAGGATGGCAATTTTGGCAAGCTCATCAGCTATTTTGTTTTCTGGAATTACTTTATGGCCTGGAACCCAGCATCTATGCAGCCGCATTCTCTGATTTAATGCGATGTGAGATTATTGCCGTAACTGTCAACTGGCTATAAGAGATATGGATGATGATTGATTATCTTTATGTTGTTTCATAAGTTGTTAGCTATCTCAGCCGCTTTCCTCACTGCAAAGACTTCATCCTGGAAGATACTGTAGTATTCTAGAAGCTTGAAGGGTCACCTCAAATCCAATTCCGAGCAATAGATTCTAGCTCATTTTCGATTCGTCTGTATGCTGTAAGTTCCTCTGGCGAATCGCTAACTCCTTCGCCATCCACTCTCTTTGTATGGCAGCCATATTCTATAGTGAGCCGATATCGACCATTCCAATAAATAAGCAGCTTCTTGAAGAGAAATGGACGGGCAAAAAATTTCAGATCGATATCGCGAAAACTGAAGGACTAGTTCGCGCATATGCAGACGGATATGCCTAAGTCGACTTAGCTTACCACGATCATTTATATACTTGTATATTTTATGGAGCCTACGAAGTATTCTTCTGAGCATAAAACCTTCCTGGCACAATGTGGGTATAACAAATCAAATTCGGCTCAAAACAAAAAAGCGAACCCATAAACATTAGTTTTCAAATAATCACTGAAAATCGTGTTGTTGATCGACTGAATTAACAGCTGATTAAAAATAATCAAACACAGGTCCACAAGCATATTTACAAGTCTTATCTTCAACCGTTATGCATGTCTATTCGGTAATCTATTTATTTTCCACACGCCAGTATGTCACTTTACATAAAGTCGCTAATTGTCACCTCCACGCTCATTTGCATTCGTTTTAGATTGAGACCTGTGATTAGTGATAGAGCACGCAATTAGCGGTAATTTAGATTGGTAACACTATTCTAATAGGGCACATTATTGACTAAATTTAAAGTTGTTTAGTTATGGTTTAGTGATTTCATGACTGATCATTTGATTTGCGTTTTTTCTGTTGAAAAAATACTGACTACATTGTAGTTGTGAATATTTAAGAGCTGTTTGCACAAGTAAAGTATATTTTGAGTACTGCTAGTAGTAAGCGCTTAAAGCGAAAAAGTGTTGATTTCAAGTGCGCACTTGAAATTTTCGCAATAACTTTTTTTTTATGGAAATAAAACGCTTTGATTAAGTTTTATCAGGGGCAGGCTTACAGTGAATTTATTCGATAAGTATATTTATTGGCAATATTTTATTTTTTTTTTGAGACTAAAAGTAAACAACTTTATATGTTTATTATAGTTAAAAAATGCTCAATAGTTGCCAACATTTAGGATGATATATAATCTGGCTGAATTCGGAGAAAAATGAGCTTTGCAGCCTTCTAAATCGAGGCTTAAGCTGAAAAAGTAGGTTGAAGCTGTTTCGAGCATTTGATTAAAGTACTTTTTAACACCTTACATTATTTAGAAACGAAAAAAAAATGTACACTGAACTGCGAATTGATAAAATTTAACGGGTTTTGCACGAGGGACGCCACAAAAGTAGACCGATAAGGACAGCAAACGACGCCATATTTTTTCCCTCTCTTTTAACATTTCTCTTCAGTAAGGTTTGCCATTTCATCATTTAAATATATGCGATCCCACAACGAGTCGAAATTATTAAAATTTACTGCCGAAGTTCGGAGTCAGTGGTCTCATCTTTAAGAGCGCTACGTCCAATTTATGGTCGACATAATCGTCCTGTCAGATCAACAATTGAGCGTCTAGTGGAAAAATTTGAATACACACGCACAGTACAAAATGTTCCCGTGCCAGTGAGACAAAGAAGTGCGTAGTGTCGAGAATATTGTTGCCGGTGGCGGATCAATTGAGGAGGACCCAAATCACTCTGTCACACGTCGTTCTCAAGTGTTGGGCATCTCTGTGACATCAGTTTTGCGAAAAGATCTTGGTCCACATCCTTACAAGATCAAATTGATGCAAGAACTGATGCCGCTTGACCAACAGAATCGTCGTATGTTCGTGAATTGGGCTGAGCAACAACTTTAAAATGATCCGGATTTTCATCGAAGATCATCTTCAGCGATGAGGCTCATTTTTGGATGAATAGCTTCGTCAATAAGCAAAGTCATAATCAAAATATGCTTTGTTGGACAGGCAGACATCCACACGTACTTCATGTGTCACCATTGCATTCCCGAAAAAATTACGGTTTGGTGCGGTTTACGGGCCGGCGGCGTCATTGGGCCGTACTTCTTCCGTGATAATCAAGACCGGCACGTTACTGTGCATGGGAATCGCTACCGCTCAATTATAACCGAATATTTTTGGCCCGAATTGGATGATATGGACTTGGACAATATGTGGTTTCAACAGGACGGCGCCATAAGCCACACAGCGAATGTCACAATCAATTTGTTGAAAACTAAGTTTGGTGAACGTGTTATCTCACGAAATGACCTAGTCAATTGGCAGCCTCGGTCGTGCGATTTGACACCGTTAGACTATTTCCTGTAGGACTCCATCAGGTCTATGATTTATGCCAAAAGCTAGCGAGGATTAATGAACTTCGTACGAATATCGAACGAGAAATTGAAACAATATCGGCCGATTCATGCTTGAAAACCTTTAAAACTTGAGTACAGCGTCTGGGCTTCTGCAAGCCCGTGGTAGCTATGCGAAAGAAATCGAGTACCATACATAATGGCATCGAATGTACTTTTACAGGATTAAAAAATTCTACTTATATCCCAAACCGTTTTTGTAGCGCTCTTATTGAAAAAGCCGTTAGTCTGATATTTGGTAAAAAAGGAGGTTATGTTGAAATTTTGAGAATTAAACTTTATGAAATCAATTTTTTACGCCTTTTATAGTAGATGTATTTAATTTATTCGTAGGTTTGAACTATTGTTAAAGAGGAATTCAAAATTAACAAAAAAGTTCTTCTTTAAAAAATCCGGTAATCGACAGATAAAACATAACTTCATAGATAAGTGGGAACGCAGCACAAAAAGGATTAAAAATTCATGGAAATATCGACTTACTTCCCTATCACTATATACATTTGTGTACTTTGAATATATTTACTTGTCTCGCGCAGTTTTTGTATGCGCGCCGAAATGTAGGCAACATTTCATACAAATGAAGAAAAATGTGCTGAGGTAATTAGTAATATAATGAATTTTAATAAATATAAGTAATTTGATGTAAATTTTCGAACTATTCAGCTGAAACTGATTACATATATATTCAGGTTCCATGTTTTATTATTTTTTTCTCTCAAACGACTTGGTGGAACGACTATCACAAACATTTCCTTTAAACTAGTAAGACATGTGTTATTTTGCAAAATCACACTTCCAATTTATGTAGTAGCAAAGAACATAAAAGTTCGTGTTCGCTTTTCATACGTATTTCTAAACGAAAATGGAAACTTCAACCCATTACTAAACAGAAAAATAAGAAAAATAAGAAAAAATTAAAAAACACCTGCCAAACTAAAAAAAAACATTTTTGCACCGCATTTAAACTAAATTTAGTTCCGCTCGAGCGGTATTTTTATTAAATTCTTTTTTGAGTGACTTTTTTTTTGCAACTCCAAAAGATGTGCGGATGAGCTCAGCAAGGCAATTAAGTGACCCAATGCCAGAACACAATTCACTTAATCGACAAGTATGGTGTCATTATCGGCAATACATAGACGTGATACAATTCTACTCGTCAATACATGTGTGTGTGTATAAGTCTATCTTGCTAATACAATTAAGTTCATTTAAATCAAATTAAATTAGGGTAATAATAAATCAAATGTGTATGATTGTATATATAAATCAATTCAAGTGCATTTTTTATTGACCCGCTTTTTGTTGCTCGCTTTAATTTACTATCACCAATTTGCCTGCAAGTTATTTTCGGTGTATTTTGCCAGACAAGGGTGATGCAAGGCGTTTAATTAAGCGAAGAAAAACGAAAAGAAATATTCAAAATTTCAATGTGGTCTTAATAAGTGTTACTACAATTTGAGTTTTTTTTGTCTATGTATGTACGTATGTATACATTTTTTAAACAATAATCAAATCGATTGGCCGGCAAATGAGAGCAAAACATAGACGCTAAAACGATTAGTAAATCACTCACGTGGGGCTATTCACAATGCCTTCGCGTGGTCACATAATGAGGAGAACAAATTAGTGTTTGTAAGTTGAATCAAAATTTTATTTTATGTGTGTTCGTTGGTCAAGCTTCTGGGGAGGCAATGAACCAATGTTACAAGACTGTTTATAAGAATCCATTTGAGAGCAATAAAGAAAACTCTGCAATATATACTGACGACATTTCCGCTCAATTCTCAAGCAAATTAAGTCCATGTGCAGAAATCAATAAGGCAATATTGTCTTATGCAATAAACTCCAATGTTCCTTGGCTGCGTTGAAAGGCTTAATAGTCTAGTAAACATGTCCATCTCATCCGGGCCCCGGGTCACAGTGTCAAAAGAAATAAAAACTACTATAAAAAAAAATAATAACAACTAATCTAAAACAATCGAACCCATTTTATTCAGTGCGTCCACACATCATCAGCGCTGAACTGCGGTTAAAAGGGTAGATAAAAAGGGCAGGGACTACATAGATTCAAACTTTTGGCCAACGATAAGCGAACTGAACTTGACTGGGAGCTAATCTGAGAAAATCTAGAGATAATTAAGCAACTCAGGAAGAATAAGATGAGTTTATATGCTGTAGACTAAAGTGGAATTTGTCTAAAATGAACATGTGACTGGTCGACAAAACACTATTATATCTGTGACTTTGCGGCAGAGACACCGAAATACTTGTTCTTTGATTTGGTCCTTAGACAAAGTCTTCGAATAATCAATACTCAATAAAATGTCAAGTTATTTTTCAGAGTTTAGCGATCTAAAATACATATGTATGTGCTATCTTGGCTTCGGTAAATTTTTAAATTATATATGAAATTGTATATGAAGTCTTATGCAATTTACACAAACCCCTCTAAAAATTCAAAAAATAAACGGTCTAAGATGTTAAGTTTCTTTAGATAGCGGGTAGAGTTTATTAGAAGCCTATATATAGCAAAAATTCTTCTGAAGAACTGATTAACTGCCGAGCTATAACCGTTATTAAAAAGTGTTCTTTTATATTGTTCTACAAACTAGAGTGAAGTCCGGGTCTTTAAGAGTGGTGATGCGGTGTTATAATCCGGCAGATGCTTCATTTTGTTGTCATCAAAATCGAAATAAAGTTCCCACAGGAAGAAGGAGTTTTTGTTATGGACGTAAAAATATAGTGTCAGAAGTCTGAATGCGATCAACTCCGTAGGCAGAGCACGAGTAACAAAAAGAAGTCGTGGAAATATTATACCGGAAAAACCTCCCCAAATGCTTTTGAGGAATGCTAATGAGAGGCACTCACTCACTCAATAAAAGTACGGGTCCGTTCTAGTTATGTATCTATGTAGATCCGACAGTCGATTAAAATATTCACCTGGCGAGAGATCTTAACATATGTAGAGGGAAATAATTGGCTGGCACTCCTTAACGAAATAAAAGTGCGGGTTCAAAGAGAGATCTTAACATGGATAGCAATAGTTGGACGTTAGTGACAGTATGTATATGTTAATAGCATTTATTGATATGGTGTAAACGCCGTCATACATTTTTAATCGGATTTTTTAATAAGGATGGGAAACAACGTAAGAGACCCACTTAGTTCCATTAAAAATGCAGGACAGCGGATGGGAAACACCTCATGAGACCCGCTTAGTCCCCATTCATACGAATGTGAATGAAAAGAACGAACCAATTTAAAAACAAGAAACCTATAGCTTTCACAGAAGCTTTTTTCGCAAATTTAAATAAAAAGTTTCTCATTTCTTTTCCTTATTTCTATCAATATCAGTTTAAAATATTTATATACCCAAATATAAAAAAGAGAATATCAAAAAGTCCAAAAACTTATGTGGCAACATTCAGCGCCACAAAATTGTGAATTCGAAATCGAAAAAGCCCCACAAGGGTTGCGTGCGCGTACTCAAAAAGCTTCACAAAAACAGCGTGCTCACTATTATGCTCAGCGCGCCACTCTCAACAAAGTCAAATAGTTGTGGAAAAAGAAAAAATCTTTAGAGCTCCAAAGAGATGTTCACTCTAATGCTCTCGCTAACGCGCTCACAGTCATTGCAGCCGGGTATTCCACGTTCTTTCCAACTTTGAATGACGAAAGCAACAAGCAACCAACACGTCATGCCCATACGAACCACCGGCGGCTGAGTAAAAAACATAAAACGAAAAACTCAACAAGTTTATCAATTCTTGGCAAAGTGCCAACAATGAACAGGCGCGCAGTCATCTCTAGCATGCAAGGGACTTACATGGAAATATTATTAATCACGACTTATTCTAAAACTTGAATGTGTATATACACTTGTTGTTGGGGAGACTACAAACTAGCTGGCGGGGAAAGGGGTACTGCTGTGCTGATCGTTAGGAAACAGCGAAAAATAAACTGCATTGTCATTGTTTTGACTTGACCGCTTTCTCATACCTGTGCATATTCCCAGTTTATCCATATCTCGGTAGTATGTTGAGTGCGTTTGCTATCGAACGGGATGTGGGTAATCAAGGGCTTTTTTGAGTTATTGCTTTGGCGCTCATTAGGCTTCGAGCACATGTTGACCGCATTCACATGGCTTGTGATGGCGAACGGAAACCAAATCAAAGTATCAAAGTACATACGAACTTGTAGACAAGAAAAATTGTTGCTATGCTTACTCTATCCTCATGGTGGCGGTTACGAGTGATAATCTCTGTGCGCTTCTGGCGTTTAACGATAACTATGAATGGCGAACGTACAGGGAATTTTTTACGGGAGCGTGTGAGCGCACACAACTACTGACATATTATATATGTATATGTACATATGTACTTATGTATATTAGTATATTTCAGTATGACCACAGCGGGAGTAGTGGAGCGCGTTGTCGTTGGTATTTGTCATCACAAACACCAGTTGGGGGCAGTTTGTATTCCATTGGGAAAGGCTTTCAAAGGTTGTTGTTGGTTTTTTGTATATACTGTATGTGTGTGTCATTGGCGTCTCTTACAAAGCGTCTCTGGGAATTCAGGTTTGCGTAGAGGTTATTTGTATTTAAAGTGTGGGAATTTACAATAACAAAAAAGCACGTGCGTTTGCTGGGGGCTTTTTAATTTTTGTTTCAATATAAATATTGAGTGCGTATAGTATATATGTACATACATACATATATATGTATATAAATGCTTATCTTTTTATATTTCTATATTTTCACTTTTTTTAAACTAAGGGCAAGGTTACTGATTGTGTTTCGTGATTACGGATTTAATTGGCACGCGCACGTGTCGTCATTAGCAATTATACACTATATACTGTTGTGTGTGTGTGTTAATATTAATTTATAATTGATGGGAGAATGACAATTGAAAAATGAGAAAGCGTGTGCTTAAAAAATATATTGAAATATTAAAAGAATTGAAATTAAAAAAAAAATAATAATTTCGAATTTTTCGAACATAAAAAATTTTTAAGTTTTTGGGAGGATAGCATATGTTATAATAATAATAATAATAATTTCAAATTTTTCGAACATAAAAAATTTAAAAAATTAGTGTTTGGGACGATATAATATTTTATAATGTATAAATGATTAAAAAAACAATTCGAAAATCCAAAAACTTTAGATTATGATTTATATTTTATTTTTATTTCCTTTTGTGTAAATTTCAAGTTTTTGAGATAGTTGAAATTTAAAATTTTTGTAAATGAAATAATCTAAAAAAAATTGAATTTAGAATTTTTCGAACAAAAAACTTCCACGAATTCTGCGAATTTTTGTAACTTTTCACGATAATATATTATGAACATATACATATGTATGTATGTAATATAATATATAATATGTAAAGTATTAAAAAAAAAAATCGTAAAAATTTCGCGAAAATTTCAAGTTCTTGAGACTTATAAAATTTTGGATTTTTGAAAAGGAAATAATCTAAAAAAAATTAATTTGGAATTTACACAAAAAAGTGTTAGTCCAATAAAAATTTTAGCTTTTCGATTTTTTTGAAAGCATTTATTAAAAATTTATTAAAAATGTATTAAAAAATTATTAAAAATGTATTAAAAAAAGTATTAAAAATTGTATAAAAAATTTATTAAAAATTTATAAAAAAATATATTAAAATTTATAAAAAATTATTTAAAAAGATTCGAAAATTTAAACTGCAATTTTTTTTGAAAATTTTAAGTTTTCGAAACTTATAAAATTTTGGGTTTTTGAAAAGGTTTTTCAATAAAAAAAATCGATTTGATATTTTAAAATTAGGCGTCTATTAAAAATTATAAGTCTATAAAATATATTCATACATTATACATATACATATAAGGTTGCCACCTGTTGTTAAATACAAATTATTTATAAGTAAATCAAAAATTTAAATTTGCTAAGAAGATTAAATGTAAAGTTTAACTCTCTTCTAAGCAACAAGATCTAAATAATAAGCATAAGAGAGTTGCCACCCTTACAGTGTTTTTTTTGGAATTTTCCGAAAATAAAAATTTACGTAATTGTAAAATTTTACAATTTAAATTTGTATAACCAGAGATAACTTGTTAAATTTGGAGATTTAATATGGGTGGCAACTCTCTTTTGCCTACATAATTCCCCTATACAACTCCACAATTTATGAGATTGTTGTCAGAGTTTGTGGTCAGCTTCGGTTCAGCTTAATAATACGATTATTATTGATTAATTTTTCTCAACCTCTTTGATTCCGATTCTAGTGAACTCAAAAAAAAATTTATAAACACGTATAGTCTATCTATAATTTTCTGGTAGCTACTCTCAAATTTTTATGTTACAGTACTTAATTCATTACAGTAGATTACTCCATCAATTTGAAAGTATTTCCGTTTATTTACACTTCCTACTTATTTTGAGGCCTGACAGGATTAAACATCCAAATTAATATTACTTCAAAATCTTACCATAAAGAGCAAGAAAATAAATTATCACTTCACAAATAAAAAAAACTTTCCCAACAAGCGCTTGATTTTGATTGCTCAGTACGTAAGGCAGCTAATGCCATAGAGATCCGATCTGAACAATTTAAGTTTGTATAAAAATTTCTTCGGAGATTGCACTATTGCCTTAGATAACAACCCATGCCAAAAATTTAGAAGATATCTCGTCAAATGAAAAAGTTTTCAATGCTAGTACTTGACTACGATTGTTCAGTTTATATGGCAGCTATATGCTAGAGTGGTCCTATACTGGCGGTTTCAACAAATGAGTAGCTTTTTGGTGAGCAAAATTCCAAAACGATACCTCAAAAACTGTGAGACTAGTTCGCTTATATGGTGTACAGATAGACGGAGATGGCTAAATCGACTTAGCTCGTAATGTTGATCACTTATACATATACATATGTATATATTCTCTAGGGTCTTCGACGTTTCCATCTGGATTTTAACAATTTCATTGTAAATTAAAAATATCCTGTTGAGGGTGAAAATATCATTAATAGTCTCTTTGAGAGCTCATTAGATTATCTCTAACTCTCTAACTTTCATCGAAGACCATAATAGTTCAACGCTTTTACCGACATAGCGATTGTGCTAGGACCATAAAATGCCCATTGTTTAACAGACAGTGATATAATATATTAATCTACATTCCTCTAATAAATTTCGTAAAGTTAATGTTTTGAACTTCACGAACATACAGGATTTGATTGAGGTTAGAATTCTCGCAATTTTTTTATGTCACTTAAATTGGGAGATAATAAAAGAAATCCGTTAATAAAACTCTCTCCAAAATAAAAACAACATGCATACTACAAATATATTTCCTAAGGTACATTTTGTCTAAATTATGCCAACCGCAAATTTTCTTTGGAACACTTCGTGTCTAAATTGCTTTAACCGCAAATTATTGCTTCAAAGCTAACACATTCGTTGCACTTTGCTCTACACCTTCCTCGTTTGTTGATAATGAGCGCCAAACTTTGCACCAGCCTTCCTCACTCTAATTTATGGAGTGAACGACCGTAATATCTGCTGAAACTCAAGCCGACGATGCCATCATATTGTGAGGAGGTGATGTCGAAATTTTTTGAACAAAAACTCAGATCAAGTCATTTGTTTACATTTCATTTTTCACCAGCTAATTTCTGTCAAATACAGATACTCTCCCTGAACCCCCAGAACTAAATCAAAATTACGCAATGGTCTCGGTTTCAATTCTCAAAGGCATATTTATAGAAACGACATCATTAATTCATACAAAAAATTAATTTCATGCAATTTTTATATAAAAGTTACGAAATCTATAAATGCTATACAAGAGCACAGCAAATTTGCGGAATTTCAGCGTGCAAAATATTTTCCCGGTAAAATCAATTTAACCGGCACCAAGTGGTGGGGTAGGGCAAGTGAAGAAGTTATGCAGAAATTCGCGCAAGTTGTGATTGGGGGCCTGAGCGTGTTGGCGGAGCAATTGCAGTGTGGAGGGAGCAAGGGTGAAACAGAGAGATTTGTATGGAGCAAATATATACACAAACATATACATATACACATACATATATACGATGTATAGTAGTATGTTTAGCGAGAAAAATATAGCATGATTAGCACATGCTGGTTGGGGCCAACATGTGGAGCACAATGGCATGTTCGAATTTTCGAACAACGTGCAAAACGTTGCAATTAGCGCGAGAGCGCGAAAGAGAGTGAGAGACAACGAGAGAGTTAAGTGGAAGTGAGTTAGATTATTTGGTAATGAGAGGGTAAATTTGAAAACGGAGCACCATACGTTAACTGTTAAGAGTTTTTTGTTAATTTTGAAAATTGAATTTGAAATTTGAAAAAAAATTTTATTATTTTTAAATTAATTAATTATTTGAAAATACTATTTATTATTTTTAAACAATATTTATCACATAAAATTTTTATTTAAGGTCAGTTGAGTCTTCTCCGCAATTTCAAATATTAACCAAAATCGTAGTAAAAACCGGTTTGCCAATGCGCCAAACTTTTTGCACGCTCTACATTTGGCGCTCCGCAATGCTTGCTGGCGCTCTCTAAGCTCGCGCACGCTAGTATGGAGGCGCTTGGCGCGCTATGCCAGCAGCGTGGGGCCACTTCACGGCTGCTCTGGCGCTCTGCTAACTCATTCGTTGATTTTAATCATTGCTTTTCGACTTTTGCTCAACACCCAAATCGCAGTCAGTGCAATACTTGTACGCTTGGCGCTTATACGTGCGCTTTTAGTTCAGTACAATTGGCCAAAGTGTTAACACTTGCGCGCGGTTACGAGCAACTTGGCAAGCGGTTAATTTTACATATGGAAAAAAATATTGAAAATCAAAATAATTAAAGTGTGTGTAACAGTTAACGAGTAAATGAAAAAAATTAAAAGTAATTATACATATATCTAATTAAAGTAAATGTTAAGCATATTGTATTTATGCTGATTAAATGCAAAGTAGAAATGATTTTGAAAATTAATTGCATATAAATAGCGATTTGCATGTCAATTTTCGCATGCTTAAAGCTAATCAAAGCTTGTTGACAATCAAGTATATTCCATAATTACATTGAAAAGCAACAAACGAGCGAACAACACAAGCAAGTGGTTATTAACAAGTGAGAAAAGTGTAAAAATAAAAATACAAAAATTATTGCAAAACATGTGTAAAATTATATAAAACGCGAAAAAAATTTTTATAATACAAAATTATTAAATTTTAATGAAAAATAAAAATATTTTAAAGAAAAAATTAATATTTTAGTTAAAAAATTATTATATATGATAAAATATTGCGAAAAATATTTAAAAATTAGAAAAATAAAACTGTTTTGAAAATAATTAAAGAAAATATTGTTGAAAAATATAAGAAAAATTATAAAAGCAAACACATTGGAATAATATTACAAAAAATTATAAAAAAAAATTTACAAAACTAATTTTACAAAAAATTAAAAAAAAAGTTTTGCAAAAATAATTTTACAAAATATTTCAAAAAATATAAAAATAAAAACCTTAAAAATATAGTATGGCAAAATATTACAAAAGAGTATAAACATAAAAATTTACAAAAAATTATAAAATAAATAAGAAAAAATATAATTTAACAAATTATTTCCAAAAACATTACAAAAAGTAAAAAATATAAA